>NC_057710.1:4743759-4759617 GCF_004010195.1 Chiloscyllium plagiosum
CACATACACACATGCATACACACAGACACACACACACAGATACACAGACACACACAAACAGACACAGACACAGACACACACACACATATAAGTTTGTGGGGTGAATTTGTACTTGCAGAATTACATTTTACTTTGCTCAAAAACTGCATGAATCCATGTAAGATTCTGTCAACCCCTTTTTTAGATTAGAATCAGTTTGGACAGTGGGGCACAGACATCCTCACACAGGGCACCTCACACCTTCAATACATTATCTGAGCCGACATGGCACCAATTGTTAAAGTTCACTTGAGAATGTAACTTTTAAAAAAAGTTCTGGGATTTATATATGAAAGAACTGAAACCAACCTGGTCATTCTAAAAGATCAGAGACTTAATAAACAATCAAGGTCTTTTTCAATATGTAATTTCAGTTGCATCACACTGTATACTTCTACTATAAATTCTGAGTCCTATGATCTTACACTCCAAAACCACCTGATAAAGGAGCAGCGCTCTGAAAACTAGTCCTTCCAATTAAACCTGTTGAACTATAACCTGGTGTTGTGTGATTTTTAACTTTGTACACCCCAGTCCAACACCAGCTCCTCCTAATTGAAGTTGTTTAAGGCTCTGATCAGGCAACATTTGGAAGGATGTGCGAAGGAAGGATGTACTGGCATTGGAGGGAGTCCTGAGGAGATTTCCAAGACTGATCCGGGGGATGAAGGATAAGCATGTGGGTAACGGATGGTGAAATCAGAATTCATGGAAGTGAGGATATAACAGGATAAAAGTTCCTCGGAACGTTTCCAATCTGAAACTGACTGCCCAAAGGTACAAACTAGGAGAGTGCCCACTGCTGCGCAAAAGCCCTTTGTCATATTCTATCTGCATTTCACCTTAACCACCTTGTTTAGCTCTGGAATAGGTGAATGGCTGAAGACTGGATGTTATTTGGATAGCGATGCTGTTCGGGCTTACGAGGAAAAGGCAGGTGACTGGCCACAGGTAATAGAGGCCAGTGCTGATACCATGGGACCAAAAGGCCTCCTTCTAATGTCTGACAATTCTATGATTGTGAAGAGAATGTTCTCACCCTGCACTTTCTCTGCACTTTCACGTTGTATGCTGATGTGAAGCTCAAAGTGTGCAACAGGAATGGTCTCAGTTACATCAGAACGTGGTTGGAAAGTTGCCATTTCACCTCGAAGCACTGAACTGTACTGACCAAAGTCTGGTAGTTCACACACCATGAGCTGCTGTAAGAGTTTGTATTTTTGTGGGGGAAGGATTTGAACATTCACCCTGACCGGGGACTGGCTGTCGCTACAGCAACTTCAGAAAGTTCACCGTCTCCTCTGTGAGAAAGCCTGTTTTGCTTCAACTTTTGAATTGACCCCTTATCTTCCATATGATGTGATCCCTGCCCCTGTCAGGATCTGCTCCACTTTTTACTTTCGAAGGAGACAAAGAGTGAGCACCCACCTTTGTCGTCCGACAGCACGTTTTAGACACGGCCTACCGTCTGGAGAAAGGGGAAATCATCTCACACATTCTTACACAGCATAAACCCCTGACTCCTGGTCCTCCCCAGTCAAACTGAAATCAGCCGTGAAATGGAGTGACAAATGTGTTGACTCGACAAGATCTCACTGAATAGTGCAGCAGACTCAGTGGGAGTTTAAGGTGAGGGAACCCCTAGCGGGTAATGACCACAATATCACCATGAATTCACCCTGCAATTCGAGGGGGAGAAACCAAGATTAGATCTAACAGAAGAAGGGTCACTGGCCCCGAAACAATAGCTCTGATTTCATTGAATGTATTTGAGACAGAGATAGAGAGTTTCTTGATTAGTAAGGGGGGATCAAGGGTTATGGGGAGAAGGCAGGAGAATGACTGAATGGCAGAGCAGACTCAATGGACTGAGTGGCCTAATTCTGTTCTGAGGTTTTATAGTCTTACAGAATGTCCATACAAGTTTCATCTGCTTTTTTCTATTCAAAGACACCTCTATCTCAGGCCACACTGCTCTAAAGTAATACAGCCTTCTCTTTAATCCTGACTAAAGAAGTAATGCCCTTTCAGCTAAGAATTATTCTTCTTCCTGTCCTCTGAGTCCAACTGAAGCAAGATGGCTATGTTAAAACAACAGAAATAATACAGGTCATTCTGTTATAACGCATGTTCTGTTAATGCAAATTTGCTGTAATGCATTTGACAAGTTGAAATGCAAGTTTGTTTCTACAGCACAAACTTTTAAAACCTGTACATAGAATAAAGAACAGTACAATACATTCAGCCATTGATGTTATGCTGGCCTTTTATCCTACTCAAAGATCAGACTAACCAACTCTTCATTGTATTATCTTCCATGTGCCTATCCAAGAGTCGCTTAAATGTCTCTGACTCTACTACCACAGCTGGCAGTGCATTCCACACACCCACCACCCTCTGTGTAACAAACCTACCTCTGACACCTCCCCAAAACCTTCCTCCAATTACCTTATATGCCCCCTCATGATAGACATTTCCATGTTGGGGAAAAAGTCTCTAGTGCATTCCACACACCCACCACCCTCTGTGTAACAAACCTACCTCTGACACCTCCCCAAAACCTTCCTCCAATTACCTTATATGCCCCCTCATGATAGACATTTCCATGTTGGGGAAAAAGTCTCTGGATATCCACTCTGTCTACGCCTCTCAACATCTTATACACCTCTATCAAATCACCTCTCACCCTTCTTTGCTCCAATGAACAAAAGTTCGAGCTCCCTCAACCTTTCTTCATAAGACATGCCCTTCAGTCCAGGCAGCATCCTTGTAAGTCTCCTCTGCACCCTCTCTAAAGCTTCCACATCCTTTTTTTGATGAGGTGACCAGAACTGAACACAATATTCCAAGTGTGGTCTAACCAGGGCTCTATAGAGCTGCAGCATACCCTCACGACTCTTAAACTCAAGCCCACTGCTTATAAAAGCCAACACAACATATGCCTTCTTAACAGCCCTATCAACTTGGGTGGCAACTTTGAGGGATCTGTGGACATAGACCCCAAGATTCCTCTGTTTCTCCACACTGCTAAGAATCCTGCCTTTAACCTGCATTCAAATCCGACTATCCAAAGTGAATCATTTCACACTTTTCCAGGTTGAACTCCATCTGCCACTTATCAGCCCAGTTCTGCATCCTGTCAATGTCCTGATGCAACCTATAAGAGCCCTCCACAACATCTAAAATTTCACCCAATTTTGTGTTATTGGCAAAATAACTGACCCACCCTTCCACTTCCTCATCCAAGTCACTTATAAAAATCACAAAGAGCAGAAGTCCCAAACCCTGCAGAACACCACTGGTCACTGAGCTCCAAGTTGAATACTTTCCATCTATTACCACCCTCTGACTCCTGTGGGCCAGCCAATTCTGTATCCAGGCAGCCAGATTTCCCTCTATCACATGCCTTCTTACTTTTCGAATGAGCCTACCATGGGGAACCTTATCAAATGCCTTGCTAAAACCCATATACACCACATCCACTGCTCTACCTTCATCAATGTGTTTTGTCACATCCTCAAAGAATTCAATAAGGTTGGTGAGGCATGACCTTCCCCACACAAAGCCACGCTGACTATCTCTAATCAAACTATGGTTTTCCAAGTAATCATAAATCCTGTTTCTCAGAACCTTCTCTAATACTTTGCCCAACACTGATGTAAGACTGACTGGTCTGTAATTCCCAGGATTATCCCTATTCCCTCTCTTGAACAAGAGAATACCATTTGCCACCCTCCAATAATTTGGGACTATTCCTGTGGACAGTGAGGATGCAAAGATAATCGCCAAAGGCACAGCAATCTCTTCCCTCCCTTCCTGTAGTAACCTCAGGTATATCCCATCTGGCCCAGTGGATTTATCTATATGAAGTTTTTCAAAATTTTCAATACATCCTCCTTCTTAATATCAACCTGTTAAAGCATATCAGTTAAAGTCCCTCTCAGTAGTGAATAATGAAGCAAAGTACTCATTAAGGATCTCCCCTACTTCCACCAACTCCAGGCGCAAGTTCCCTCCACTATCCCTGATCGGCCCCAACCTCACTCTGGCCATCCTCTTGTTCCTCACATAAGTGTAGAATGCCTTAGGGTTTTCCTTAATCCTACCCGCTAAAGCTTTTACACACCCCCTTCTAGCTCTCCCAAGTCCATTCTTTAGTTCATTCCTGGCTACCTTGTAACCCTCTAGAGTCCTGTCTGATCCTTATCTCCTCAACCACAAGTAAGCTTCCTCTTTCTCTTGACCAGCTGTTCCACACCCCTTATCATCCAAGGTTCTTTCAACTTATCATCCCCAAGTACTTCCTAAACCACCTCTACATTTCTGTTGTGCATTTCCCTGAGAACCTCTGTTCCCAATTTAGGTGCCACAGTTCCTGCCTAATAGCATTGTAATTCCCCCTCCCTCAATTAAATAATTTCCCATACCATCTGCTTTTATCTCTCTCCATGAGTATAGTAAAGGTCAGAGAGTTGTGATCACTATCTCCGAAATGATCTCTCACTGAAAGATCTGACACCTGGGATGGTTTGTTGCCAAGCACCAAATCCAATATGGCCTCCCCTCTGGTCAGGTGAAAGTGAGGACTGCAGATGCTGGAGACCAGAGTCAAGATTAGAGTGGTGCTGGAAAAGCACAGCAGGTCAGGCAGCAACCGAGGAGCAGGAAAATCGACGTTTCAGGCAAAAGCCCTTCCACTTGACAAAAACTGCCCCATCCAAACCATTTGAACGAAGTAGGTTCTAACCAATATTAGGTTTATGGTGAGAGGAGAAAGATATAAAAGGGACCTAAGGGGCAACATTTTCATGCAGAGGATGGTGTATTATGGAATGAGCTGCCAGAGGAAGTGGTGGAGGCTCATACAATAGCATCATGTAAAAGGCATCTGAATATGAATAGATGTATGAATAGGAAAGGTTTAGAAGGATATGGGCCAGGTGCTGGCAAATGGGTCCAGCTTAGAATCAGATGTCTGGTCAGCATGGACGCAATCGCACTACCCTGCCAATCTAGTTTCAATCCTCCCGGATACCTCTCGCAAACCTCCCCTCCAGGACATTGGTAACCCTCCAGTTCAGGAGCAATCCATCCTCCCTGTACAGGTCCCACCTTCCCCAGAAGGTATCCCAATGATCCACACATCTGAAGCCCTCCCTCCTACACCAGTCCTGCAGCCACTGTTCAACTACACTCGCTCTCTGTTCCTAGCCTCACGAGCACCGGTAGCGATCCTGAGATTATTACTCTGTTCGATCTGCCTTCAAGCTTCCAGCCTAATCCCCTTTCCTCTCTTTTCAGGTCCTCCTCCTTTCTCCTACCTATGTCTTGTGTTGGCTGTAATGCGATTACATCGTCCATGTTTTAAGTGCTATTTTTTAAAGCGCAATTTTTCTATGAAGTGGAGTTGCACAGGAACGCAGCCATTGTGTTATAGAAGATCAATGTGCAAATAACATTTCTTCAGCTCTGATGATACTCTCAGCGTGAAATGTTAATACTGTTTCTCTCTCCACAGATGCTGCCAGACTGGCTGATTTTCTTGCAGAAATTTCTTGTTTTTATTGGATTTAGATCTAGATATAGTTATTTAGGTTTAATCTCCTCCATCTTTTTTTTTTGTTTCCACCAGCTTCTGACCCATTCTCTTCATCCTCAGTGCTGTCCTGAACATCAGGAGCCTTCAGGAGAAGGAGGCTTGTCATTGATGCTGCAGAACATTGTTAAATGCCTGCTGGGGGTGGGGGGGGTGGGATAGTCCCAAGATTAGGAGAGCTGTCTCACAGACTGGTCAAGCAGCTTCCTAATATTGTCATATTCACTGAATTACACCTTACAGACACCTGCATTACCATCCCTGGATATGTCCTGTCCCATCAGCAGGACAGACCCAGCAGAGGGGGTGACACAGTGGGATACACTCTGGAGGGAGTTGCCCTGGGAGTTCTCAGCATTGACTTCAGACTCCATGAAGTCTCATGGCTTCAGGTTAAAACATGACATAGGAAACCTTCTGCTGATTACCACGTAGCATCCTCCCTCAGCTGATGAATCAGTACTCCTCTATGTTGAACTACACTTGGAAGAAGCACTGACGGTGGCAAGGATGTAGAATTTCAATGTCCACTACCAGGAATGGCTCAGCAGCAGCACTATTGATCGAGCTGATCAGATCCTAAAGGATGTAGCTGTTGGACTGAGTCTGCAGCAGGTGGTGAGGGAACCAACAAGAGGGAAAACCTCATCTTTACCAATCTGCCAGCTGCAGGTGTATCGGTCCATGACAGTATCGGTAAGAGTGACCACCGCACAGTCCTTGTGGAGATCAAGTTCTGCCTTCACATTGAGAATACCGTCCATCATGTTGTATTGCTAAATGGGACAGACTTTAAACAGATTTCGCAACTCAAAACTGGGCATACTGTCCAGGGTAACCAGCCTGGCCTGGCCTTCCTGGGTAGACGTGATGGTCAAGGAGGCACAACAACACCTCTTCTTCCTCAGGCACCTCAGGAAATTCAACACGTCCATAAGGGCCCTCACCGACTTCTACAGATACACCATTGAGACCATACTGTCCGGGTGTATATCGGCCTGGTACGGTAACTGCTCTGCCCAGGACTGTAGGAAACTACAGAAGGTGGTGCGCACAGCCCAGACCATCACGGAAGCCAATCTTTCATCCATGGGCTCCATTTACACGGCTCGCTGCCACGGAAATGCTGCCAACATCATCAAAGACCCCTCCCACCCCGGTAATGATCTCCATCAGGCAGGAGGTACAGAAACCTGAACATACCCTCCAGCAGGTTCAGGAACAGCTTCTTCCCGGCTGGTAATGGACTCTTTAGCCTCAAATAATGCTGACCTTGCTCAGAGCTTGCCCTGTGCGATGTAACCTGTATGCCTTTAAGTTTTATTTTCATCCTATGATCTATATATCCTTGCATACTATGATCTGCCTGTATTGCTCACAAACAAAGCTCTTCACTGTACTGAGGTACACGTGACAATAAAATCAAATCAAATCATCCATGAGGCACTCTGGGCCATCAACAGCAGCAGAACTGTACTCCAGCACAATCTGTAACCTCATGGCCCGGCATATCCCCCACTCAACCATTACCATCAAACCAGGGGATCAACCCTGGTTCAATGGAGAGTGCAGGAAGGTATGCCAGGAGCAGCACCAGGCATACCTGAAGATGAGGTGTCTACCTGGAGCACCAGGCATACCTGAAGATGAGGTGTCTACCTGGTGAAGCTACCAAACAGGACTACTTGCATGCCAAACAGCATAAGCAGCACGTGATAGACTGAGTGAAGTGATCCCACAACCAATGGATCAGATCTAAGCCCTGCAGTCCCGTCCCATCCAGTGGTGAACGATGATGAACAATTAAACTACTCACTAGGGGAGGAGGCTCCACAAATATCCCCATCCCCAATGATGGGACAGCCCACCACATCAGGGCAAAAGATAAGGCTGAAGCATTTGCTGCAATCTGCAGCCAGAAGTGTTGAGTGGATGATCCATCTCAGCCTCCCCCTGTGGTCTCCAGCATCACAGATACCAGGCTTCAGCCAATTCGATTCACTCCACGTGAGATCAAGGAATGGTTGGAGGCACTGGATACTTCAAAGGCAATGGGCCCTGATAACATTCCGGCACTAGGACTGAAGATGCTGAAGGCATGTGGTCCAGAACTTGCTGCTCCCCTAACCAAGCTGTTCCAGTACAGTTACACCACTGGCATCTACCCGACAATGTGGAAAATTGCCCAAGTATGTCCTATACATAAAAAACAGGAAAATCCAATCCGGCCAATTACTGCCCCATCAGTAAAGTGATGGAAGGTGTCATCAACAGTGCGATCAAGCAGCACCTGCTCAGCAATAACCTGCTCAGTGACACCCAGTTTGGGTCCCACCAGGGCCACTCAGCTCCTGACCTCATTACCGTCTTGGGCCAAACATGGACAAAAGAGCTGAACTCCAGAGGGGAGGGGAGAGGGACAGCCCTTGACATCAAGGCTGCGTTTGACTGAGTGTGGCATCATGGAGCCCTAGCAAAACTTGAATCAATGGGTATCAGGGGGCAAACTTTCTGGTGGTTGGAGTCATATCTGACACATAGGAAGATGGTTGTGGTTATTGGAGGTTAGTCATCTCAGCTCCAGGACATCTCTGCAGGAGTTACTCAGGGTAATGTTCTAGACCCAACCATCTTCAGCTACTTCATCAGTGGCCTTTCCCCCCATTATAAGGGATGAAGTGGGGATGTTCGCCAACGATTGCACAATGTTCAGCATCATTCGTGACTCTTCAGATACTCAAGTGCTCAAATGCAACAAGATCTGGACAATATCCAGGCTAATGCTGACAAGTGGCAAGTAACATTCGCGTCACACAAATGCCAGGCTATGATCATCATCAACAAGAGATAATCTAACCACTGCCCCTTGACATTCATTGGTGATAACATTAGAATTTATTTTATTCCTCTGTGGGATGGGGGTGTCACTGGCTGGGTTAGCATTTATTGCCTATCCCTAGTTGCCCTTGAGAAGGTGGGGGTGAGCTGCCTTCTTGAACTGCTGCAGTCCATGTGCTGTGGGTTGACCTACAATGTCCTTAGGGAGGGAATCCTCCACTATCAACATTGAGGTTACCATTGACCAAAAACTCACTGGACTCACCACATAAACACTACAAGAGCAGGTCAGAGGCTAGAGATACTGCAGTGAGTAATTCACCTCCTGACTCCCCAAAGCCTGTCCACCATCTACAAGGCACAAGTCAGGAGGGTGATGGAGTACTCCCCACTTGCCTGGATGGGGGCAGCTCCAACAACACTCAAGAAGCTTGACACCATCCAGGACAAAGCAGCTCAGCACCACATCCACAAACATCCTCTCCTTCCACCACCAACGCTCAGTAGCAGCAGTGTGTACGAACTACAAGATGCGCAGCAGAAATTCACCAAAGATCCTCAGACAGTACCTTCCAAATCCACGACCTCTTCCATCCAGAAGGATAAGGGCAGCAGGTACATGGGAACACCACCCCCTGCAGGTTCCCCTCCCAGCCACCCACCATCCTGACTTGGGAATATATCGCCGTTCCTTCTCTGTCTCTGGGTCAGAATCCCGGAATTCCCTCCCTCAGGGCATTGTGGGTCAACCCACAGCACATGGACTGCGACGGTTCAAGAAGGCAGCTCACCCCCACCTTCTCAAGGGGCAACTAGGGACGGGCAATAAATGCTGGGCCTAGCCAGTGACACCCACATCCCATGGGAGAATAAAATTAAACAGTGTTCAACTGCAGCAGCTGACCCAAAGCAGGGATATGGGGAAAGAAGGAATTGCATTACTATATCAACCTTTCATGACCGCACAGAGACCCAAAGTGCTTTACAGTTAGTGGTGGAGATTTCTTTTGACAGAGATGTTACTATGTTAAGAAACAATGCAGCCTTTTCACACCGCAAGATCCCACACAAAGCAATAATGATCAGGATAATTTATTTTATTAGAGTTGCTTGAGGTAAGTATTGGCCAGGACAGTGGGCTATTCATCAAAACAGTGGCATGGCAGATATATCACCTCCCTGAGAGAGACACACTCAAACAGAACAAAGGCAAAAATGATCTCATTAGAAGAGAACAGGAACAGAGAAGGAGAGAGAAAGGAAGAGAGCAGTGGAGAAACTTAAGGGATAGAGAGAGCAATATAGAGTCACAGAGATACAAGGGACAGACAGAGAGAGTGAGAACAATAGATATTGATAGAAACATGAGGGACAGAGAGAGAGAGAGTGTGCAGCAGAGAATTATATAAACACAAGGGGATAGAGTGAGCAATGTAGAGTTACAGAGACACAAGGGACAGAGAGAGAGAGAGAACAATGGAGATTGATAGAAACATGAGGGACAGAGAGAGGCATACATTGAGAGAAAGAAATGTCGTCAGTAATGGATAGAGAGGCAGACAGTTGGAGCCGTAGAGGGAGGAAAGGTAGACACAATCAAAAACAGGGTACAGTAAAGAGACTGGAAGCTACATATAGGCACAACCACTTTTCCCCGAGGCAGAGGGTTCATTGCTAAAGCCTGCGGGCAGCAGGTGTTGTCACTTGTTGAGTTGTGAACAGGCCGAGAGGTATCTTGCCTGGTTTGGAACAAGAAGCAGAGATAGTGGAAATGACCTGGACAGATCAAGAGAGTCTGTGTTGGAGTCCATGTTTGGAGAGAATGTCTGACACTGGCCTTTGTGTGTGTGAGTCATCCCAACAATGAACATTCCTGGGGTTTTATTGGTCATAGTAATCAATGTGGGCTCCAGACGGAAAGTCATCTCGAATGAGGATATTCACCAGCTTTCGGGCAGAGTCATGACAATTGATGAGCTGGCCTTCCTGATGCATGGTGAGGAATGTTTGCCTGAGTTCTGGGTCGGCAGTCTCTAACCGAGCTTGCTTCTGCATGTCAGTGTCCAAGGGACCTGTATGGGCAAAGGACACCGTCAACTGAGCTGAACACAAACACCCAATCAGCTGAAGAAAGAACTTTCATTTCACCGGTACCTTTCCCCACCTCTGCTCAATCCAAAGCTTTGAGCTGGTAATGGAGTCCCTGTGGCAGCCAATCTGAGTACAGCAAAATCCCACAAGCAGCAGTGTCATAAGAACCAGTGCATCAGTGTTCAGTAATGTCATTGAGGGATTAGTGTGGGCGAATGAGCTGGAAGAAGCCAACTACATTTCTTAGTGCTGTGGAATCTTCGGTGTCCACCTGAGGGGACAGACAGGCCCTTAATTTAACAGTTTATCTAAAAGGGGCACTGGCAACAATGCAGCATTCCCTCAGTAAGGCACTTGGAGAACCACCCTGGATTAAATCCGCAGTCTTCCAAATGAAAGCAGGACCTTCAGAAGTATTGTGGCAGAGGTGTTACAAACAGAGCCACATCTCACACTCCAAATACAGCTCAGAAACAGACCCTTTGGTCCAACCAGTCTATGTCAACTATAATCCCGAACTAAACTAGTCCCACCTGCCTGCTCCTGGCCCATATCCCACCAAACCTTCCCTATTCATGTATTTATCCAAACGGTTTGAAGTGTTGTAATTCTATCCACATCCAGCACTTCCTCAGGATGTTGATTCCACACGCAAACCACCCTCTCTGTAAAATATTGGCCTGTTACGTCTTTGTTAAATCTCTCGCCTCTCACCTTGTCAAGGTTGGACTTACTAAAATTATTCCTCATCACATCACGCTAGAGAAATACTCGCAGTTTTACTCCAAGAGTAATCGTCAGTAACCCAGCACACAGTTATCCTGTGAGTAATCCTCAGTTTTACCCAAGTGAGTAATCCTCACTGTTACGTGCGTAATCCACACTGTTACGCTGTGTGTAATCCTCACTTTTACCCATGTCAGTAATCCTCACTGTTATCCTGCCAGTAATGCTCACTGTTACCTTGTGAGTAATCCTCACTGTTACCCTGTCAGTAATGCTCACTGTTACCCTGTGAGTAATCCTCACTGTTACCTTGTGAGTAATCCTCACTGTTACCAATGTGTAATCTTCACTGTTACCCTGTGAGTAATGCTCAATGTTACTCTGTGAGTAATTCTCACTGTTACCCTGTGAGTAGTGCTCACTGTTGCCCTGTGAGTATTCCTCACTGTTACCCATGTGCAATGTTCACTGTTACCCTGTGAATAATCCTCACAGTTACCCTATGAGTAGTGCTCACTGTCACCCTGTGAGTAATCCTCACTGTTACCCATGTGCAATGTTCACTGTTACCCTGTGAATAATCCTCACTGTTACCCTGTGCGTAATCCACACTGTTACCCTGTGAGTAATGCTCATTGTTCCCACGTGAGTAATCCTCACTGTTACCCTGTGAGTAATGCTCATTGTTACCCTGTGAGTAATCGTCACTGTTACCCTGTGAGCAATCCTCACTGTTACCCTGTGAATAAACCTCATTGTTACCCTGTGAGTAATCCTCCCTGTTACACTGTGAGTAATACTCAGTGTTACCCTGTGTGTAATCCTCACTGTTACCCCATGAGTAATCCTCACTGTTACCCGGTGAGTAATCCTCACTGTTATCATATGAGTAGTGCTCACTATTACCCTGTGAGTAACCCTCACTGTTACTCATGTGAGTAATGCTCACTTTTACCCTGTGAGTAATCCTCACTGATACCCTGTGAGTAATCCATGATGTTACCCTGTGAATAAGCCTCATTGTTACCTTGTGAGTAATCCTCAATGTTACCCTGTGAGTAATCCTCACTGTTACCCTGTGAGTAATGCGCACTGTTACCCTGTGAGTAATCCTCACTCTTACCCTGTGAGTAATCCTCACTGTTATCCAATGAGTAGTGCTCACTCTTACCCTGGGTGCAATCCTCACTGTTACCCTGTGAGTAATCCTCACTGTTACCCTTAGAGCAGTGCTCACTGTTACCCTATAAATAATCCTCACTGTTACCGTACGAGTAATCCTCAGTGCTACCCTCTGAGTAATCCACACTGTTACCATCTGAGTAATCCACACTGTTACCCTATGAGTAATCCAAGCTGTTACCCTGTGAATAATTCTCATTGTTACCTTGTGAATTATCCTCATTGTTACCCTGTGAGTAATCCCCACTGTTACCCTGTGAGTAATCCTCACAGTTACCCTGTGAATTATCCGCATTGTTACCCTGTGAATAATCCTCACTGTTACCTTGTGAGTAATCCTCACTGTTACCTTGTGAGTTATCTCACTCTTACCCTGTGAGTAATCCTCACTGTTATCCATGTGTAATGTTCACAGTTACCCTGTGAGTGATCCTCACCGTTACCCATGTGTAATGTTCACTGTTACCCTGTGAGTAAACCTCACTGTTACCCTGTGCGTAATCCACACTGTTACCCTGTGAGTAAGCCACAATTTTATCCATGTGAGTAATCCTCACTGTTATCCTGTGAGTAATGTTCACTGTTACCATGTGAGTAATCCTCACTGTTACCCATTTGCAATGCTCACTGTTACCCTGTGAGAAATCCTCACTGTTACCCTGTGAGTACCGCTCACTGTAACCCTGTCAATATTCCTCAATGTTACCCTGTGAGTAGTGCTCACTGTTACCCTGTGAGTAATCCTCACTGTTACCCATTTGTAATGTTTACTGTTACCCTGCTAGTAATCCTCACTGTTACCCATGTGTAATGTTCACTGTTACCATGTGAGTAATGCTCACGGTTACCCTTAGAGCAATGCTCACTGTTACCCTGTGAGTAATCTTCAGTGTTACTCTATGAGTAATCCTCAGTGTTACCCTGTGAGTAATCCACACTGTTACCCTGTGAGCAATCCTCACTGTTACCCTGTGAGCAATGCTCACTGTTACCTTGTGAGTATTCCTCACTGCTACCCAGTGAGTAGTGCTCACTGTTACCCTGTGATTAATCCTCACTGTTATCCAGTGTGTAACCCTCACTGTTATCCTATGAGTAATCCTCATTTTTACCCTGTGGACAATCCTCTCGGTTACCCTGTCAGTAACGGTCACTGTTACCTTGTGAGTAATCCTCACTGTTACCCTAAGAGTAATCCTCACTGTTACCCTCAGAGTAATCCTCACTGTTACCCAATGAGTAATCCTCAGTGTTACCCTGTGAGTAATCCACGCTGTTACACTGTGAATAATCCTCATTGTTACCTTGTCAGTAATCCTCACTGTTACCCTGTGAGTAATCCTCACTGTTATCCTGTGAGTAGTGCCCTCTGTTACCCTGTCAGTATTCCTCACTGTTACCCTGTGAGTAGTGCTCATTGTTACCCTGTGAGTAATCCTCACTGTTACCCATGTGTAATGTTCACTGTTACCTTGCTAGTAATCCTCACTGTTACCCTGTGAATAATCCTCATTGTTATCCTGTCAGTAATCCTCACTGTTACCCTGTGAGTAGTGCTCACTGTTACACTATGAGTAAACCACACTGTTACACAGTGAGTAATCCTCACTGTTACTCTTGTGAGTAATGCTCACTGTTACCCTGTGAGTAATCCTCATTGTTACCCTAAGAGTAATCCTCACTGTTACCCTATGAGTAATCCTCAGTGTTACCCTGTGAGTAATCCACGCTGTTACACTCTGAATAATCCTCCTTGTTACCTTGTGAGTAATCATCACTGTTACCCTCTAGTAATCCTCACTGTTGTCCTGTGAGTAGTGCTCACTATTACCCTGTCAGTATTCCTCACTGTTACCCTGTGAGTAATCCTCACTGTTATCCTGTGAGTAGTGCTCACTGTTACCCTGTCAGTATTCCTCACTGTTACCCTGTGAGTAATCCTTACTGTTACCCTATGAATAATCCTCATTGTTACTCTGTGAGTAATCCTCACTGTTACCCTGTGAGTAGTGCTCACTGTTACACTATGTGTAAACCTCACTGTTACCCTGTGAGTAATCCTCATTGTTACCCATGTGTAATGCTCACTTTTAGCCTGTGAGTAATCCTCACCGTTACCCTGTGAGTACTGCTCACTGTTACACTGTGAGTAATCCTCATTGTTACTCATGTGAGTAATGCTCACTGTTACCCTGTGAGTAATCCTCATTGTTACTGATGTGTAATGCTCACTTAAGAGTAATCCTCACTGTTACCCTAAGAGTAATCCTCACTGTTACACTCAGAGTAATCATCACTGTTACCCAATGAGTAATCCTCAGTGTTACCCTGTGAGTAATCCAGGCTGTTGCACTGTGAATAATCCTCATTGTTACCTTGTCAGTAATCCTCACTGTTATCCTGCAAGTAATCCTCACTGTTACCCTGTCAGTATTCCTCACTGTTACCCTGTGAGTAGTGCTCACTGTTACACTGTGAGTAATCCTCGCTGTTATCCTGTGAGTGGTGCTCACTGTTACCCTGTGTGTAAACATCACTATTACCCTATGAGTAATCCTCATTGTTACACTGTGAGTAATCCTCACTGTTACTCTGTGAGTAATCCTCACTGTTACCCTGTGAGTAATCCACGCTGTTACCCTGTGAATAATCCTCATTCATATCTTGTGAGTAATCCTCACTGTTACACTGTGTGTAATGCTCACTGTTAACCTGTGAGCAATGCTCACTGTTACCCTGTGAGTAGTGCTCACTGTTACCCTGTGAGTAATCCTCACTGTTATCCTGTGAGTACTGCTCACTGTTAACCTGGGAGCAATCTTCACTGTTACCCTTAGAGCAGTGCTCACTGTTGCTCTGTGAGTAATCCTCACTGTTATCCGATGAGTAGTGCTCACTGTTACCCTGTGAGTATTCCTCACTGTCACTCTCTGAGCAGTGCTCACTGTTACCCTGTGAGTAATCCTCACTGTTACGCTGTGAGTACTGCTCACTGTTAACCTGGGAGCAATCTTCACTGTTACCCTTAGAGCTGTGCTCACTGTTACCCTGTGAGTAATCCTCACTGTTACCCTATGAGTAGTGCTCACTGTTACACTATGTGTAAACCTCACTGTTAAACTGTGAGTAATCCTCACTGTTACTCATGTGAGTAATGCTCACTGCTACCCTGTGAGTAATCCTCATTGTTACCCATGTGTAATGCTCATTTTTAGTCTGTGTGTAATTCTCACAGTTACCCTGTGAGTACTGCTCACTGTTACACTGTGAATAATCCTCACTGTTGCCCTGCGAGTAATCCTCACTCTTACCCTAGGAGTAATCCTCACTGATACACTGTGAGTAATGCTCACTGTTACCCTGTGAGTAATCCTCACTGTTACACT
>NC_057710.1:4760117-4763344 GCF_004010195.1 Chiloscyllium plagiosum
TTCAGCCTCTCCCTGTGGCTCAAATCCTCCAACTCTGGCACCATCCTTGTAAATCTTTTCTGAATCCTTTCAGGTTTCACATAATCCTTTTGATAGGAAGGAGACCAGAATTGCATGCAGTTTTCCAAAAGTGACCCAACCAATGTCCAGTCCAGCTGCAACATGACCTCCCAACTGCTATACTCAATGCTCTGACCGGTAAAGGCAAATGTACCAAACACCTTCTTCACTATCCTATCTACCTGCGACTCCACTTTCAGCGAACTATGAACCCACACTCCAAGGCCTCTTTGATCAGCAGTAGTAAACCCTGCCTCTGAGCCAGGGGGTCTGCTCTGCGTTTGAGACCCATCTCTTGATGAAGATGCATCATAAATGGCCAAACAGGTTGGGCACCAACCTGGAAACACACACCAATGGCAGGAGGAAAGCTAAGAAGAGATTCCTGTTCAGCCAGTGCTGGGGAGACAGTTGGAATTCCTCCATAGCCCCTGGCTGCAGCACATATATATAAAATTGCATGTTACCATGTCAACACAGCTTCTCTCAGTGAACTGTAATATTTCATTGAGTTGCCACCAGACACTGTCAACCTTGTCCCAATCACTCTACAAAGACTTCATAATTTCTGATAGCCTTTTCTGTCCACTCTATCCAGGCCTCTCAGTATTTTATAAGTTTCAACCAGGTTCCGCCCCCCCCCAATCCTTCTAAGCTCCAGAGGCCCCAACCACTCCTCATATGACAAGCCCTTCATCCCCAGGATCATTCTATAAACCTCCTCTGGGCCTTGTCCAGTGCCAGCATGTCCTTTCTTAGATACACAAATGTGCTCGCATATTTCAAATGCAGTCTGAGCAGAGCCTTATACAGCTTTAGCAGTACATCCCTGCTCTTGTATTCTAGCCCTTTTGAAATGAATGCTAACATTGCATTTGCCTTCCTCACTGCTAACTGAACCTACATGCTAACCTTAAGGAAATCTTGAACTCGGACTCCCAAGTTCCTTTGTGCTTCAGATTTTCAAAGCTTTTCTCCAATCAGAAAGCAGTCTACACCCCTATTCTTCTTACCAAAGTGTATGGCCTCACACTTTCCCACATTGTGTTCCATCTGCCACTTCTTTGCCCACACTCCTCGCCTATGCAAGTCCTTCTGTAGCTTTCCCGCTTCCTCAACACTACCTGCCCCTCCACCTATCTTAGTGTCACCTCCACACTTAGCAACAATGCCCTTGTTCCTTTGTTCAGATCATTAATGTACAATGTGAATAGCTGTGGTCCCAACACTGACCACTGTGGAACTCCACTAACTACCAGCGGCCATCCTGAAAAAGACCCCTTTATCCCTACTCTGGACCTTCTGCCAGTCAGCCAATCCTCTATCCATGTCAGTAGCTTGCCCCTAACACCATGGGCTCTCATCTTGTTTAGCAGCCTCCTATGCAGAACCTTGTCAAGGGCCTTCTGGAAATCCAAATTGATCACGTCCACTGCTTCTCCTTTGTCTAATTTCCTTGTTACCTCCTCAAAGAATTCTAACAGATTTGTCAGGCATGACCTCCCCTCAATTTTCCCCATTTTACCAAGTACTTCCAAGTACTCTATAATCTCATCCTTAATAATGGACTTACAAATGACCAAGGTAAAACTAACCGGCCTGTATTTCCTGTCTTCTGGCTCCCTCCCTTCTTAAGCCGGGGTGTTACATTGGCCATTTTCCAGTCCTCTGGAACCCTCCCTGACTCCAGTGACTCCTGAAAGATCACCACCAATGTCTCTACAATCTCCCCAGCTATCTCCATCAGACCTTTCAGCTTCCCCAGCACCTTCTCCTTACTGATGGCCACTACTCTCACCTCTGCCCCCTCACTCTCTTGACGTTCTGATAGGCTGCTGGTGTCTTCCACTGTGAAAACTGTTGCAAAGTACCTGTTCAGTTCCTCCTCCATTTCTTTGTTCCCCATTACTATTTCTTCAGACTTATATTTCAGTGGTCCCTTGCCCATTGTTGCCTCTCTCATATTGTTTAGATGTCTCTTGCAATCTTCTTTTATATTATGAGTTACCTTATTTTCATATTTCATCTCCTCACCCCATTCTTTTTCTTTAAATTATCGTCTGTTGGTTTTTAAACACTTCCCAATCCTGTGGATTCCTACTACACTTCACAATTTTGTGCTTTGTTTTTTATTTTTATGTTTTCCCTGCCTTCCCTTGTCAGTCATGGTAGCCTCATCCTCCCTTATACGTTTCTTCTTCCTGGGGATGACTTTCTGCTGTGTCTCCCTGAATTACCCCCAGAAACCCCTGCCATTGCTGCTCCACCACCTTCCCTGCTGGGCTCCCCTTCCAATTTACTCTGGCCAGCTCCTCCCTCATGCCTTTGTCATTACCTTTACTCTATTGTAACACCAGGAGAAAATGAGGACTGCGGATGCTGGAGATCAGAGTCGAGAGTGCGGTGCTGGAAAAGCACAGCAGGTCAGGCAGCATCCGAAGAGTAGGAGAATCGACGTTTCGGGCAGAAGCCCTCCATCAGGAAATGTGATTCCTGATGAAGGGCTTATGCCTGAAACATCGATTCTCCTGCTCCTCAGATGCTGCCTGACTTGCTGTGCTTTTCCAGCACCACACTCTCGATTCTGTTGTAACACCATTTCATCTGATTCCAGCTTCTAACTGCGCGGTGAATTCTATCACATTATGGTCACTCCTATGGGTTCCTTCACTATGAATTCCCTGATCAAGTCTGCCTCATTACACATCATTAAATCCAGAACTGCTTGTTCCTTAAGGGGTCTAGATTAGTGTGGTGCTGGAAAAGCTACCAACCTTCCCATAAACCGCATCATCCGCCGACATTTCTGCCACCTCCAAACAGACCCCACCACCAGGGATATATTTCCCTCCCCACCCCTTTCCGCCTTCCGCAAAGACCGTTCCCTCCGTGACTACCTGGTCAGGTCCACGCCCCCCTACGACCCACCCTCCCATCCTGGCACCTTCCCCTGCCACCGCAGGAACTGTAAAACCAGCGCCCACACCTCCTCCCTCACCTCCATCCAAGGCCCCAAAGGAGCTTTCCACATCCATCAAAGTTTTACCTACACATCCACTCATATCATTTATTGTATCCGTTGCTCCCGATGCAGTCTCCTCTACATTGGGGAGACTGGGCGCCTCCAAGCAGAGCGCTTTAGGGAACATCTCCGAGACACCCACACC
>NC_057710.1:4765550-4786485 GCF_004010195.1 Chiloscyllium plagiosum
CCATTTATCTCTCCACCCTGGAGGCTCCCTGCCTCCATTCCTGATGAAGGGCTTTTGCCCGAAACCTTGATTTTCTGCTCCTCAGATGCTGCCTGACCTGCTGTGCTTTTCCAGCACCACTCTGATGTAGACTCTGATTTCCAGCATCTGCAGTCCTCACTTTTGCCTTGTTCCTTAATGGGTTCCACCAAATGTTGCTCCAAAAAGAAACATTGCTGTGCTTTTCCAGCACCACTCTGATGTAGACTCTGATTTCCAGCATCTGCAGTCCTCACTTTTGCCTTGTTCCTTAATGGGTTCCACCAAATGTTGCTCCAAAAAGAAACATTTTGTGGACATTCCACATATTCCTTTTCTTGACTTCCTCAGTCCACCTGCACACTGAAATCTCCCATCTTGTAATATTGCCCATCTTAAATGCCCTTTCTATCTCTTGATTTATTTTCTTCTCCACATCCTGACTACTGCTAGGAGGTCTGTGTACAACTCTCATCAATTACTTATTCTCTTTGCAGTTCCTCAATTCTACCAACACAGATTCGATAACACTTCTTGCTATTGATTGAATTTTTTTATACAACTGCATCATGACCTCAGGGCTCCGGAACTCAATTCCTCTACCAATAAAAGCCAGTACGCCATATGCCTTCCTCACCGCACTATTTACCTGGGCCGCACTATTTACCAAATCATTATTAAATAACACTTCTTGCTATTGATTGAATTTCATTCCTTACTAACAAGGTCAGCCTTGCCCTCTGTCCATCTGCCTGTCTTTTTGGTAGAATGTGTATCCTTGGATATTTAGTTCCCAGCCCTGATCTCTTTGCAGCCATTTCTCTGTGATACCCACAGCATTGTAGCTGCCGATTTCAATCTGTGCTATAAGCTCATTTACCTTGTTTCATATCCTGTGCACATTTCAGTCATGCATTGACTGTCCCCCTTCTCATAGTTGTCCCCTTTTCTGCTGTCCCTGAAGTTAGATTCCTGACCCTTTCATAGAATGTAGAACATAGAACAGTACAGTGCAGAACGGGCCCTTCGGCCCTCGATGTTACACCGACCTGTGAACTATTCTCAGCTCGTCCCCTACACTACCCCATCACCATCCATGTGCTTATCTAAGGAATGTTTAATTCTCCCTAATGTGGCTGAGTTAACTACATTAGCAGGTAGGGCATTCCATGCCCTTACCACTCTCTGCATAAAGAACCTGCCTCTGACATCTGTCTTAAATCTAGCACCCCTCAATTTGTAGTTATGCCCTCTCGTACAAGCTGACACTGAAGTGATAACCACCTGATGAAGGAGCGGAGCTCTGAAAGCTAGTGCTTCCAAATAAACCCGTTGGACTATAACCTGGTGTTGTGTGATTTGTAACTTTGTCCACCCCAGTCCAACACCGGCACCTCCAAATCATTATTAAAAGTAAAACCGTTACCAGTTACTAACCAACCAGTCCTTTCTATTGCAGTGAAATAGGAGCCAAGTACAAGATGGTGACCAGTAGGGGGACACAAAGGCACCGCCCCCTCGCCCACCAACCAAGCAATTACCGCACGCTTCACCAATTTCTCAGGCAGCAGTGGGAGCTCAGTCATAGCCTTGGGTCCAGCAGCTTGCATTAAGGAAGGCTAATAGAATTTTGGCATTTGTTGCTAAAGGAATCAAATATGACAGCAGGGAAGTGTTGTTGCAAGATTGCAACAGTGCATGGTGAGACTGCACTTGGAGCACCACTTACCCTTACTTGAGGAAGGATGGAATTTCATTTGAGGCAGTTTAAAGAAGGTTCACTACATTAATTCCAGAGATGAAAGCGTTTGTCTTATCAAGAGAGACAGAAAGGTTGGCTCAAACTTAATGCAAAGAGTATCAGGAATAAAAGTGATGAGCTTAGAGCATGGATCAGTACCTGGTGCTACGATGTTGTGGCCATAACAGAGATGTGGGTTTCTCAGGGGCAGGAATGGTTGCTGGATGTTATAGGGTTTTCCAGGGTTTAGAGCATTTAGAAAGAGGAGGGGGGGGGGAGAAAGAGGAGGGGGTGGAGCATTGCTAATCAGAGAGGGTATCACAGCTGCAGAAGTTACCATTGTTGAGGTAACAATGGTTACCTACCGAGTCAGTATGGGTGGAAATTAGGAACAGTAAGGGAGCAGTCACCTCATTAGTGGTTTACTACAGGCCCCCCAATAGCAGCAGGGAGATTGAAGAAAGTATAGGTCGGCAGATTTTGGAAAAGTGTGAATGTAGTAGAGTTGTTGCAATGGGTGACTTTAACTTTCCCAATATTGATTGGAACCTCCTTCGAGCAGATGGTTTGGAAGGACCTGTTTTTGTAAGCTGTGTTCAGGAGGGTTTCCTAACTCAGTACGTTGACAGGTCAATGAGGGGAGAGGCCATTTTGGATTTGGTGCTCGGAATGAGCTGGGGCAGGTGTCAGATCTTGCAGTGGGAGAGCATTTTGGTGATAGTGACCACAACTGCCTCACATTCTACATAGCTATGGAGAAGGAGAGAAGCAGGCAGAATGGGAGGATATTTAATTGGGCAAAAGGAAACTATGATGCTATCAGACGTGAGATGGGAAGCATGGACTGGGAGCCCACTTGCCCGCAGTGGAAACACATGTGGCCGTTCTCCTCCTTTCCCGCCTCAAGAGCTTCTTTATTAACCTTTGGTAAATTCTTAGCTGTACTTTCTTTGTTTCATAGTGCAGGTTCTGCCAACTTCCATTCTTCACAGCATGAAACTATTACCGAAATCTTGTCTAATGCACAAGCGCAGATTCATGTTCGAATTCTGCTGTTCTTCCACTTCCACATCTTGCCGTTCAACAGCGTGAATTCTTATCATCTCTGGATTTGAGTTTTAAACTTCTCCAGCAGAATAATCTCACTTTGAGGCTTCTTCGGTCATATCAATTTTAAGGCCCGATGCCTTCTATCAAAATGACTATGTTGAACGATTTCAAACTCAACATAAATCTGACCAGGTTCCTTCTTTCTGTTTCTCAACCGCTGTCTTTACACTTCTGGTACCAATCAATAAGCACTTAAATGCCTCTTTGAACTCTGCATCATCTCTTGACCCCTCATCTGACAGCGTTGCAAACACCTCACTGGTTCTTAGTCTGAAGCATTTTAAACTATAAGTCCTCGGAAAACTGTATCTGCTTAACTAATTCTTGAAGTCAATTGAAGAAGGCTTCAACATCTTTCTCATCAAAATGGAGCACAGTTTGAACATAAGTGTTTAGGAAAATCCCCGGCAATTACAGACCAGTCAGTCTCACGTCTGTCGTCTGCAAGGTGTGAGAAAAGATTCTGAGGGATAGGATTTATGACCATCTGGAAGAGCATGGCTTGATTAAATGCAGTCAGCATGGCTTTGTGAGGGGGAGATCATGCCTCACCAATCTTATTGAGTTCTTTGAGGATGTTACTAGACAAGTTGATGAGGGTTGAGGATGTGGTGTATATGGACTTCAGCAAGTCCGTTCAGCATTTGATAAGGTTCCCCATAGTAGGCTTGTTCAGAAGGTCAGGAGGAATGGGATACAGGGAAATTTAGCTGTCTGGATACAGAATTGGCTGGTTGACAGAAGACAGCGAGTGGTAGTGGAAGGAAAGTATTCTGCCTGGAAGTCAGTGGTGAGTGGTGTTCCACAGGGGGCTGTTCTTAGGCCTCTACTCTTTGTAATTTTTATTAATGACTTGGATGAGGAGATTGAGGGATGGGTTAGCAAGTTTGCAAACGACACAAAGGTTGGAGTTGTCGTTGACAGTATAGAGGGCTGTTGTAGGCTGCAGCGGGACATTGACAGGATGCAGAGATGGGCTGAGAGGTGGAGATGGAGTTCAACCTGGATAAATGCGAAGTGATGCATTTTGGAAGGTCGAACTTGAAAGTTGAGTACAGGATTAAAGACAGGATTCTTGGCAGTATGGAGGAACAGAGGGATCTTCGTGTGCAGGTACATAGATCCCTTAAAATGGCCACCCAAGTGGACAGGGTTGTTAAGAAAGCATATGGTGTTTTGGCTTTCATTAACAGGGGGATTGAGTTTAAGAGCCGTGAGATCTTGTTGCAGCTCTATAAAACTTTGGTTAGACCGCAATTGGAATACTGCGTCCATTTCTGGTCGCCCTATTATAGGAAAGATGTGGATGCTTTGGAGAGGGTTCAGAGGAGGTTTACCAGGATGCTGCCTGGAATGGAGGGCTTATCTTATAAAGAAAGGTTGACTGAGTTCGGACTTTTTTCATTGGAAAAAAGAAGGAAGAGAGGGGACCTAATTGAGGTGTACAAGACAATGAGAGGCATAGATCGAGTTGATAGCAAGAGACTTTTTCCCAGGGCAGAAATTGTTAACACGTGGGTTTAAACTGTTTGGTGGAAAGTATAGAGGGGATGTCAGAGGCGGGTTCTTTACGCAGAGAGTTGTGAGAGCATGGAATGCGTTGCCAGCAGCAGTTATGGAAGCGAGGTCATTGGGAATATTTAAGAGACTGCTGGACATGCATATGGTCACAGAAATTTGAGGGTTCGTACATTAGGTTTACTTTACATGAGAATCAATGGTCGGCACAAAATCGTGGGCTGAAGGGCCTGTTCTGTGCTGTACTGTTCTATGTTCTATGTTAAACTCTGTGGAGTGTGGAAAAAGGAGAAGAGATCTGATTGAAGGATGTAAGATGTGAAAGGGGATTGACAAAATAGAGAGAGAGTCTTTCCCTTTGTGGGGCAATCCAGAATGAGGTTTAGGATAAGGGGTGGCAGATTTAAAACCAATTAGGAGGAGTTACTTTTTTTTGTAGAATACCTACAGTGTGGAAACAGGCCATTCGGCCCAACCAGTCCACACCGACCCTCTGAAGAGCATCCCCCTACTCTATCTCTGTAATCCTGCATTTCCCACAGCTAATACACCTAGCCTGCACACTATACACAATTTAGCATAGCCAATCTACCTAATGTCTTTGGACTGTGGGAGGAAACCCACGCAGACACGGGGAGAATGTGCAAACTCCAAACAGACAGTCATCTGAGAGTGGAGTTGAACCCAGGTCCCTGGCGCTGTGAGGCAGCAGTACTAACCACTGAGCCACCGTGCCGCCCTTTTCTCAAAGGGTCGTGAATCTGTGGAATTTACAACCCCAGCATGTGGTAGACACTGAATAAGTTTAAGGAGGAGATTTTTATGGTAATGGGTTGAAGGGTTATGGAAAGCAGACAGGAAAGTGGAGTTGAGGCCGAGGTGAGATCAACCACGATCGTATTGAATGGTGGAGCAGGCTCCAGGGGCGGAATGAAAGTGAGGACTACAGATGCTGGAGATCAGAGTCGAGAGTGTGGTGCTGGAAAAGCACAGCAGCTCAGGCAGCATCTGATGAGCAGGAGAATCAATGTTTCGGGCATGGGCCCTTCATCAGGATTCTCCTGCTCCTCGGATGCTGCCTGACCTGCTGTGCTTTTCCAGCACCACACTCTTGACTCGAGGAGCTGAAAGGCTTACTCCAGCTTATTGTTCATGTTCTCACTGTGCTAGAAATCTGTACTCTGCTTGCAAGCTGCACAGATGCTCTTGCACTGAAACGCTCTGTTGCGACAGTGAAAAAAGACTAGACTCAACCTGTTTAACCAATTAATCAGCAACTCTCTCACACAGCATGTTTAGCTTAAGGCTAGAAGAAGCTTATTTTACTTGCTAATCTTATTTTAATTCTTAACTCAGTAAATACAAATTAAATGCCAGCTGCAGACCATATTTTAAGCGAGATATTGACATTTAGCAAACGGCCCCATGGCATAATTGCTAGACTATTACTTGAGAGACCAGATAATGTTCTGTGATCCTGGGCTCAAATCCCACTTTGGCTGAAGTTAGAATTTGAATATAATAAAAATCTGGGATTAAGAATCTTAATGATATTGGCTGATTACTGGTGGTGGTTAGTAGTTTCCAAAAATAGACAAAGTCATGGTGATTTTAGTGGTGGGAGGTCACTTAGCTGTGCGTGATAACATTTCTGGCTACAAAAAAACAGAAGAAGTTTTGATTGATGACCACGTTGATGGTCAGGAAAAACTCTTTGGTTCACTGAGATAGAAATCTGCCATCCTTACTTGGTCTGGCAGACATGTGACTCCAGACCCACAACAATGTGGTTGACTCTTATCTGTCCTCTGGGTAATTAGGGATGGACAATAAATGCTGGCCTAGTTAGCAATACTCTCATCCTGTAAATGCTTTTTTTTTAAAAAACAAGTCACTGTTCACTGTACTTGTCGGGTTGTAATACATAAATGTGAGAGACCAATGAATTCAAAACAATTGCAACAGCATATATGCTCAGGGAATTCAAGGAAATCACCTCCAACACCTAAAATACCTCAAAAAAGGAGCAGCCTGTTACAGCCAGAAATTTTTCCCATCCTCCACCTTGGATTAAGACTGGAGGTTGGCTCACGTGGTGCCACTGTTTAAGAAAGGTGGTAAGTCAGGTGGTGGGCAAGTTGTTGCAGGGAGTCCTGAGGGACTGGATGTACATGTATTTGGAAAGGTAAGAACTGATTAGGGATAGTCAACATGGCTTTGTGCGTGGGAAATCATGTCTCACAAATTTGATTGAGTTTTTTGAAAAAGTAACAAAGAGGATTAATGAGGACATAGTAGTGGACGTGATCTGTATGGACTTCAGTAAGGCATTCAACATGGTTTCCCATGGGAGATTGATTAGCAAGGTTAGATCTCATGGAATACAGAGACAGCTAGCCAGTTGGTTACAGAACTGGCTCAAAGGTAGAAGACAGAGAGTGGTGGTGGAGGGTTGTTTTTCAGAGTGGAGGCCTGTGACCAGTGGAGTGCCATAAGGACCAGTGCTGGGTCCACTACTTTTCATCATTGAAATAAATGTTTTGGATGTTAATATAGAAGGTATAGTTAGTAAGTTTGCAGATGACACCAAAATTGGACAGCGAAGAAGGTTACCCCAGATTACAATGGGATCTTCATCAAATGGGCCAATGGGCTGAGGAGTGGCAGATGGAATTTAATTCAGCTAAATGCGAGGTGCTGCATTTTGGGAAAGCAAATCTTAGCAGGACTTATACATTTAATGGTAAGGTCCTGGGGTGTGTTGCTGAACAAAGATTTACAAGGATGTTACAAGGATTTACAGGGTTGGAGGATTTGAGCTATAGGGAGAGGCTGAATTGGCTGGAGCCATTTTCCCTGGAGCGTCGGAGGCTGAGGGGTGACCTTATAGAGGTTTATAAAATCATGAGGGGCATGAATAGGATAGACAGGCTTTTCCGTGGGGTGAGGGAGTCCAGAACTAGAGTGCATAGGTTTAGGGTGAGAAGGGAAAGATATAAAGGGACCTTAAAGGCAATGTTTTCACACAGAGGGTGATGCGAGTATGGAATGAGCTGTCAGAGGAAGTGGTGGAGGCTGGTACAATTGCAACATTTAAAAGGCATCTGCATGGGTATATGAACAGGAAGGGTTTAGAGGGATCTAGGCCAGGTGGTGACAGGTGGGACTACATTAGGTTGGGATATCTGGTCGGCATGGACGGGTTGGACCGAAGGGTCTGTTTCCGTGCCGTACATCACGATGACTCTATGACTTATGTAAACCTGTCTCACAGTAATATATAAATTTATCGCACTGCTGGTGATACCCATAAGTGCCTTCTCTGATAGGAGAATGTGGCAGATTCTTTGGGTCATTAACAGATATCACTCTGAGGACTCTTACAGTGTGGAAGCCAGCTATTTGGCCCACCAAGGCAAACTCTGAAGAGCATCCCACACAGCCCCTTGTTATTCCATGCTCCCCATGGCTGGTGCACCCAGCATGCGCATGTTTGGAATTGATGGAGGAAATCAGAGCACCCAAAGGAAACCCCATGAAGAGAATGTGCAAACTCCACACAGTCGCCCAAGGGTGGAATCGAACCCGGCTCCCTGGTGCTGTGAAGCAGGAGTGCTAACCACCCTGCCTCCTCTAATCCAAGCAACCTGTGGAGAAATGCATCTGAAACCTGGACCCAGTCCTCCTGGCTGTGAAGTAGGGGACGCTACCACTGTACCACAACAGCACTTGGGGGCCACTGTTGGTTGAACTGGACAACTGAGTGAGCTGTAGCAATATGTTGTCGCCACCCAGTGGTTCTGCCTTATCTCACATTCAGGAAGAGAGTTCAATGCCATTTGTGTTGTGTTTGGTCAGAGTTCCTGGGTGGGGGGGGAGAGTGGAGAGTGGGGTGTAATGTGTCCTCACCCGCGTTGTTAATGAGCAGCAGTCTGTCCGGAGCGGCTCCCTCTGTGCTGATCGCCGTGTTCAGGACACGCTGCAAACCCTCTTCCCGGCTCAGGTCTGCTTCAACTCGGCTCAGACGGACTTGGCCACCCCTCCCCGGGCTCTCCTCCAGCAGCCGAGCCTCCAGCTGCTGCAGGCGCTCCCCGGACCTGGCCACCAGCACCAGGTGGGAGCCCGGCATCAGCCGGGGGGCTAGCACCATGGACAGCGCCCAGCCCAGCCCCCGGGACGCCCCCGTGATGATACACAGGCTCCTGCCCAGGTCAGCCGCGTCTCTCCGCCCTGCAGCCATCCTCCCGCACTGACTTCCTCTGACATCAGATCCCAGACCTGCCCACACACACATACACACACACTCTCCCCTCCGTCACTACGTGTGACCAAGCAGCTTCGGACGCTCACGTACCCAGCCTTGGCTAATAGGCAGGGCTCACAACCTCTCTGTCATTAATACCAAAGGGACACTGCTCTTCAGAGGGCTGGTGTGAACTCAATGGGCTGACTGACCTGGTTCCTCATTGTAGGGATTCTAGGAGGACATGCCTCTCTGACTTTCCTACATTCCCTCAGTACTGACCCTCCAATAGTGCACAGTCCCTCAGTACCGACCCTCTAACAGTGTGGCGTTCCCTCAGTATTGACCCTCTGACAGTGCAGCACTCCCTCAGTACTGACTCTCCAACAGTGCGGCACTCCCTCAGTAACAGTTTGGCATTCCCTCAGCACTGACCCTCTGACAGTGTGGCACTCCCTCAGTACTGACTCTCTAACAGTGTGGCACTCCTTTAGTACTGACCCTCTGACAGTGTGGCACTCCCTCAGTACTGACCCTCCAGCAGTGTGGCACTCCTTCAGTACTGACCCTCCGACAGTGTGGCACTCCCTCAGTGCTGACTCTCTGACAGTGCGGCACTCCCTCAGTATGGACTCTCCGACAGTGTGGCACTCCTTCAGTACTGATCCTCTGACAGTGTGGCACTCCCTCAATACTGACCCTCCGACAGTGCGGCACTCCCTCAGTACTGACCCTCTGACAGTGCAGCACTCTCTCAGTACTGACCCTCTGATAGTGTGGCACTCCCTCAGTAACGACCCTCTGACAGTGCGGCACTTCCTCAGTACTGACCCTCTGACAGTGCACACTCCCTCAATACTGACCCTCTAACAGTGCACACTCCCTCAGTAATGACCCTCTGACAGTGCGGCACTCCCTCAGTAATGACCCTCTGACAGTGCAGCACTCCCTCAGTAATGACCCTCTAACAGTACACACTCCCTCAGTAATGACCCTCTGACAGTGCACACTCCCTCAGTAATGACCCTCTGACAGTGCACACTCCCTCAGTAATGACCCTCTGACAATGCACACTCCCTCAGAAATGACCCTCTGACAGAGTACACACTCCCTCAGTAATGACCCTCTAACAGTACACACTCCCTCAGTAATGACCCTCTGACAGTGCGGCACTCACTCAGTAATGACCCTCTGACAGTGCAGCACTCCCTCAGTAATGACCCTCTAACAGTACACACTCCCTCAGTAATGACCCTCTAACAGTGCACACTCCCTCAGTAATAACCTTCTGACAGTGCCGCACTCCCTCAGTGCTGACCTGCTGACATTGCAGCACTCCCTCAGTATTAACCTTTCGATAGTGCAGCACTCTCTCACATTGACCCGCCGACAGTGCAGTGTTCTTTCAGTACTGAATGTAAGTGTGTGTTGGATTGTGGCCTTTAAGTTTGAGGACTTCAGTTGACAATTGTGAGATTTTACAGGTAAGATTATGTGCCAGCTAAATCCCAGCTGGT
Organism: Chiloscyllium plagiosum; assembly: GCF_004010195.1. Lineage (NCBI taxonomy): Eukaryota > Metazoa > Chordata > Chondrichthyes > Orectolobiformes > Hemiscylliidae > Chiloscyllium > Chiloscyllium plagiosum. The sequence continues at coordinate 4,775,698 of NC_057710.1, forward strand.
ACTAGGCTGCCTGAAAAAGTGAACAACTGGGCTGGTCGAGGTGTACAGAAAGAAGTGGTGAAGGTATGAAATGGTGGGATGGCCTGCAGAGCTCCTGATTGTATTCTGTACTCTGTGCCTGCAGAACTGGATAAAAAGGGAAAGAGAGACACATTACGATTAGAAATACAGCAAAAAACCAGAGGCTGTGGAGGACTGCAGAGGGCGAGTGCAAAGAAGGGGCATGAGAAGGGGCTGGCAGACTAGGTTAGAGAGAATCTCTAAGTATATCACGAGGAAGGGGATAACAAGGGAAAGAGTAGGGCCCATTAGGGACTAAGGGGGCAACCTGTATGTGAAAGCAGAGGACATTGTTAGAGTGATAACTAAATATTTAAGACCTGTCTTTACTTGGGAAAATTCTGCAAGTACAGAATTTGAGGGATTGGACTGCAAAGTTCATGAGCAGATTGATATGAGATGCAAGGAGGTGTTGGAGGTTTTGTCAGATTTATAAATGGACAAAATGCCCAGGCCTGGATGAGTTGTACACTAGGGCTAAGAGGGAATAAATTACAGGGGCTCTGACCCAACTTTCTAATTCCTCCCTGGCCACAGGGAGGTGCTGGAGGACTGGAGGACAGCTCATGTGGTTCCACTTTACCTAAATCATGAGAGGGATAGACGAGGGAACTACAGACTCGTGAGTGTCAAATCAGTGGGAGGGAAGATATTAGAGAAAATAGTGAAGGAGAGCATTAATCTCCATTTAAAGGTTTGATCAGGAATAGTCAGCAAGGCTTTGGCAGAGAGATGCCTGACAAATCCGGTGGAAGTTTTTTGAGGAGGTGACCAAGTATTTGGATGTTGGTAGGGCAGTCGATGGAGTTTATATGGATTTCAGCAAGGTCCTTGAAAGTAAAAGCACATGGGATCCAGGGTGATGTGGCAAGGTAGATCCAAAATTGGCTTAGTGCCGGGAGACAGAGAGTGGTGGTGCAAGGCTGTTTGTATGCCTGGAACCCGGTGTTGAGTGGTGTACCACAGGGGTCAGTGCTGGCTCCCTTACTGTTTGTGATCTTCAGGAAAGATGGGCATGAGGATATGAGGGGAGATGATAAGCAAGTTTACAGATGACACAAAGATTAGCCGGGTGACAGTGAGGAGGAAGGTGTTAAGGTACAGGAGGATTGATCAGATAGGCAGATCAGTGGCAGATGGAACTTAACCTTGATAAATATGAGGTGATGCACTTTGGGAGAGCGGGGAGGTTATGTTGGAGCTGTACAGGATTTTGGTCACAGTTGGAATGCTGTGTGCAGTTCTGATCACCGCACTGTAGGAAGGATGTGATTGCACTGGAGGGGGGTGTAAGAGGAGACTCACCAGAATGTGGTCTGAGATGGGGCGGTTTAGTGATGAAGTGAGGCTGGCTAAATTCTGAGGAAAGGTCACGGGACTCGAAACATTAACTCTGATTTCTCTTCACAGATGTTGCCAGACCTGCTGGGTTTTTCCAGCAATTTCGGTTTTTGTTTCTGGATAGGTTTGGGCTTTTTTACTTCGGAGCAGCTAAGGTCGAGGGTGGACCGACAGAGGTGTATAAGATTGTGAGGCACATGGACAGAGTGAATAGAAAGCAGCTATTCCTCTTAGTTGAAAAGTCAGTATGAATGGACATAATTTTAAAGTGAAAGGCGGGATGTTTAGAGGGGATTTGAGGAAAAGTTTTTTTCACCAGAGGGTGATAGGGGTCTGGAATGCACCTCCTGGGAGGGGATCTGAGGCAGGAAACCTCATAACCTTGGAACTTCGATGAGCACTTAAAGTGTAAAAATATTCAAGGGTTCAGATTAGTGGGACTAGTGGAGGTAGTGTTGTATTTTTGGCAGTACACATCATAGAGATGTACAATATGGAAACAGACCCTTCAGTCCAACATGTCCAGGCTGACTAGATGTCCTACATTAATCTAGTCTCATTTGCCAGCATTTGACCCATATCCCTCTAAACCCTTCCTATTCATTTACCCATCCAGATGCCTTGTAAATGTTGTAATTGTACCAGCCTTCACCACTTCCTCTGGCAGCTCATTCCAAAAACATTCAGTCACAGACTGCGTGAAAAAGTTGCCCTTTAGGTCCCTTTTAAATCTTTCCCCTCTCACCTTAAACCTGTGCCCCTTAGTTTTGGACTCGCCCACCCGAGGAAAATACCTTGTCTATTTATCCTATCCATGCCCCTCATGATTTTATAAACCTCTGTAAGGTCACCCCTCAGCCTCCAGCAATCCAGGGAAAACAGCCCCAGCCTGTTGAGCCTCTCCCGATACCTCAAACCCTCCAACCCTGGCAACATCCTTGTAAATCTTTTATGAATCCTTTCAAGTTTCACAACATCCTTCCTATAGCAGGGAGACCAGAATGATCACTGATTGTTGTAAAAACCTGTTGGCTGACTCTTAACTGTATTCTCAAGGGTAACAAGTACTCAGTTCAAGGGTAGTTGGGGATGGACAATAAATCATGGCCTTGCCTGTGATTCCCACATCCCATGAAAGAAAAGAAATAAAGAACTTTGTCCCACACATACTCACATTTAAATGCTCATGTATACGTGGTTACTAAGTATTTTGATCATGGAAACAAGCCATTCAACCGAGCAAGCTGCTGCTGATATTTAAGCTCTATGTAAGTATCCTCCCATCCTGCTTCATCTCAACCTATCAGTATTTCCTTCCATCCATTCCTCCACTGTGTTTATCTTGCTTCCTCTGAAATATATCCGTGTTATTCACCTCAGCTGTTTGTGCCAGTCGGTTTCACATTCTCACCATTCCCTTGATGAAGGGGTCTCTCTTCAATTCACTGGTGATTAGCTTGCATTGTAGACCCTAGTTCTGGCATTGGCATTTCTCTTTGGCATTCAATATTTGCTAAATAGAAAAGGTTTACAGATCAATATAAGTAGGTGAAAGCAATTATCTTAAACCCATGTTTCACGAGCAGTAAGAGTGAAGTGTGTGTGTGTAACTGCATGTGTGTACACCTGTGTGTGTAACTGCATGTGTGTGTGCATTTGTGTATTCGTGTAAATGTGTGTGTCTGTGTGCTTGTGTGTCTGCAAGTGCATGTGTGTGTGAGTGAGTGCGTATATGTGTGTGTCTGTGAGTGTCTGTGAATGAGTGCGTATGTGTGTGTGTATGTGTGAGTTCATGTGTGTGTGTGTCTGTGAGTGTGTGCGTGTGTATGTGTGCGTCTGTGAGAGTGCGTGTGTGTCTGTGAGTGCATGCGTGTGTATGTGTGTGCATCTGTGAGTGTGTGCATATGTGTGCGTGTGTGTGTGCATGTGCATGTATCTGTGAGTCTGTGAGTGTGTGCGTGTGTGTGTGTCTGTGACTGAATGTGTGTGTCCATCTGGGAGTATGTGTGTGAGTGTGATTGTGGATATGTGTGTTTGGAGGTGTGACCATTATATTAAAAGTTGGGTTTGACTGTGATGGTATTCCTGGTTGAATGAGCTGCTCAGTGTGACAATAGTCACTTGTATTAGGGGAGACAGCGAAAAAGATGAAGGAAACTGGGAATAATAGCAGAGGTGTCTGTAGATCATACATTTATTTCTTCAAAATATACAAAACAAGTTAGAAAATACAAATATCATTTGGAAATACAGCATATTGGATCTTTGATAGTTTCCAAGTGATCAGAAACCATGGGAATTCTCCCTGATTTGTTTCAAGGCCATTGACCAAAGCCTCGGGGAGTAATCTCCATCCTTATGGAAATCTGAAACACTAACGGGTGTGAGATCCACTGAACATAGAAAAGGATAACTGAAAGTCAGAGTATTTACAATATTTTAATGATCAGGGGGTTTCCCGGAAGTGTGGGCAGGTTTGGGGTTGGCACAGAGTGAGTCGATACGAAAGACATTTGCTGTCCTAAACCTCAGGGTCCGAGGGTAAGTTGTCTCTTGGATATCCTTTTCCATGCAAATGGTGCATGCACCAACAGACTGAGAAGGTGCAGTGTGAGTAAAATACAGTGTAGAGGATCAGGGTAGGGGATTGGACAGTGACTGGCAGTCAGTAGTCAAGGCACGTTGCTATGAGACACAAATGTACATGAGGGGGGGGGGCAATGGCCTTGTATTAACACCAGACTGTTAATCCATGGACCGTGGTTCAATTCCACCACCATGGCCAGTGGTGGAATATGAATTCAATAAAAATCTATAATTAAGAGTTCAATGATGATCAAGAACCCATTGCTGATTGTTGGAAAAACCCATCTGGTTCATTAATGACTTGGAGGGAATGAAGCTACCATCCTTACCTGGTCTCGTCTCCATGTGACTCTTAACTTAGGGATGGGCAATAATGCTGTCCTGGTCAGTGAGGCCCTCATCCCATGAATGAATAGAACAAAAGGTGGGTAATGGGGAAGGGCTATCTGAGTTAAATGGTCATATGTGAGTTATGTTTACTTACAAGCATTTTTATTTTTATTTATTTGCAACATTTGAGCATCAGTGACATTTTTTTCTGTTCGTCACTGTGGAGGCACAGTGGCTCAGCAGTTAGCACGGCTGCCTCACAGCCCCAGGGACCCGGGTTCAATTCCACCCTCGGGAGTGGAATTTGCACATTCGGTTTGTCGGTGTGGAGTTTGCACATTCTCCCTGTGTCTGCGTGGGTTTCCTCCGGGTGCTCCAGTTTTCTCCTGCTATCCACAGATGTGCCGTTTAGGTGGACGGGCGATGCTAAATTGTCCATAGTGTGCAGGCTAGGTGTGTTAGCCATGGGAAATGAAGGGCTAGGATAGGGGTGTGGGTATGACCGGGATGCTGTTTGGATGGTTGGTGTGGAGCCGACGGGCTGAATGGCCTGATTCCACACTGGAGGGATTCTGTAATCTTCCAGGTACCCTGAGGTAAATGTGGGCAGCCTCCTTTAACTATTGCAACCAACATACTCTCGTTAATCTTTACAGCGGTTTGATGTATTTGAACAAAAATAGCAGGGCCAATTCTGAGGGCAGCGAAAAGTTAACCACACCAATGTGGGACTCAGGTTATACCTCAAGTCAAGCCAAGTAAGATCAGCAAGTTCATTTTTACCTGAAGGACATTGGCAAGCGAGCTGTGTTATCGACAGCAACCTGAGAGTTTTCATAGCCACTTTCACTCCATGTGGGGGCGTCAAGCAGACTTTATTACAACAGTTTATGCAATTGTTTGTCCCCATCAAACCCTCCCAGGACAGGGACAGCACGGGGTTAGAATCAGAGGAAAGCTCCCTCTACACTGTCCCCATCAAACCCTCCCAGGACAGGGACAGCATGGGGTTAGATATGGAGTAAAGCATCCTCTACATTGTCCCCATCTAACACTCCCAGGACAGGGACAGCACGGGGTTAGATACAGAGTAAAGCTCACTCTACACTGTCCCCATCTAACACTCCCAGGACAGGGACAGCACAAGGTTAGATACAGAGTAAAGCTCCCTCTACACTGTCCCCATGAAACATTCCCAGGACAGGGACAGCATGGGGTTAGATACAGAGTAAAGTTCCCTCTACACCATCCCCATCAAACACTCCCAGGACAGGGACATCACGGGGTTAGAATCAGAGGAAAGCTCCCTCTACTATCCCCATCAAACTCTCCCAGGACAGGGACAGCATGGGGTTAGATATGGAGTAAAGCTCTCTCTACACTGTCCCCATCTAACACTTGCAGGACAGGGACAGCACAAGGTTAGATACAGAGTAAAGCTCCCTCTACACTGTCCCCATCAAACATTCCCAGGACAGAGACAGCACGGGGTTAGATACAGAGTAAAGCACCCTGTACACCATCCCCATCAAACACTCCCAGGACAGGGACAGCACGGGGTTAGATACAGAGTAAAGCTCTCTCTACACTGTCCCCATCAAACACTCCCAGGACAGGGACAGCATAGGGTTAGATATGGAGTAAAGCTCTCATTACACTGTCCCCATCAAACACTCCCAGGATAGGGACAGCATGGGGTTGGATACAGAGGAAAGCTCCCTTTACACTGTCCCCATCAAACACTTCCAGGACAGTGACAGCATGGGGTTGGATACAGAGGGAAGCTCCCTCTACACTGTCCCCATCAAATACAAAGTCAGGAGAAGTGCAGTCCGAAAGCACTGAGTTATGTCTGAGTCTAAATTAGGTGTAGGCTGTACAATGGGACTGTTGGTCTCTGATACACAAGGTGAGGCTGACCAAATTCATTGCTTAATTTTCAGGAAGGGAGACATTATTCCTGCTGTTGAGATTAGTATCCTTACCACTTCCCCTTCATCTCTGACCCATTGACAAGGTCAGATCGAAAGCTGCAGGTGATTATCACTGTGGTGGCATTTGCTTCTTGAAACCTAAGAAACTCTCTTGAATTACCTCACCATCATGGCAAGCAACTGATCCAAGATTAAACAGTCACTTTTTCTCGAATTCTGACCTGATTCACAGTGGCTAAGGAATGTAGGGGAGACGCAAAGTGCATTTAGAATCCATTGTGCTTTCCACTGGGTGGTCACTTATTTCGTTGGCGCTGTTTCCTCCATATGTGACGGACTGTTGAAATCTTCAACTTTGTCACAATTAACGTCCACTTCCACATCACTGTCCTGCTTGGTGCTCTGTGAATCTGATCCCTTCGGACTCCAGGAGGAGTCAGCCGAGAACTCCTGGTGTGTGCCAACCATTTCTGTCTGCTGTTGTCTCCCTGCCTCAGTGGTGGGGTCAATAAGCGCCTCTTCCTCAGCTTTGAACCAGTTGGGTTTTTCATCCTCGGTCAAATCCTGCGGGACAGGGAGAAATTAGACAACCAGCCACTGAAGGACACAAAGGCACTGGAGATGGTGCGGAAAGGAGATGTGAGAATGGATCCTGAGTTGAGGAACTTCCAATATGTCAACATATTTCACTGGCAAAGAGAGCAAATTCCTTCAAGGTGTTCAAAATCCAGGGGAGTCTGGGGGATGGGGAAACTGTCAATGGATGGTTCAAGAATTGGGTGGAGTATTTTGAGATTAGGGGTTGTATTTTGTAAGTGAGATGAGAAAGATTTTAAAAAAGACATGAGGTGCAAGTTTTTTTTTACACAGAGAGTGGTTTGTGTGTGGAATGAACTTCCAGAGGAAGTGGTGGATACAGGTACAATTACAACACTTTAACGACATTTGGATAACCACATGAACAAGGAATGTTTGGTAGGATATGGGCCAAGCGCAGGCAGGTGGGACTAGTTTAGTTTGGAATTATGGTTGGTGTGGACGGGTTGGACAGAAGAGGCTGTTTCTGAGCTGTATGACTGTATGACTCGATGATAACGAGAGGACCCTGATTTAGAGTAATTGGCAAAAAAGTCAATATGGGGAAAAAATGATTTTCACGCAGTCCCTGATCATATTCTGGAATGCTGTGCCTGAGAGTGCACTGTAGATACATTCCATCCATGTTTTCAAAAGAAAATTTGATAATTATCTGAAATGGAAACATTTGTAGGTCTATTGGGGGAATGTAGGAGGGCCGCTTTTCCAGAGGGCCAGCCCAGGTGGAATGGGCCAAACGACCGCCTCCTGTGCTGTCACCACTCCATGATTTTCTGTTTCGATGACTGGTCTTTGGATGGATAAAAAAAGAGACAATGTAGAATCACAAGGTGAGAAAAGACCAAGGTCCATCTATGACAGAGCAACAATGGGCTAATTGTAGCAATGCGCGATCATCAGGACTCTCAGCTCATCGTCAGCTTGTTTTAGCTTCAAGCCTCACTTGAGAATTTAACCTTCCCCGATATTCCCAGTGTGATACTGAGGGTGTGCTGATGGTGATGTCATTTTTTTTGGATGAGAATTAAAACAGAGTCAGAGAGATCTATAGCACAGAAGAAAGGCCCTTCAGCCCATCACTGTCATGGCAGTGTAAAACCACTTCCCCTTTTCTAGTACTTGGCTATAGCTTTGGAATCACAAGTGCACATCAAAATACATTGTAGAATCCCTATAGTGTGGAAGCTCATTGAGTCCACACCAACCCTCTGAAGTGCATTCCTACGCATCCTATCCCTGTATTTGCAATGGCTAACCCACCTAGCCAGCACATCCCTGGACATTATGGGCAATTTCCTATCGCCAGTCAACCTAACCTGCACATCTTTGGACTGTGGAAGGAAACCACATCACCCGGAGGAAACCCATGCAGACTGGGGAAGAACGTGCAAAGTGTACGCAGTTGAGGCTGGAATTGAACCTGGGTCCCTGGCACTGCGAGGCAGCAGTGCTAACCATTGGGTCACTGGGCTGCCCCAGATTCTTTGATGTGATGAGGGTTTCTGCTTCTCCCACCCTCACAGAAGGTGAGTTCCAGATTCCACCACCTTCTGGGTGGGAAAGGTTTTCCTGACATCTCCTCTACACCTTCTGCCCCTTACCTTCAATCTACGATACCTACATCAAGAAAACAAGATTTTCTATCGACCGTACCTGTGCCCCGTATAATGCTATTCATCTTTTTTGTAGATTAGATTCCCTATAGTGCGGAAACAGGCCCTTCGGCCCAACAAGTCCACACCAACCTTTCGAAGAGCAACCCACCCATTCCCCTACATTCACCCCTGACAAATGCACCTAACACTACGGGCAATTTAGCATGGCCAATTCACCTGACTGGCACATCTTTGGACTGTGGGAGGAAACTGGAGCACCCGGAGGAAACCCACGCGGACACTGGGAGAATGTGCAGACTCCACACAGACAGTTGCCCGAGGGAGGGATTGAACCCGGGTCCCTGACGCTGTGAGGCAGCAGTGCTAACCACTGTGCCGCCGTGCCGCCCAGGGGTACAAAGAGAAGGTATGCCATCCTCTTGAAGAGGAGGGAAGGTCTCGCCAGTATCCTGTCCCTGAACCAACATCATCCAAAACAGATGATCTGGTTATTATCACCTTGATCTTCAAGGGAGCTCGAGGGAACTTGTTGATTGACTGCTGAGTTCTCTACACTGCAATAACACTTCAGTAATTGTAAAGAGCTTTGGGATATTGTCAGCCTGTGAAACATATGAACATACAAATTACGAATATGAATTACGACTTGGAAATATATCACCGTTCCTTCACTGTCACTGTGTCAAAATCCTGGGATTCCCTCCCTAAGGGCATTGCGGGTCAACCCACAGCACATGGACTGCAGCGGTTCAAGACGGCAGCTCACCCCCACCTTCTCAAGGGACAACTAGGGACGTGCAATAAATGTGGAAGCAGCTAGCAACTCCCACATCCCAAAATCAGTTGGCAGTTTGTTCCCTCAAGCCTGCTCTCCCTATCGATGAGATTATGACTGATGTGTTTGTATTTTAAATTCTACACTCTCATTTATCCCTGACAACCTTTGATTCTTGGTCTAATGAGAATTCACCCACTTCTGTCTGAAGGTTTTCAATGACCTCTGTCTCTATTGCTTTCTCAGGCAGAGAATTTCAAAGTTGCTCAACCCTCTGAGAGAAAAAGTATTCTCTTCATCTCTGCCCTGACTCGGCAGCACCTAAGGTTAAAACAGTGCCCCCTAGTTCCGGGCTGACCCACACAAGAAAATATCTTTTCCACAACTCACTTGTCAAGACCATTCAGGATCTTATACACTTCAATCAAATCCCCCCTGACTTTTCTAAACTCCAGTGGCAGTTTGTCCAACTTTTCCCCATAAGACAACCCTCACATCAGGGTCCCAGGTTCAAATCCACCCTTGGGTGATTGTGTGGAGTTTGGACATTCTCCCTGTGTCTGCATAGGTTTCCTTTGGGTGCTCTGGTTTCCTCCCACAGTCTAAAGCTGTGCAGTTTAGATAGATTGGCCACACTAAATTGCTCATAGTGTCCAAGGATATGCAGGCTAGGGGGATTAGCCGTGGGAAATGCAGGGTTACAAAGTAGGGGGTGTTGGGAGTGGGTGGGACGCTCTTTGGAGGGGTGGTGTGGACTCGATGGGTCAAATGGCCTGCTTCCACACTGTAGAGAATCTATGATCTGCTCACTCCAGCTATTAATCTACTCAGCCTCCTCTGGACCTCTTCCACTACATTTCCATCCATCCTTAAATAAGGAGACCCAAACTGTATCTGAGATGTGGTCTCACTAATATTTTGTGTAACTGAAGCAGAACATCTTTACATTTTTGTTCAATTCTTCTCATAGTGAAACATAATCCCATTCGGGACTTGCTGTGCCTGCATGGTGACTCTTTTTGTTACTCATGCATTAGAACACCTCTGAATTCCTCACCATTAAGCTGTTTATGTAATTGCTTATGTAAATTGTTATTCTTTCTGGCAAAGTGACCAAGTTCACATTTTCCCACACTGCATTCCATCTGCCAGACCATTGTTCACTCACTCAGGCTGTATCAGTCTGCAAAGTTACAACTGTCTTTCCCAATGTACCTGTCATCTATGAATTTACCTACCATGCTTTCATTTCACTTATTTGAGTCATTGATGTGTCATGTAAAAGGCTGAGACCCCAGCACAGACCACTACAGGAATCTACCCTTCACATCCTGCCAATCAGACAAGGATGCATTTTTATAAACTCTCTGTTTTCTACTAGCCAACCAATATTCTATCCACACTGGTGTGTTATCTCTGACACTATGTGCTTCACTCATAGAACATAGAACAAACAGCACAGAACAGGCCCTTCGGCCCACGATGTTGTGCCGAACATTTGTCCTAGCTTAAGCACCCATCCATGTACCTATCCAATTGCCACTTAAAG
>NC_057710.1:4790250-4796678 GCF_004010195.1 Chiloscyllium plagiosum
ACTATGTCCCTGTAGCTTCTATCTATCACCCTCTCAGCCTCTCGAATAATCCTCAGTTCATCCAACTCCAGTTCCAGTTCCCTAACTCGTTCTGTGAGGAGCAGGATCTGATTGCATTTCCTGCAGATGAAGTCGGCAGGCGTATCGGTGGTCACCCCTACCTCAAACATCCGACAGGAGGAACATTCCACTGCCTGCGCTGCCATTACTCTACACTTCGTCTCCAAAACAAGAACACTGAGTCACTTACCTGTGAACTTTAAAGTTAGGTTAGAGGAGGAGGATGGGAGGGAGGCCCTACTATGTATGGCACTGGAGGACCCACCCAGATTATATGCTCAAATCATTGGAGTGGAATTGGAAAACACAACCTAAGAGCACTGAGTCACAGCTAACATCTGCAACATTTCTGTGTTCTCAAAGCAATCTAAGACTAGCACTCGCACTCACGAATATCAGACTGGGCTGTTGAATTACATATGGTGCTGAGTTAGTTAGGAGTCCAGCCTTGTGGTTTCAAACTCCAACCAGGTTGACTGACCCACCCCTAACTCCGATCCTACAGTGTGCCCTTAACACCTTAGTACCCTTTAAAAAAGCAGTCCAGCCCATTCAGCTGCCAGGGAGTGACGCTGACTTGCCCCCATCTAGAGAACCATAGGATACTGTGAACACGTGGTATACAAGGTGCTAACGTTGTGTAGTCCAATGCCCTGAATAACAACTTACATTTAGACAACACCTTTCACATCCCCGTGAGCTTTACCAGGACATAACTAGGCAAGATTTGACAACAATCTGGATGTTGAGATATTGGGACACCTTTTCTCTCTCTATTCATTCATTCACAGGATATACAAACGTACATACCCACAAACATATGGAGTGGAAGAAGTCTGCTCCAGCATTTGAAACAGTCATGGCTGACCTAATTGTGGACACAGCTCCACATTCCTGCTGATTCCTAATAATCATTGACCTCCTGCCTGCATCATAGCCTGTATTCCAAAAAGGGGTATAGATAAACCAGTCAGCTTTTCAACATATCAGCTCATAATGTCTTTAATTCTGTTACATGTGTTTCCCTGGGCATTGCTGGGCTGAGTCAGCACTTATTGCCAGTCCCTAGTTGCCCCTTGAGAAGGTATGGGTGAGCTGCCTTCTTGAACCGCTGCAGTCCATGTGCTGTAGAATTGACCCACAATACCCTGAGGGAGGGAATTCTGGGATTTTGACCCAGTGACAGGGAAGGAACGGTAGTATATTTCCAAGTCAGGATGGTGAGTTGCTTGAAGGGGAACTTGTAATTAATGGTGTTCCCATGTATCCGCTGCCCTCGTCCTTCCAGATTGAAGTGGTGGTGGTTTTGGAAAGTGCTAACTGAGGATCTTGGGTGAATTGCTGCAGAGCATCCCGTAGATAGTACACATGCTGCTACTGAGTGTCATTATAGAGCGAGTGAATTTCTGTGTTTGACACTGTAGAAAAGAGGACCCTACAGCAGAGAGTGTGGACAAGGTGAGAATTGTTTCAGGGACCAGGAACTTCAGTTGCAGATTGTATAAGTCGGGACTGTTTCCCTTACAGAAGAGAAGCTTGAGTGAAAAGTTTGTCCAATATCTTGAGAGATCTGGACAGAGTAAACAGGGGGAAACTGTGCCCACTCTTTGAAAGGTTCAAAAACGAGATTTAAGAAAAAAATGGCATGAAAAGTGACATGAGGAAACCCTTTTACAAACAACAAATGGTTTGGATCTGGAAAGCCTGAGTGTGCGCAAGAGGCGGGTTCAGTCAAAGCATGTGGGACAGAATGAGACTGTTATCTGCAAAGATAGAACGTGCAGGTTTCCGGGAGTGGACAGGACAGTCAGACTAGTGAGTTGCTTGCTGAGAAGGCTGGTGCAGAGAAGATGGGCCAATTGGCCTCCTTCCGCATTATAACCAGCCTGTAAACAAAGCGATGACTTTAAGGAGCCAACACAGGGAACCATGCCGAGGTACTCCCAGGAGAATCATCAAAATAGAATTCCGTCCCAAGTCACATGGAGCAAATTCCCGGACACATCTAACAGTTGGAGGACAAAGCTGAAGATTGGCACCAGGATATGATGCTCCTTTCTAGAACCAGTTCAGGAGCGATGGGCTGAATGGCTTCCTTCTGCACTGTAATACTTGTGTGATTGGCAGGACAGATAAGGTCTGCCCAGGTGTTAAGTTTTACATTTATTTTTCAGACTTAAGTCTTGCCAGGAATTGTTCCTCAATGCCTCACACAAGTCCTGGGGCTCCCTTTGACATTGTGTCGTAATTGGACTAAGGAGTATCCCAGCAATCTTCTGCTTCTTGCTTACTCTTCCACTCTCAGAAAACCTGATTGGATTGTGGACAGTACATAAACCAAGTCCCTGGCCATGAAGACATCACCTGTCTGCTGTCCATTTCCTCCCTCAGCGCCCTCCTATCTGTCCCTTCCTCAACCCCCATTCACACCCCTGCTCCCTTCCATTCCCAATTCCTTCCACTCTCCCTTTTTCTCCCCAGCTTCCACCCACCCTCACCTCTCCCACACTCCCTCCCTCCCACTACCTCCCACCCTCACTTTCCCTGCCCTATATCCCTGTTTTCTCCTCCTCACTTCCTCAACTTGCTCCCCTTCTCCCTCCCCATGCCCTCTGTCACAATACCTCCAATACCACACTCCCCTACTCTCTCCCAAACCCCTTTCCTTCTCTCCCAGAATCTGGATCAGTGGTGCTGGAAGAGCACAGCAATTCAGGCAGCATCCGAGGACAGGCAAAATCGACGTTTCGGGCAAAAGCCCTTCATCAGGAATAAATTTTTTTCTCTCCCAGAATGCCTACCTTTCCACTAAACATCAATATTTATTTCCCCGAGTTGCCTATCTTCCATGCCTTTGTCCACAATAAATATTGACACAAAATATTCATTTAGTATCTCTCCCATCTCCTGTGGTTCTACACATGGATGACCTCATTGATTTTTAATGGCCCTATTCTGTCCCTGGTTGCTTATAGAATCTCTTTGGATTAACCTTAATCTGACCTGCTAAGACTATCTCATATCATCTTTTTTCCCTCCTGAGTTCCCTTTTAAGAATGCGCCTACTCCCTAGTACTCTGCAAGAGATTCACTTAATCCCAGTTGTCTATAGCTAACATATCCCTCCTTCCGATTCTTGACCAGAGCCCCAATATCTCTATTCAATCATTGTTTCCTTTTCCTACCAACTTTATCCTTCACTCCAGCAGGAATATACTGCTTCTAAATTCTCTTTCTCTCACTTTTGAACTGTTTCCACTTGCAAGTCATCCCTTTCCCATCTACATCCTCTGGCAGCTCATTCCACATACCACCAGTCTATCCCAACCAACCTTTGAAACTTCCTGTCTCATACCATCAAACTGTTTGACAAGACTCCACATGGTAGACTGATTAGTAAAGTGGGATTCAGGGAGAGCTAGCCAATTGGCTACAAAATTGGCTTGACGGGTAGGCGATAGGGTGGTGATGGAGGCTTATTTTTGCGACTGGAGGCCTGTGACTAGCGGTGTGCCGCAGAGTTCAGTGCTGGGTCCACTGTTGTTTGTCGTTTATTTAAATGATTTGGATGAGAATGGAGGAAACATAGCTGGTACTGAGTAAAAGTGGTCTTCTAGTCGACAGCAAAGAAGATTTTCTAAGAATATGAAGGGATCTTGATCAATTGGGCCAATGATCAAGGAGTGGCAGGTGGAGTTTAATTTGGATAAATGTGAGGGGTTGCATTTTGGTAAAACACACAAAGGCAGGCCTTGTACAATCCGTGGTAGAGCCCTGTGCAGTGTTGTAAAACAGAGAGGGGTTCAGGTACATAGTTCCTTGAAAGTGGTATCACAGGTGGACAGGGTGGTAAAGCAGGTGTTTGGCATGCTTGCCTTCATAGCTCAGACCATTAAGTCTCGGAGTTGGGATGACATGAGGAGATTGTCCAGGATACCAGTGAAGCCACATTTGGAGTACTGTGTACAGTTCTGGTTACCTTGCTATAGGAAGGATATCACTAAAATGGAGAGGTTCAAAGTTTGTGAGAAGATTTGTAGCTCGGGTGCTCGTTGCTGTGGTTCTGTTCGCCGAGCTGGAAGTTTTTGTTGCAAACGTTTCGTCCCCTGTCTAGGTGACATCCTCAGTGCTTGGGAGCCTCCTGTGAAGTGCTTCTGTGGTGTTTCCTCTGGCATTTATAGTGGCCTGTCCCTGCCGCTTCCGGTTGTCAGTTTCAGCTGTCCGCTGTAGTGGCAGGTATATTGGGTCCAGTTCTATGTGTTTGTTGATGGAGTTTGTGGATGAGTGCCATGCTTCTAGGAATTCCCTGGCTGTTCTTTGTTTCGCTTGCCCTATAATGGTAGTGTTGTCCCAGTCAAATTCATGTTGCTTGTCGTCTGCGTGTGTGGCTACTAGGGATAGCTGGTCGTGTCGTTTCGTGGCTAGTTGGTGTTCGAGGATGCGGACCCACGTGGATGCGGACCCACGCAGGAAAATCGGATTCCTGATGAAGGGCTCAGGCCCGAAACATCAATTTTCCTGCTTCTGGGTTGCTGCCTGACCTGCTGTGCTTTGCCAGCAACACGCTCTCAACATCCAATTCAGTCCCCTATTTCTATTTTTCCCTCAACTATATCTAAGTCCTCCTTGAAAACATTCAGTGCTTTGGCCTCAATTGCTTTCAGTGGCTGAGAATTCACAGGCTCTCCACTCTCATCTCAATCCTAAATTGCCTATCCTGTATCCTAAAGACTGTGGCCTCTAGTTCTGGACTCCCTGGTCATTGGGAATATCCTTACTGCATTTACCTTGTCTAAGGGCAGCATGGTGGCTCAGTGGTTAGCAACACTGCCTTACAATGCCAGGGAGCTGGGTTTGATTCCAGCCTTGGAGGACTGTATGTGTGGAATTTGTACATTTTTCCTGTGTCTGGGTGCTCTGGTTTCCTTGCATAATCCAAAGATGTGCGGGTTAGGCGAATTGGCTGTGTTAAAATTGCCCATAGTGTCCAGGAATGTGTATGGTAGGAGTAATAGGGTAGGTTAATGGGTCCTGAGTGGGTTACTCTTCGGAGGTCAGTGTGGACCTGCAGGGTCGAATGGTCTGTTTCCACACTGTAGGAATTCTATGAAATGATCCTTTTAGAATGTTAAAGGTACAAATGAGACCCCTCCTCATTTTTCCAAACTGCGGTGAAAATAGTCCTAACCAACCCGTTGTCTCTTCATATGTCAGTCCTGCCATCCCAAGAATCGGCCTGGTCAGACTCTGTTGCTCTCCCTCCATCATCAGCACACTCTTTATCAGAAAAGGAGACACAGAAGCGTCCATTCACCTGCTGAAACTCTGATATTGGAAAGAGCAGCGTTAGCACCAAAACCAAGTGATGTCAGCCTCGATTGAGGTACAGAAAAAAAAAAATGTGTGAAGCCAGGAGCGTGTCTGAAGTCACACCTTTGTTAGTAGTGCCAATCATGTGATTAACCACAGTGTGACTCCCATTTTCTTTTCTTGGCCTTTTTTTTTCACTTCAACACTCACATAGCTCGCACATACCGAGTTACAGGTTATAGCTGTGCAGTGGATCCCCAGACGGAACTAGTCCCGGGCTCACAGTCATAGAGTCCTACAGCAGAGAGACAGGCCGTTTGGCCCAATCTGGTCCATGCTGACCAAAATGTCCATCCACACTAACCCCATTTCCCTGCACTTGGCCCATATCCTTCTAATCCTTTCTTATCCATGTATTTGTCCAAATGCCTTTTAAATGTTGTTAATATACCCGTCTCAACCACTTCCGCTGGCAGCTCATTCCATATGTGTACCACCCTCTGTGTAAAAAAGTTGCCCCTCAGGTTCCCTTTTATTCTTTTCCCCTCTAACCTTAAACTGTTGTCCTCTCAACCCTGGGAGAAACCCTGAGTGCATTCACCCTATCAATGCCTTTCATGATCTTATACACTTCAATAAGATCCCCCCTCAGTCTCCTATGCTCTAAACAAAAGAGTCCTAGTTCGTCAAACTTCTCCCAGACCATTGAATCCTGGCAACATCCTTGTAAATTTCTTCTGCTTTCTTTCCAGTTTAATAATGTTCCTGATAAAGGCATTTGCCCGAAACATCAATTTTCCTGCTCCTCGGATGCTGCCTGACCTGCTGTGCTTTTCCAGCACCACTCTAATCTTGACCCCAGTTTAATAACATCCTTCCTATGGCATGGAGACCAGATGGAACACAATACTCCAATGTGCAGCCTTACTAACATCCTGTACAACTGCAACATAACTTTCCAACTTCTTTAATCGAGAGTGTGGTGCTGGAAAAGCGCAGCAGGCCAGGCAGCATCGAGGAGCGGGAAAATCGACATTTCGGGCATAAGCCCTTCATCA
>NC_057710.1:4803647-4809306 GCF_004010195.1 Chiloscyllium plagiosum
TCAGATTACTTACAGTGTGGAAACAGGCCCTTCGGCCCAACAAGTCCACACCGACCCGCCGAAGCGCAACCCACCCAGACCCATTCCCCTACATTTATTTACCCCTTTAACCTAACACTACGGGCAATTTAGCATGGCCAATTCACCTGACCTGCACATTTTTGGACTGTGGGAGGAAACCGGAGCAAACCCGCACAGGCACGGGGAGAATGTGCAAACTCTACACAGTCAGTCGCCTGAGGCGGGAATTGAACCCGGGTCTCTGGCGCTGTGAGGCAGCAGTGCTAACCGCTGTGCCACCGTGCCGCCCATTAAGATGAATGCTAAACAATAAGGTAGAAAACCTGGTATTAAATTGTGGTGTGAAAATACAGAGAGGCGGCAGAAAGGCTAATCGTGGGTGATGAGTACAACAGGAAACAGTAAATGCTGTTATAAGTGCAGAAAAATAAAAGTGGTAAAGAAAATAACTGGTGCAGTTTTCAAAAGAAGGTGGCAGAGCAGCTGGAGAGGCTGGCAAAAGAGCAAATCGATTCACTCACACCATGTGGATTTGGGAGTGGTACGGTGTATTCGTGGTTAGCACTGCTACCTCACAGTGCCAGGGACCTGGGTTCGATTCCAGCCTCAGGCGACTTTCTGTATGTGGAGCTCGCACGTTCTCTTTGTATCTGTCCGGGTTTCCTTCCACAGTCCAAAGATGTGCAGATTCGGTGGGTTGGCCTTGGGAAATGCAGGGTTATAGTGTAGGGGAATGAGCCTGTGTGGGATATTCTTCAGAGAGTCAGTGTGGATTTGTTGGGCTGAACGGCCTGTTTCCACACAGTAGGGATTATATGGTAAATTACTGGCCAATCAACATTCATTGCCTAGTTCCTTAAGAATGTGGTGGTGAGCTGCCTTCTTGAACCACTTCAGCTTTGTTCAAGCAGGGATGAGTAAGAAAGCCGGCTTTGTCGCACTAAATCATTTGAAAACTTTCAGGCAATGCCTTTCCCTCCAGCAGAAAGCAACTAAGATGGGGAGGCATCACTTTAGCACATACATTACAGCCTGGAAGCAGTCCCCTGCACTGAAGAACGGACAGATGGGGTGGAATTTGTTAAGTGCGTTCAGGAAAGTTTCCTCAAGCAGTTATATGGAGGGTCCCACTTGGGAAGGGGCAAAGCTTGACCTACTTTTGGAAAATAGGACAGGTGCTAGTGGGGGAGCACTCTGGAACCAGTGACTATAGTTGTATTAATTTTAAAGTAGTTATGGAGAGGGACAAAACTGGTCCACAGGTTTTAAACTGGGGCAAGGTGAATTTTGATGGGATTAGACAGGAGCTTGCAGGGGGAGTAGTTAGTTTGTAGACAAAGGGACCTCCGGCAAGTGGGAGGCCTTTAAAAGTGAGATAACGAGAGTTCAAGGTCTATCTGTTCCTGTGAGGGTGAAGGGCAAGGTTGGCAGGAGTAGGGAACCCTGGATGGCAAGAGATATTGAGGCTTTGACCAGAAAAAAGGAGGAGGGGTGGCCCAGGTACAGGCAGCTGGGATCAAGGGAATCCCTGGAGGTATACAAGGGACACAGGAGTTTACTGAAGAAGGAAATCAGGAGGGTGAAAAGGGGGCACGTGATAGCATTGGCTGAGAAGATTGGGGTGAGCCCAAAGAGAAACTTTAAGTGTTTTAAAGGAAAGTGAATAACTAGAGAGAGAATAGGGCCCCTCAAAGACCAAAGTGGACATTTTTGTGTTCAACAGAAGGAAATGGGTGAGGTCCTTAATGAATATTTCTTCTGTATTTACCGTGGAGAAAGACAAGAAGACTTTGGAGCTTGGGGACGTTAATGGTGATATCTTGGGGACAGTCCATATAACAGGAGATATTAGAATGCATGAAGGTGGATAAATCTCCTGGTCCTGACCAGATATATCCAAGAACACTGCAAGAGGCTCCAGAAGAAACTGAAGGGGCCCTGGCTGATATTTTTGCATCATCGTTAGCCATGGGTAGGGTCCTGGAAGAGTGGAGGGTAGCGAATGTTGTGCCCTTATTCAGGAAGAGCTGCAAATAAAAACCTGGGAACTATAGACCAGTAAGCTTAGCATCTGTGGTAGGTAAGTTACTGGAGATGCTTCTGAGGGTTAAGATATCTGGAAAGACAGGGTTTGATTAGGAATGTCAGTGTGGCTTTGTGAGTGGGAGATCGTGCCTCACAAATTTGTTAGTTCTTTGATGAAGTGACCAGGAAGGTTAATGAGGGCAGGGTGGTAGACGTAGTCTATATGGATTTCAGTGAAACCTTTGATAAGGTTCCACATGGTAGGCTGCTCTGGAAGGTTAGATCGCATTGAATCCAGGGTGAGCTGACAAATTGGATACACAGTTGGCTTTATGGTAGGAAGCAGAGGGTAATAGTGGAAGGATGCTTGTCAGACTGGAGGCCTGTGACTAATGGAGTGCCTCAGAGGTCAGTGCTGGGCCCATTGCTGTTTGATATCTATATCAATGATTTGGATGAGAATGTACAAGGCATGATGAGTAAGTTTGCATATGACACTAAAATAGGTGGTATCGTGGACAGTGAGGAAGGTTCTCAGAAATTGCAGCAGGACCTGGATCAGCTGGGGAAGTGGGCTCAGAAATGGCAAATGGAGTTTAATATAAATAAGTGTAAGGTCTTGCATTGTGGAAAGTCAAATCAAGGTAGGAGTTTCATGGTGAATGGTAGGGCCTTAAGGAGTGAAGTGGAACAGAGAGACCTTGGAGTTCAGGTTCACAGTTCCCTGAAAGTGGAGTCACAGGTAGATAGGGCAATGAAGAAGGCTTTTGGCACACTGGCCTTCATCAGTCAGGGCATTGAGTATAGATACTGGGAAGTTATGTTGTAGTTGAACAGGATGTTGGTGAGGCCGCATTTGGAGTATTGCGTTCAGTTTGGTCACCTTGTTATAGGAAGGGTGTTATTAAACTGGAAAGAGTGCAGAAAAAAAATTACAAGGATGTTACCTGGACCCAAGGGTCTGAGTTATAGGGAGAGGTTGGACAAGCTAGGACTTTTTTCTTCAGAGGGTAGGAGGCTGAGGGGGGATCTTACAGAGGTGTATAACATCATGAGAGGCCTGGATAGGGTGAATACACTTTTTTTTTCCCCAGGGTTGGCGAATCGAGGATTAGAGGGCATCAGATTAAGATTGGAGGGTAAAGAAGAAAAGGTAATCTGAGGGTCAACCTTTGTAGACAGAGGGTGGTGCGTATATGGAATGAGCTGCCAGAGGAAGTAGTTGAGGCAGGTACATTAACATTTAAAAGGCATTTGGACAAATACATGGATAGGAAAGGATTAAAAGGATATGGGTCAAGTGCAGGGAATGGGGTTAGCATGGACCAGTTTGGGCAAAAGGGCCTGTCTCCCTGCTGTAGGACTCTATGACTCTATGATCCTATGACTTTCCTTTGGCCTCAACACCACACATTTTAGACAGGAGTTCAAGGCTTGGAAGGAAAGATAGATTCGTACCAGTGACAAAGCTCTTGGAGTGAATGAGGATGCTGAGATTTTTGATCCTTCGAGCAGGGAAAATTAAAGAGGAGAGTTCATGGAGTCATGGAGTCATGGAGTCATGGAGCCATGGAGTCATGGAGCCATGGAGCCATCGAGTCATGGAGTCATCGAGTCATCGAGTCATCGGGTCATCGAGCCATTGAGTCATCGAGTCATCGAGATGTACAGTACAGAAACAGATCCTTCAGTCCAATTTATCCATACCGGCCAGATATCCTAACCTAATCTAGTCCCATTTGCCAGCACTTAGTCCATATCCCTCTAAACCCTTCCTATTCAGAAACCCATTCAGATGCCTTTTAAATGTTGTAATTATACCAGTCTCCACCACTTCCTCTGGCAGCTTATTCCATACCCATACCACCCACTGTGTGAAAAAGTTGCCTCTTAGGTCCCTTTTAAATCTTTTCGCTCTCACCCTAAACTTCTGCCCTCCAGTTCAGGACTCCCCCACCCCAGAGAAAAGACCTTGTCTATTTACCCTATCCATGCCCCTCATGATTTTAAAAACCACTATAAGGTCACCCCTCAGCCTCTGACGCTCCAGGGAAAACAGCCCCAGCCTATTCAACGTCTCCCTATAGCTCAAATCCTCCAACCCTGGCAACATCCTTGTAAATCTTTTCTGAACCCTTTCAAGTTTCACAACATTCACACCAGAATTGCAAGCAATATTCCAAAAGTGGCCCTAACCAATGTCCTGTACAGCCGTTCGATGCCCTCCCAACTCCTATACTCAATACTCTGACCAATAATGGAAAGTTGTGCAAAAGTGATGAAACTATTTGTTTCCACTGGAGGATGCGGTGTACATGTTTTACAGAAATGCATAAACTATCAGGAAGTGAAACTGGTAATTCAGATCTGCTGACCGATGCCACAGTTTGTGCTCCACACCATCCTCCTCTCCCTCTGGCCTTCATTTAACCCAAGCAACAAATCCCTCAATTCCTTTTTCTTATATCTAGTTATCTAGCTTCCCCTTAAAAACATCGAAGCTATTGTCCCAGCAATCTCCTGTGGTGCTCATTCCCACATTCTGACTCCTCTGGGGAAAATCATTTCTTGACAGCATTCAGCATTGGAGAATCGGGATTGGGAGTGGGAGCAGGCAATTCAGCTCTTCAAGCCCGCTCTGACATTTAACATGATCATGGCTGACCATATCCTGGCCTAAACTCCATTCTCCTGCCTGATCTCCATAGCTCTTTATTCTGCTTTTGTATCAGAAACATAGCGATTTCTGTCTGGAATCTGTTGCACTCTGGGGCAGTGAGCTCCACAGATTCCCAACCCTCTGAGAGGTGTAGTGTCTACACATCTCAGTGTTGAACCTACCTCCTCTCACTCCATGTCTATGAGCTTGTGTTTGAGAAGGTCCCAAAAAAGGGTACATCTGTTCACCATCCACTTTATCAATCCCCTTTATTACTTTATATCACAGCCCCGCTTCATTCCCCTGACCTACAGTGACTAAAAGGTCAAGTTATTCAACCGTTCCTCGTGCATCACACCTTTCATCTCAGGAATCAAACTGGTGACCCTCCTCTAAGGCCCTGAGAATGTCATCGGGAACAGAAGGCCCTGTGAATGTCACTGGGAACAGAAGGCCCTGTGAATGTCACTGGGAACAGTTGCCCCTGTGAAGGTCACGGGGAACAGTAGACACTGTGAATGTCACTGGGAACAGTAGATCCTGTGAATGTCACTGGGAAAAGTAGACACTGTGAATGTCACTGGGAACAGTTGACCCTGTGAATGTCACTGGGAACAGTAGACCCTGTGAATGTCACGGAACAGTAGACCCTGTGAATGTCACGGGGAACAGTAGACACTGTGAATGTCACGGGGAACAGTAGACCCTGTGAATGTCACGGGGAACAGTAGCCCCTGTGAACGTCACGGGGAACAGTAGACCCTGTAAATGTCAC
This sequence comes from Chiloscyllium plagiosum, assembly GCF_004010195.1. Lineage (NCBI taxonomy): Eukaryota > Metazoa > Chordata > Chondrichthyes > Orectolobiformes > Hemiscylliidae > Chiloscyllium > Chiloscyllium plagiosum. Next base: position 4,809,128 of record NC_057710.1, read on the forward strand.
TGGGAACAGCACACCCTCTGAATGTCACTGGGAACAGTAGACCCTGTGAATGTAACTGGGAACAGTAGACCCTCTGAATGTCACTGGGAACAGTAGATCCTGTGAATGTCACTGGGAACAGTAGCCCCTGTGAATGTCACTGGGAACAGTAGACCCTGTAAATGCCACTGGGAACAGCA
>NC_057710.1:4809806-4812346 GCF_004010195.1 Chiloscyllium plagiosum
ATCTTCCATCCATGCGCTCCATTTACACGGCTCACTGCCGCAGAAACACTGCCAACATCATCAAAGACGCCTCCCACCCCGGTAATGATCTCCTACAACCTCTTACATCAGGCAGGAGGTACAGAAACCTGAACACACACACACCAGCAGCTTCAGGAACAGCTTCTTCCCTGCTGTTGTCAGACTGCTGAACGGACCTCTCTAACTTCAAATAATGTTGGTGTTGCTGTGTGGATCTCCTGTACAGCCATAACCTTGTATGTCCCGCTCTGTCTAAGTGCCATATGATCAGAATGTCCTTGTTTACTGTTGATCTGTCTGTATTGCGTGTAAAACATAACTTTTTACTCTACTTAGGTACATGTGACAACAATAAATCAAATCAATTCCATCAACTCTTTCCTGAACCCTCACGGTTTTGAACACCTCAGTCAAGTCTCCTCTCAACCTTCTCTTCACTGAGAATAAATAAACCAGCATCCAAGGAGCAGGAGAATCGACGTTTTGGGCATGAGCCCTTCTTCAGGAATGAAGAAGGGGTCAAGTCTCCTCTCAACCTTCTCTTCACTGAGAATAAATAAACCAGCATCCAAGGAGCAGGAGAGTCGATGTTTTGGGCATGAGCCCTTCTTCAGGAATGAAGAAGGGATCCTTGGATGCTGCCTGACCTGCTGTGCTTTTCCAGCAATACATTTTCAGCTCTGATCTCCAGCATCTGCAGTCCTCACTTTCTCCTCGATAAATAAACCAGCTTCTTCAATATCTCATTGAACTGATTTTCCTCATTCCTCAAACCAATCTTGTACATTTTCTTTGCACTCTTTCTAAAGCCTTCACATCTGCCTAAAGGGCCCTCTCCAGAATGGGTCACATTGTCCTAAAAGGCCAAAACACTGATAGAAAACCTCATCATGACACCGCTGTACTCTGTGCCTGGATTTGTAAAGGTCAGAGTCACGTGTGCTTTTCAATCACTATCTCAACCTTCTCTGCCATCTATAGCAATTTCACAGCATGATAATGTAAGATGGTGTAGAGTGTGGGATGGAGGGGTGGTGGACACAGCTGTGGGAGGGGGATTAAATGGGTGTAGAGTGTGTGATGGGGGGAGTGTGGACACGGGGCTGTGGGAGGGGGATTAAATGGGTGTAGAGTGTGTGATGGGGGGAGTGTGTGGACGACGGGCTGTGGGAGGGTATTAATACATCGTGCATAATGCTTTTTCATGTGTTTTACTTGAACAGGGATCGCTTAACCCACAATGATGTGATTGGTACAACTTACTTATGTATGTCGAAAATCTCTGCCCCAGGAGGAGAGATTGAAGGTAAGTGAGGTTCATACGTAGTAACAGGTTTGAATTTAATAGTTATATTTATTCTGGGTTGAAGTTCCTGAATGTTTGTGGCAGTTTAGAAGTTCCAGTTAAGTATAATGTGTGAAGTTGACCTTCAGTGATGGTGATGGTACTCCGTAGATTGGAGTTTAGTCACGGCCATGGCAGCTGGAGGTCTGAAATAGTTGGCTGAATCTCAGTGATGGTATTCGCAGGTTAACACTTAGGAATAGTTAGCTTATTGTTTCCTCATAATGAATGTCGACTAAAGTTGAATATTGATTATGAAGGTTTGTAACAATTAGAGCAGGTTAAAGTTCAGTGATGGTTACAGTGAGTTACAATTTAGTACTGGTGATAGTTATCAAAGGTTGGTTAGATTGATTAAACTGTTCCAAAGTGCATGAAGTATCTCATCAGAGACTATTGCCCTGAACAGCTCTGGTCACGTCTCTCCATGTTGTACTGTCCAGCAACTCCTTCAGAGGAACCAGTGAACACACGCTCAGTTGGAGCCATGTTTAAACAAACTCTGACCAGTCAGCTGACCGGTTCCACACCCAGTGGAAGTCCCTTATTGCCAATGCTACACGATGGACAGATAACAATAGTGGACAGGTAGCTCACTGGGCCTGTGCTAGCTGTTTCAAACACCTATCCTAATTATTCCTCACTCCTGCTCATTTCCCAGAGTTATGTAAATGCCTTCCCCTCAAGGCCGTATCTGATTCAGCTGTGGTCTTTTTAAGGCATCCCCTTCGAAATGAAAACCACTTCACAGAGAGGCAACATGATGTGGCACATTGATTAGCCCTGCTGCCTCACAGCACCAGAGACCCGGGTTCAATTCCTGCCTCAGGCAACTGTCTGTGTCTGTGCGGGTTTCCTCTGGGTGCTCCGGTTTCCTCCCACAGTCCAAAGATGCGCAGGTCAGGTGAATTGGCCATGCTAAATTGTCTGTCGTGTTAGATGTAGAGGAATGGGTCTGGGTGGGTTGCTCTTTGGAGGGTCGGTGTGGACTTGTTAGGCTGAAGGGCCTGCTTCCACACTGTAAGTAATCTAATGACTACAGCAAGCAAAAACATGGAAAATGCTTACAAATACATTTCTCCAAACATCTTCCAATCCCCTTTCAAAAGTTACTTATCAATTCACTCCACGTTCTTTCACACAGTGCATTCCAAATGGCAACTCCACCCCACCC
>NC_057710.1:4813599-4821272 GCF_004010195.1 Chiloscyllium plagiosum
CAACTCACTCTCTACAATATCTCACTCTCTGCAACTCTCTACAACACCTCACTCACTCCAACAACAACTCACTCTCCTTTATCACTCCGATCATTTTGAGTAGCTCTAATATGCTTTGATGCATCTTTGTTGTGAAGAGCAGGTTATACGCTGATAGCCATGGCTGCTTCTCTTGTGGTTCAGGATAGGGGTGAGAGCATTGGATCATTCATTCACGATTAAAACTCAACTCTCACAGGGATCTGGAAAAAGTTCCTCTCCTGCAATCCATTCAACTCGACAATAATACTCACTGATCAGCTAACATGCTTGTATGGGGGACTAATAAAAAGGATTAGACCAAACATGAGTTTATATTTGATCTTTCAGGACGTGATGTCCTAAGAGTGTTTCACACTGGCTGGAATACTGTTGCCAGACTGTTTGTATGTAGCAGGATCTCACTAGTTAGGTCCTTCATGCCGCATGTTTTGGTCTGTAAGCGAGATGCTATCACATTTTCTTTTGTAACATTGCTGCTGATTCTATGCTATGTCACAGATTCCATTTTTCTGACCTATGGTTTTTGTTCTTGGTTTCCTATTGTCAACCCACTATCCACACAGGGAGTGCTGTACAGTCAGGGGTCCCATCTTCCCCTGCCTTCCCGCGTGCAACCTTGTATTGTATCTCTGAGGTGATCAGTGGAGCTATACTTGGTGCCATGGGCAGCAATGGCCCCTGTAATAAGACGAGGAAAGGCAACATATTTGGCCATTCTCCCATCGCTGTGTGTGGGAGCTGTTGGTTGCTGTGTTTGCTAAATCACAACAGTTACCACACTTGGTTTGTTGGTTATAAAGTGCTTTTTGGTGAGAGATGTTGCATACATGCAACTTAATTTGTTTTGTGGGCGGCACGGTGACTCAGTGGTTAGCACTGCTGCCCCACAGTGCCAGGGACCCGGGTTAGATTCCGACTTCAGACGACTGTCTGTGTGGAGTTTGCACCTTCTCCCCGTGTCTGCGTGAGTTTCCTCTGGGTGCTTTGGTTTCGTTCCACAATACAAAAGATGTGCAGGTCAGGTGAATTGGCCATGCTAAATTGCCCATAGTGTTAGGTGCACTAATCAGGGATAAATGTTTGTGCGGGTTACTCTTCGGAGGGTCAGTGTGGACTTGTTGGGCCAAAGGGCCTGTTTCCATACTGTAGGGAATCTAATCTAAAACTCTTCCCCCCCTTCAACAGTTCTTTTCAGCTCCCTCTTCTGCAAAATATGTTTTCCTGTTTATTGTAGAATGTTCTCTTCTGTTCTGACTGACATACTAAACACCCAGTGCTGGAGCAGAATTATACAATTGTTATACATAAGAACAAGGAGCAGGAGTAGGTCATCTGGCCCCTTGAGCCTGCTCCACCATTCAATAAGATCATGGCTGATCTTCTCATGACTCAGCTCCACTTCCCCGCCCTCTCACCACTACCCTTAATCCCTTTACTGTTCAAAAATCTATCGAACTTTACCTTCAAAACATTCAACGAGGTACCCCCATGAGGTTCCTCCTCAGCTCCGTCCTAACTCTACTACCCCTTATTTTGAGGCGATACCCCCTAGTTCTAGTTTCTAGTGGAAATGACCTCCCTTCATAATTTTATCAGGTTAGGGTTACGTTTCTATAAGACTCCCCCCCCATATTCTTCTGAATTCCAATGAGTATAATCCCAGTCTACTCAATCTCTCTTCATAAGCCAACCCTCTCCACTCCAGAATCAACCTCGTGAACCTCCTCTGCATTTGCTCTAGTGCCAGTACATCCTTTCTCAAGTAAGGAGACCAAAACTGTACACAGTACTCCAGGTGTGGCCTCACCAGCAGCACCCTATACAGCTGCAGCTCTACCTCCCTGTTTTTAAAGTTCAGCCCTCTAGCAATGAAGGACAAAATTCCATTTGCCTTCCTAATTACCTGCTGCATCTGCAGACCAACTTGTTGTGATTCATGCACAAGGACACCCAGGTCCCTCTGCACAGCAGCGTACTGCAATTTTTCACCATTTCAATAATAGACCCTTTTGCTGTTATTCCGACCGAAATAGATGACCTCACATTTACCAACATTGTACTCCATCTGCCAGACCCTTGCCCATTCACTGAACCTACCTGTATCCCTCTGCAGACTTTCAGTGTCCTCTGCACACTTTGCTATGGTGTATAAGGAGGCCATTCAGCCTATCCTGTCTACCCCAGCTCTCTGAACATTTTAACTTAGTCTCTATTCCCCATTTCCCTGCCCATTGTCTCTACTTAAATAATCCACCAATGTTGTCTTGAATGCCTCCATTGAACCTGCCTCCACCACATAGCTTGGCAGTGCGTTCCAGACACTGTCTAGTCACGGCAGAAAAACTTTCTCTCACCTCACATTTGCTTCTTTAGTGAATGAGTTTAAAACTCTACCCTCTGTCTCCTGATGTCTTTACAAGTGGGAACAGTTTCTACCCATCGACACAGTCCAGACCCTGCATGATTTTGACAACATCTATCAGATCTCTTAGCCAAGGGAAACAGTTCCAGCTTCTCCAACCTAACCTCACAATGGAACTTTCTCATCCTTGGAACCAATCTAATAAACCTCTTCTGCATGCTCTCCAATGCATTCACATCTTTCCTGTATAGTGGCACCCTGAACTGTATAGAAGAGCTGGACTCCAGAGGGGAGGAGAGAATGACATCCTTTGACATCAAGGCTGCATTTGCCCGAGTGTGGTGTCAAGGAGCCCTGGCAAAACTAGAATCAATGAGCATCAGGAGGTAAACTCTCCACTGGTTGGAGTCAGACCTGGCACATAGGAAGATGGTTGTGGTTGTTGGAGGTCAGTCATCTCAGCTTCAGGACATCTCTGCAGGAGTTCCTCAGGGGAGTGTCCTCGACCTAACCATCTTCAGCTGCTTCATCAATGAACTTCCCTCCACCATAAGGTCAGAAGTAGAGATGTTTGCACATGATCGCATAATGTTCAGCACCATTCGCAACTCCTCAGATACTGAAGCAGTCCGTGCTCACATTCAACAAGATCTGGACAACAGGAGAAAGTGAGGACTGTAGATGCTGAAGATCAGAGTGAAGAGTGCGGTGCTGAAAAAGCACAGCAGGTCAGGCAGCATCCAAGGGGCAGGAAAATTCACGTTTCAGGTTCCTGAGAATGAACCTTTGCCCAAAACATCAATTTGTCTGCTCCTTGGATACTGCCTGACCTGCTGTGCTTTTCCAGCACCACACTCTAAGATCTGGACAATATCCAGCCTTGGGTTGACAAGTGGAAAGTAACATTCACGCCACGCAAATGCCAGGCAATGACCATCACCAATGACAGACAATCTAACTGCTGTTCCCTGACGTTCAATGGTGTTTTCATCATTGAGTCACCCATTGGGAGTTATCAGTAACCAGAAACTAACTGGACTCACCATTAAATACAATGGCTACAAGAGCAGGTCAGACACGAGGAATACGCTGGTGGATAACTCACTTCCTGACTCCCCAAAGCCTGTCCACCATCTACAAGGCACAAGTCAGGAGGGTGATGGAATACTCCCCACTTGCCTGGATGGTGGCAGCTCCAACAACACTCAAGAAGCTTGACACCATCCAGGGCAAAGCTGGACTCTCGATTGGCACCACTCCACAAGCATCCACTCCCTCTACCACCGATGATCTGTAGAAGCAGTGTGTATTATCTCTAAGATGCGCAGCAGAAATTCACTAAAGATCCTCAGGCAGCATCTTCCAAATCCACGACCACTTTCATCTCGAAGGACAAGGGCAGCAGATACATGGGAACACCAGCCCCTGGTGGTTCCCCTCCAAGCCACCCACCATCCTGACTTGGACATATAGCGCTGTTCCTTCACTGTGGCTGGGTCACAATCCTGGAATTCCCTCCCTAAGGGCATTGTGGGTCTATCTACAGAACATGGACTGCAGCGGTTTAAGAACCTTCTAAAGGGGTAAATAGGGACGGGTAATAAATGCTGGGTCCAGCCAATGACATCCACGTCCCACAAAATGAAAATTTAAAAAAACACAACTATACTCCAGCTGTTGTCAAATCACTGCTGTCTGCAAGTTTATCACATCTTCATAGTTTCATAGTAATAGAAGCAGGAGTAGGCCATTTGGCCCATCGAGCCTGCTCCACCATTCATTCAGACCATGGCTGATCTATCCATCATCTCAGCTCCTCCAACCTGCATCATCCCCATAAACCTTAATTCCTCTACCGTGCAAAACCCCATCCAACTGTGTCTTGAATATATTTAACGAAGCTGCCTCTTCCGCTTCCTTGGGCAGAGAATTCCATAGATTCCCTACTCTCTGGGAAAAGCAGTTCCTCCTCATCTTTGTCCTAAATCCATTCCCTATAATCTTGAGGGCATGTCTCCTAGTCCTAGTCTCACCCACCAGCGGAAACAACTTGCCTGCCTTTATCTTATCTATCCCTTCCATAATTTTATATGTTTCTATAAGATCCCCACTCATTCTTCTAAATTCTAGCGAGTACAGTCCCAGGCAGCTCAATCTCTCTTCAGAGGGTAACCCCCTCATCTCCAGAATCAACCTGGTGAACCTCCTCTGCACCACCTCCAAAGTCAGTGTATCCTTCCTCAAGTAAGGAGACCAGAACTGCGCACAATACTCCAGGTGTGACCTTGTACAATTGCAGCAGAACCTCCCTGCTCCCAGACGCTTGCCCACTCACCGAACCTGGGAGAAATTCCTGATGAAGAGCTTCTGCTCTAACCATCGATTCTTCTGCTCCCTGGATGCTTCCTGACTGGTTGTGCCTTATCAGCACTGCACTTTGTGACTCTCACTTATCCTATCTAAATATCTCTGCAGACCCTCCACATCCTCTGCACAGTTTGCCTTTCCACTCAATGTAGAGTCATCAGCAAAATGTTGATACATTATTCTCACTCTTACACTCTTCCAAATCATTTATATTTGTCATGAACAGTTGTGGGCCCAACACCGACCCCTGCAGCACCCTGCTCACTACTGATCTCCAACCAGAGAAACACCCATTTATTCCAACTCTCTGCTTTCTATTGGTTAGCCAGTCCTCTATCCATGCTAGTACATTCCCTGCAACTCCATCCATTCATATCTTATGGATGAGTCTTTTATGCGGCACCTTATTGAATGCCTTCTGGAAATCCACCATCCACATATTCCCCTCCATCCACAGTGTTTGTTACATCCTCAAAGAGCTCCATTAAGTTTGTCAAACATGACCTTCCCTTCCTGAATCTAATCCTGAATCTTCATTGATCTTGTACTCTCCGCCCCTTTCTACGAAGCCTAAAATAATGCGTGTTTTATTACCAGCTCAGTATACCTTTCCGACCACCTTTAATGATTGATACCCGATCTTTCTGCTCCTGCAGATCCTTCAGAATAGTCAGCCGACATTTGGAATATTGTGTACAGTCCTGGTCGCCACATGACTAGAAGGATGTGGAGGCTTTCGAGAGGCTACAGAGAGGCATCTCTGGTTTGGAGGGTATTCGCTGTGAGGAGGGATTAGACAAACTTGGTTTGTCTTCACTTGAACGTGGGAGGCTGAGGGGGCGACCTGATTGAGATTTACAAAATAATGAGAGACATGGATGGAATGGATAGTCAGTGCCTTTCTCCTCAGGGTAGAAATGTCACTATTAAGGCGATTTAGGTTTAAGGTAAAAGGGGGAGAATTTGAAGGAGATGTGAGAGACGGGTTTTTTTTACACGGAGGGTAGTGAGTGCCTGGAATGCACTTGCAGAGGAGCTGGTGGAGGCAGATACAGTAGCAATGTTTAATAGACACATTGATAGATACACGAATAGGCAGGGGATAGAGGGCTACGGGCAGCGTAGAGGGGAAAGGTTTTTAATTTAGAAAGGTATTGTGTGTCAGCACAGTCTTGATGGGCCAAAGGGCCTGTTCCTGTGCTGTACTGTTCTTTGTTCTCTCACATTGCTGCTTCTGGGATCTTGCTGTCGGGATAATTTGGCTGCATCATTTCTGATGTTGCAACCCATCCGTGAAACACTTTGGCTCATCCTGGTGTTGCCGAAATGCAGATTCTTTCCCTTGAGTTTAACCCAGTGAGTACATTGCTCCCGGCGACTGGATGGCTGAATCAACTGAAACTGAACCCTGACCCTGCTGGAAGGACAGAAGCTCTTTTCGCGTTCGTACACAACCTCGCAGAGTCCTGGATGCCTCAATATGACGCTGTTTTGTGCAGGGCCTGCCAGGTTCTGCTGCTCTCTTGTTTGTGTTGACTCTCCACGAGGGAGTGCCGCTGAATAACCAGTGACTCTTGTTATGGTCACATTACGATGCAAGGAAAGTCAACCAACCGATTTGTTTGTCTCCAAGTGGCTTCTGTGGGCTGACACTGAAAAGGATTTGTTCACACTTATAGGAGTGACCATCTGGAACTTTTTTTCCCTATGGGGGCTGTGGAAATTTGGAGTCAGTTGGAGCATTCTGAATTGAGATTAGCTTCTGTTGGGTACCAAGGGTATGGAGCACAGGAGGGAGACAGAATGGAGGCACAGGCCAGCCAGTACCTCTCCATATACTATCGTGTCTGCCTCTACCACCTTCGCTGGCCCCAGGCACCCACAACCTCTCTGCAGAGAACTTTCCACGCATATCTCCATGAAACTTTCCCCCTCTCACCTTGAACTCATGACCCCCAGTAAAATTTGTCAATCAGTTAATATTCCCACTGATTGAGTCACCACTGCTTCTTGGGGTAGACAATTCGAAAGATTATTTGTATCATCGATGGTCACAGATGAGTTGCCAGAAGACTGGAGGTTGGCTAACGTGCTGCCAATATTAAAGATGGGCCAGGGAACTATAGACCAGTGAGCCTGACGTCAGTTGTTGGAGGGAATCCTGCGGGACAGGATGTACATGTATTTGGAAAGGCAAGGACTGCTTTGGGATAGTCAACATGGCTTTGTGCGTGGGAAATCATGTCTCGCAAACTTGATTGAGTTTTTTTAAGAAGTAACAAAGAGGATTGATGAGGGCAGAGCAGTCGATGTGATCTATATGGGCATCAGTAAGGCGTTTGACAAGGTTCCCCATGGGAGACTGATTATCAAGGTTAGATCTCATGGAATATAGGGAGAACGAGCCATTTGGATACAGAACTGGCTCAAAGGTAGAAGACAGAGGGTGGTGGTGGAGGGTTGTTTTTCAGACTGGAGGCCTGTGACCAGTGGAGTGCCACAAGGATCGGTGCTGGGCCCTCTACTTTTTGTCATTTGCATAAATGATTTGGATGTGAGCATAAGAGGTACAGTTAGTAAGTTTGCAGATGACACCAAAATTGGAGGTGTAGTGGACAGCGAAGAGGGTTACCTCAGATTAGAACGGGAAGTTGATCACATGGGCCAATGGGCTGAGAAGTGACAGATCGAGTGTAATTCAGATAAATGTGAGGTGGTGTTTTTTGGATCGGCAAATCAGGTCAGGACTTATACACTTAATGGTAAGGTCCTGGGGAGTATTGCTGAACAAAGAGACCTTGGAGTGCAGGTTCATAGCTCCTTGAAAGTGGAGTTGCAGGTAGATAGGATAGTGAAGAAGGCGTTTGGTATGCTTTCCTTTATTGGTCAGAGTATTGAGTAC
>NC_057710.1:4821600-4852937 GCF_004010195.1 Chiloscyllium plagiosum
GTTTTCCCTGGAACGTCGGAGGCTGAGGGGTGAACTTATAGAGGCTTATAAAATCATGAGGGGCATGGATAGGATAAATAGACAAAGTCTTTTCCCTGGGGTGGGAGAGTCCAGAACTAGAGGGCATAGGTTTAGGGTGAGAGGGGAAAGGTATAAAAGAGACCGAAGGGACAATGTTTTTATGCAGAGGGTGGTACGTGTATGGCATGAGCTGCCAGAGGAAGTGGTGGAGGCTGGTACAATTGCAACATTTAAAAGGCATCTTGATGGATATATGAATAGGAAGAGTTTGGAGGAATCTGTGCTGGGTGCTGGCAGGTGGGGCTGGATATGAATTGGGATATTTGGTCGGCATGGATGAGTTGGATTGAAGGACTTGTTTCCGTGCTGTACATCTCTAAGCCTCCATGACTCTATACTAAATCCCATTTCCCAACAGTCACACAAGAACAGGGGAGTTTGCTCTCTCTGAGGGATCAATATTTATCACATAAACGCATTTCTAATCAGTTTACAACAATCATCATGAGAGAGAGAGAGAGGGACTGAGAAACAGCAATGTCCAGATATCTCACCAAGAGTGAGAGGGGACTGATAGACACCAGTCAGTGTCCAGATATCTTGCTGAGAGACAGGGGGGATCTCAGAGAGGCCAGACAGTGTACAGATAGCTCTCCAAAAGAGAGAAAGTGGGGGTCTAAAAGACACCAGTCAGTTTACAGATTTCTCCCTGAGAGGGACAGACTGAGAGACTTACAGTAAATTTAAAATTAACACTTGATCTGATATCAATTGCCAGTTGTAGACCAGAATTCCAAGCTTTGACCAATTTTAGTGTGTAGAGGATTATTTTGTTCGTTTCATTCCGGAAATGTCTGGTTTTAGAGTTTTCTCAGATTCCCAACCAGAATACCTCTAGTCCACAAGGTCTGGGTTCAAATCTCACTGGCCCCTGACACGCCTTATACTACCTAAAAGAAATCGAGATTTCCAACTACTCAAAACTATCTGATTTCTCTTTTACTGAATTGACTTCCCCTAATGTCTTGGAGAATTATGAACCCAGTTCTGAAACCTCTGAATTCCAGAAAACACGACTCTAGTTTCTGTCATCTCTCCTCTCAATTTAACCCAGATATCTTGGTTAAATCTACACTGCACTCCCTCCAAAGTTGTTTATCCTTCCTCTCTCAGTTCTCTTTATCTATCTCTCTCTCTCTATCTATCTCTCTCTCCCTGTCTCTGTTCTCTCTCTCTCTCTCTCTCTATCTCTCCCCTGTCTCTGTTCTCTCTCTCCCCGTCTCTGTTTTCTCTCTCTCTCTATCTCTCCCCTGTCTCTGTGCTCTCTCTCTCACCTCTCTCTGTTCTCTCTCTCACACTCTCTCTCCTTGTCTCTCTTTCTCTCTCTCTCGCTCTCTCTCTCTTATCCTCTGTAGTGTGTTGCCTAACCCTAGACGGGCTAACTGTTTCTATTTCTTTTCCATATCTTTGTGCTTCAGAGATTTGCTCAATGGAGTTTGAACCCATCAGCGGCTGTAGGTTTAATTGAATGATTGTTTTTACATTCAATGATGTTGTTTCTGGGTTTCCTTTTTTGTTTTTCATTGCTTCTTGTTGATTTGCTGTGAATGACAGTGGGGTGTGGCTGGCCTTACAGTCAAAGTCTGCTTGTGGTTTTATTTTCTGTTGCATTGCACCCTGGTTGCATGGCACTCTGTGGGCTCTGACTCCCAAATCCAACAGATGCTTCTCTCTCCCTCCCTGAGTTCCTGACCGGCCTATGACCTTTCTACAATTTACGTGCCACCCCAGTCATGTGGAGGCACCTGACTTGGGAATGGGAGGGAAAGGTTGGGAATCCCAAGTGATAGCACTGCCAGCGTAATCAGAGGAGGAAACGAGTGTGGGCATCAAATGGCTTCACCCAAATTGTCTAGCCTCTTGCAGGATCTGCAACCTCCTGGAATTTGCCAGTCCTTAATCAGAAACTGACCTGGAAATGGTTTTATTGGGCCATTGAAAGGTTCCTGCTGCACCTTAACATTGCAGGTGCAGAGGTTGGACTCAGGAACTCAGTGAAGGTGATGATTGTGCCTTATTAAGATCACTATTCCTCGAAATGATAATTTCTCTCATCTCGCAAACCAGATTAAGGGGTGAAATTTAACTTCGGCTAGAAGTACCGGACTAGCTACCTGTTGCATGTGCTGCCCATTCAGCCAATCAGAATAGGGGAGTCAGGCAGATTGGACAGCAGATAGCTTCCCCCAGTGAATATCTGATGAATAACCTCCAATCCCCACTACCTGCCTGCAGGGTGAGGCCAAAGAGCGAGCAGGGGGTGTTTGGGCCAGATTTAAGGTCTGGTTCCATCTTAAACACAACCCCTCACCTTAAGTTCTTCCCATAGGAAATTGCCTGAAGAGTTTTAAAGAGTTTATCAGTATAAAATGTGAACCAAACTGCGGCTCCTGTAAGTGGTGAGGTGCTCCATCACAGCCGCCATATTGGAGATATAAGATCCCCCCCCTCCCCTTGCATTTGCTCATGCACAGGGATTTCGTCCCCACTCCCCAGAAAATGCACTAATGGCATCTGTTGGCTGATGGATTTATTATATTGAAAGGCTTTAAGGTTTGACTAACCAGATTTGGCCTTCAGACATTTGCTGTGGCCTGTTGTACATTCCGTTCTTACTGAATGCCCTATCCTGCTTTTCAGCTGCACGTGTGCACGCGGCCTCTTGTGTACCCATAATCAACAATAAATAAAATTCCCAAAGGTCTCTTGTATATATGAATTCTTCCATGGGGTCAGTGGGTGGCTTTGGGAATGAGAAAATGGAAAAGTGCATTGAATTTCAAGCTCAGAAACAGAAGAGTTGGTCCCTCTGATCACTGCAGTGACCTCTGCTCCACACTGGCCTCTTTCAACGCACCTCACTTCACCCCATCAACATCTTCTTCCAGACGTTTACCTTCGATGGCCATGGAGAGCTCCAGGCAAACAAATAGTTCTTGCTGAGATTGCCCTTGGGTGTTTCCCATTGAATAAGAAATGGGGATTTGGCACAATGTTGTTTCAATAGCTACAGTAATGGGATGCAATAAGCAAACATAATTGTGTAACTCTCGCAAGGACAAACCCAATCCCACCCATCGAGGTTTTTGACTGAGCTCAGGGCCAACAGTACCCTATCCTTCATTGTCTCTCTCAGCAGCAATTACTTTGCTCCAGTGGCCTCCCTTACAACTAAACAGGACATCCTTCTCTGTAAACAGATGGAATTAGTTGATGAAGAGAGCAAAAGTGGATCATCGCAATCCATGTTCCATTTTCCCACTCTCAACACTGATGACTCTTTAGCGCAAAATCCGTTGATTAGTTTTGATGAAAATCATCCTGCCCACCTTCCATCTCTGTATTGATAGAGATGCTCCAATGTGATTGATATTATGGGTACAATCTCTGTCTTTCTGGCTGCATGAACTTGAGGAATTGGTATTGGTGCTGGTAGTGTTGGCAATGGTATTGGTGCTGGGAACGATGTTGGTGTTGGAAACATTGTTGGTATTGGGAATGTTGGTGGGAATGATGTTGGTGTTGGGAATAGTGTTGGTGTTGGGAATGATTTTGGTGTTGGGAATGTTGGTGGGAATGGTGTTGGTGTTGGGAATGATGTTGGTGTTGGGAACGATGTTGGTATTGGGAATGTTGGTGGGAATGATGTTGGTGTTGGGAATAGTGTTGGTGTTGGGAATGATTTTGGTGTTGGGAATGTTGGTGGGAATGGTGTTGGTGTTGGGAATGATGTTGGTGTTGGGAACGATGTTGGTATTGGGAATGTTGGTGGGAATGATGTTGGTGTTGGGAATAGTGTTGGTGTTGGGAATGATTTTGGTGTTGGGAATGTTGGTGGGAATGGTGTTGGTGTTGGGAATGATGTTGGTGTTGGGAACGATGTTGGTATTGGGAATGTTGGTGGGAATGATGTTGGTGTTGGGAATAGTGTTGGTGTTGGGAATGATTTTGGTGTTGGGAATGTTGGTGGGAATGGTGTTGGTGTTGGGAATGATGTTGGTGTTGGGAACGATGTTGGTATTGGGAATGTTGGTGGGAATGATGTTGGTGTTGGGAATAGTGTTGGTGTTGGGAATGATTTTGGTGTTGGGAATGTTGGTGGGAATGGTGTTGGTGTTGGGAATGATGTTGGTGTTGGGAACGATGTTGGTATTGGGAATGTTGGTGGGAATGATGTTGGTGTTGGGAATAGTGTTGGTGTTGGGAATGATTTTGGTGTTGGGAATGTTGGTGGGAATGGTGTTGGTGTTGGGAATGATGTTGGTGTTGGGAACGATGTTGGTATTGGGAATGTTGGTGGGAATGATGTTGGTGTTGGGAATAGTGTTGGTGTTGGGAATGATTTTGGTGTTGGGAATGTTGGTGGGAATGGTGTTGGTGTTGGGAATGATGTTGGTGTTGGGAACGATGTTGGTATTGGGAATGTTGGTGGGAATGATGTTGGTGTTGGGAATAGTGTTGGTGTTGGGAATGATTTTGGTGTTGGGAATGTTGGTGGGAATGGTGTTGGTGTTGGGAATGATGTTGGTGTTGGGAACGATGTTGGTATTGGGAATGTTGGTGGGAATGATGTTGGTGTTGGGAATAGTGTTGGTGTTGGGAATGATTTTGGTGTTGGGAATGTTGGTGGGAATGGTGTTGGTGTTGGGAATGATGTTGGTGTTGGGAACGATGTTGGTATTGGGAATGTTGGTGGGAATGATGTTGGTGTTGGGAATAGTGTTGGTGTTGGGAATGATTTTGGTGTTGGGAATGTTGGTGGGAATGGTGTTGGTGTTGGGAATGATGTTGGTGTTGGGAACGATGTTGGTATTGGGAATGTTGGTGGGAATGATGTTGGTGTTGGGAATAGTGTTGGTGTTGGGAATGATTTTGGTGTTGGGAATGTTGGTGGGAATGGTGTTGGTGTTGGGAATGATGTTGGTGTTGGGAACGATGTTGGTATTGGGAATGTTGGTGGGAATGATGTTGGTGTTGGGAATAGTGTTGGTGTTGGGAATGATTTTGGTGTTGGGAATGTTGGTGGGAATGGTGTTGGTGTTGGGAATGATGTTGGTGTTGGGAACGATGTTGGTATTGGGAATGTTGGTGGGAATGATGTTGGTGTTGGGAATAGTGTTGGTGTTGGGAATGATTTTGGTGTTGGGAATGTTGGTGGGAATGGTGTTGGTGTTGGGAATGATGTTGGTGTTGGGAACGATGTTGGTATTGGGAATGTTGGTGGGAATGATGTTGGTGTTGGGAATAGTGTTGGTGTTGGGAATGATTTTGGTGTTGGGAATGTTGGTGGGAATGGTGTTGGTGTTGGGAATGATGTTGGTGTTGGGAACGATGTTGGTATTGGGAATGTTGGTGGGAATGATGTTGGTGTTGGGAATAGTGTTGGTGTTGGGAATGATTTTGGTGTTGGGAATGTTGGTGGGAATGGTGTTGGTGTTGGGAATGATGTTGGTGTTGGGAACGATGTTGGTATTGGGAATGTTGGTGGGAATGATGTTGGTGTTGGGAATAGTGTTGGTGTTGGGAATGATTTTGGTGTTGGGAATGTTGGTGGGAATGGTGTTGGTGTTGGGAATGATGTTGGTGTTGGGAACGATGTTGGTATTGGGAATGTTGGTGGGAATGATGTTGGTGTTGGGAATAGTGTTGGTGTTGGGAATGATTTTGGTGTTGGGAATGTTGGTGGGAATGGTGTTGGTGTTGGGAATGATGTTGGTGTTGGGAACGATGTTGGTATTGGGAATGTTGGTGGGAATGATGTTGGTGTTGGGAATAGTGTTGGTGTTGGGAATGATTTTGGTGTTGGGAATGTTGGTGGGAATGGTGTTGGTGTTGGGAATGATGTTGGTGTTGGGAACGATGTTGGTATTGGGAATGTTGGTGGGAATGATGTTGGTGTTGGGAATAGTGTTGGTGTTGGGAATGATTTTGGTGTTGGGAATGTTGGTGGGAATGGTGTTGGTGTTGGGAATGATGTTGGTGTTGGGAACGATGTTGGTATTGGGAATGTTGGTGGGAATGATGTTGGTGTTGGGAATAGTGTTGGTGTTGGGAATGATTTTGGTGTTGGGAATGTTGGTGGGAATGGTGTTGGTGTTGGGAATGATGTTGGTGTTGGGAACGATGTTGGTATTGGGAATGTTGGTGGGAATGATGTTGGTGTTGGGAATAGTGTTGGTGTTGGGAATGATTTTGGTGTTGGGAATGTTGGTGGGAATGGTGTTGGTGTTGGGAATGATGTTGGTGTTGGGAACGATGTTGGTATTGGGAATGTTGGTGGGAATGATGTTGGTGTTGGGAATAGTGTTGGTGTTGGGAATGATTTTGGTGTTGGGAATGTTGGTGGGAATGGTGTTGGTGTTGGGAATGATGTTGGTGTTGGGAACGATGTTGGTATTGGGAATGTTGGTGGGAATGATGTTGGTGTTGGGAATAGTGTTGGTGTTGGGAATGATTTTGGTGTTGGGAATGTTGGTGGGAATGGTGTTGGTGTTGGGAATGATGTTGGTGTTGGGAACGATGTTGGTATTGGGAATGTTGGTGGGAATGATGTTGGTGTTGGGAATAGTGTTGGTGTTGGGAATGATTTTGGTGTTGGGAATGTTGGTGGGAATGGTGTTGGTGTTGGGAATGATGTTGGTGTTGGGAACGATGTTGGTATTGGGAATGTTGGTGGGAATGATGTTGGTGTTGGGAATAGTGTTGGTGTTGGGAATGATTTTGGTGTTGGGAATGTTGGTGGGAATGGTGTTGGTGTTGGGAATGATGTTGGTGTTGGGAACGATGTTGGTATTGGGAATGTTGGTGGGAATGATGTTGGTGTTGGGAATAGTGTTGGTGTTGGGAATGATTTTGGTGTTGGGAATGTTGGTGGGAATGGTGTTGGTGTTGGGAATGATGTTGGTGTTGGGAACGATGTTGGTATTGGGAATGTTGGTGGGAATGATGTTGGTGTTGGGAATAGTGTTGGTGTTGGGAATGATTTTGGTGTTGGGAATGTTGGTGGGAATGGTGTTGGTGTTGGGAATGATGTTGGTGTTGGGAACGATGTTGGTATTGGGAATGTTGGTGGGAATGATGTTGGTGTTGGGAATAGTGTTGGTGTTGGGAATGATTTTGGTGTTGGGAATGTTGGTGGGAATGGTGTTGGTGTTGGGAATGATGTTGGTGTTGGGAACGATGTTGGTATTGGGAATGTTGGTGGGAATGATGTTGGTGTTGGGAATAGTGTTGGTGTTGGGAATGATTTTGGTGTTGGGAATGTTGGTGGGAATGGTGTTGGTGTTGGGAATGATGTTGGTGTTGGGAACGATGTTGGTATTGGGAATGTTGGTGGGAATGATGTTGGTGTTGGGAATAGTGTTGGTGTTGGGAATGATTTTGGTGTTGGGAATGTTGGTGGGAATGGTGTTGGTGTTGGGAATGATGTTGGTGTTGGGAACGATGTTGGTATTGGGAATGTTGGTGGGAATGATGTTGGTGTTGGGAATAGTGTTGGTGTTGGGAATGATTTTGGTGTTGGGAATGTTGGTGGGAATGGTGTTGGTGTTGGGAATGATGTTGGTGTTGGGAACGATGTTGGTATTGGGAATGTTGGTGGGAATGATGTTGGTGTTGGGAATAGTGTTGGTGTTGGGAATGATTTTGGTGTTGGGAATGTTGGTGGGAATGGTGTTGGTGTTGGGAATGATGTTGGTGTTGGGAACGATGTTGGTATTGGGAATGTTGGTGGGAATGATGTTGGTGGTTCAGGTGCAACCCGTCCTGCTTGTACAGGTCCCACCTTCCCCATAATGCAGTCCAATTGTCCAAATACCTGAAGCCCTCCCTCCTACACCAGCCTTGCAGCCACGTGTTCAACTGCACTCTCTCCCTATTCCTTGCCTCACTGTCACGTGGCACCGGCAACAACCCAGAGATGGCGTCTGTCCGTCCTAGCTTTTAGCTTCCAGCCTAACTCCCTGAGCTCCTGAATGACCTCCCCACCCTATGTTGTTAGTGCCAACGTGCACCACGACTTCTGGCTGCACACCCTCCCCCTTAAGGATTCTGAAGACACGGTCCGAGACGTCTCGGACTCTGGCACCCAGGAGGCAACAAACCAACCGAGAGTCTCGCCCATGTCCCCAGATGACAGGTTTCCTTCTCAAAAAGGAGTTTGCTGAAACAATTGGCTTTCAACAACAATCAGGTCCTTACTGCTTGTTCCAGAAAATGTTTCTTTCTCCAGCTTCACATTTCAAACTGGGGGGGGGGGGGGGGGGGGGGGGGGGGGGGGGAGGAGGAGGTGGGGGTGGATTTGAACCCATCACCGGGATGGTAAACCCTGATAACATGACCATTGGAAGTGTTTGAAGGAAGTTGGAGGTTACCAGAAGTAATTTTAAAACATGAATGAAGTGTTAATCAAAAGGAGACAGCTCATAATTTGCAGCTTTCTATCCACATTCCTGTATATCTCAGGAACGTCGACAATAAATTAACATGGAAGAAACTCGATGCTGATGTATATTCCAGGTGAAGACCAATGAAAAGAAACTTGATGGTATAAGAGCAGAAAGAACATCCAGGAAAGAGAATGTCAGTGTTTCGGCTTTTCGATCAGAGCTGAGAAGTTATGAAGATCTCTCCTGGATGGCAAAGTGAAGGGCAGCAGAAAGAGGAGTCATCCCGGGAGGGCACGGTGGCTCAGTGGTTAGCACTGCTGCCTCATAGCGCCAGGGACCTAGGTTCGATTCCAGCCTTGGGTGACTGTGTGGAGTTTGCACATTCTGCCCTTGTGCGTGAAGGTTTCCTTTGGGCACTCCGGTCCCACAATCCAAAGATGTGCAGGTTAGGTGGATTGGCCGTGCTAAAACACCCAATAGTTTGCATTATGGTGAATGTGGGGCTAGTGGGATGCTCCTTGGAGGGTTGGTCTGGACTCAATGGGCTGAATGGCCACCCCACCTGCACTGGAGGGATTCTATGATATTTGGATGAAGGGTGGCAGAGAATGGTTTCAGATGAGCTACGGGGGCGGGGGTGTGTGACAGACCCTGACCTCTGGTCCAGGAGTAACTACAAATAGGAGCAGCAGCAGCACTATGAACATGCCAGAACCTACAATAGCATTGTTCCTCCCACTGGTCCACACGGCCTATGTGGTCCTCCATTCGATAGTTTAGTACAGATTTTATTTGTATAAAGCAGTAATCACTTGGACAAGTAGTGTCCTCATCGAGGTCTCGAAATTGATAGAGGGATTTGAAAGGCTAGGCGCTGAGAGACTGTTCCACACTCCCATACGTTAAAGACATCTCGGAGATGACGA
Organism: Chiloscyllium plagiosum; assembly: GCF_004010195.1. NCBI lineage: Eukaryota > Metazoa > Chordata > Chondrichthyes > Orectolobiformes > Hemiscylliidae > Chiloscyllium > Chiloscyllium plagiosum. The sequence continues at coordinate 4,830,995 of NC_057710.1, forward strand.
CCAGAGTATTCCGGCCCCTTGGCATCATGGTAGCCCACAAACCTACCACCACACTGAAGCAGCTCCTGATGAGCCTAAACGACCCTGCACCAACAACCAGCAAAACAAATGTCATATACAAAATACCCTGCAAGGACTGCAACAAACATTACATCGGACAGACGGGCAGGAAACTAGCCACCATGATACACAACCGCAAACTAGCCACCAAAAGACATGACCCACTATCACTGGTATCCATACACACAGATGATGAGGGACACCAATTTGACTGGGACAATACATCCATCCAGGGACAGGCTAAACAGAGACACGCACGAGAATTCGTAAAGGCCTGGCCTTCAAACTGGAACTCCATCAACAAACACATCAATTTGGACCCCATTTACCAACCTCTGAGAAAAAGAATCAGACCAAGACAGATAAATAGAGTGTGGGACAGAACACCAGCGCTTCACCGGAGGCTCCCTGATGATGTTATCTGTCATAGTGATGAAATGTCTGAAAACAAACCTTCCAGCTCAGCGAGCAAACTTACAACCAGAAACTGTCCCCTCAGGTGTTGGGATCGAGAAGTCACTTCAAAAGATGCAGTACAGAACGAGGCCATTCAGTCCATCATGCCTGCACTGGGTCTTTGGAAGATCTGTTGAATTGATTGCACTTCTTGAGTGTTGTTGGAGCCGTACCCATCCGTCCAGGCAAGTGGGGAGTATTCTGTCTGACTTGTGCCTTGTAGATGGTGGACAGGCTTTGGGGAGTCAGGAGGTGAGTTACTCGCTGTGGAATACCAGCCCGGGACAGTTCAATGTCCAGACAGTGATGACTTCTGTGCTGTTGCTGGTTAGGGTTTCAATGATGGGATTTCAGAAAGAGGTATCTAGACTGAGGAGCTGTAAATGGATTTAAAATTAGAATGTACAAAGGTCCCTAGGTAAAGCTTCTTCAGTTACACTTCTTAGAAAAGTAGAAAAAGAAAAAAAAATCCAGCATTGCAGATTTTAGGAATAATTTATAAAATGGAGAATAAAAATGTTCAGGACAATGGCCTTCCAACCCAGTCCCATTTTGGTACCTAGCCTCCAGTCCGTGTTGGGTCTTGACTCTAGACTGTGCCAGGCTTCACCTGAGGGTTAACAAGGCTGGAATCACCTTGAGACTGGAAATCCATGCTGGGCCAAGAGGACTCAAAGTGGGTCTGGCAAATGGAGTTTCAAAGTACACGAATGCCAGTGAACAGCTCCACTTCTGACCTTACGATGGAGGGAAAGTCATTGATGAAGCAGCTGAAGATGGTTGGGCCTAGGACACTACTCCAAGGACAACTGCAGAGTTGACCTGGAGCTGAGATGACTGACCTCCAACAACCACAGCCACCTTCCTGTGTGCCAAGTATGACTCCGACCAGCTGAGAGTGTTCCCCACCTCCTCCCATCAATTTCAAATTACTCCGATTCTCTCAGAGTTCCTCGGTGCTAAATTAAGTCAAACTCCGCAACTGGAATTTGATCGATTTTTAAGAAATTAACTTAATGGCTCTGCAGGACAAAGCTAGCCTTTGTGAAGACGGCCTATCATCAATTGTTGTACAAACCAATGTGTGGTTCATAACAGTGCTTTAGGGAAGGAAATCTGCCGTCCTTACCTGGCCAGGCCTACATGTGACTCCAGACTCATAGCAACGTGCTGCAATTGGCAAGCAAGACGCTCAGTTTGGGGGCAATTAGGGATGGATAACACATACTGACCTTACTAATAATGCCTACACCCCCCCGTTCCTGCCCCCCCCCCCATTAAACACATGCCCACCTCAACAAGAAAGGGAATCTTCACTTTACCTCTCCATTGTGCCATTTTATCTTTGCTTGGACCAAGGCTGGAATGAAGTCTGAGGCCTAGTGACCGTAGACAAATCCAAACTGAGTGACAGGTTAATGCTGTGGGAATGGAAAATGCTGGAGAAAATTGGCAGTGTTTGTGGAGAGAGAAATAGAGGTAACGTTTCAGGTTTAATGTGACTCTCTCACATCATCAGCTGTAGTTTGCTTTTCATTGCGTCGCTGTGGCCCCCTGCTTGACAGCACTGCCGTCACTTCCTTCCATCGGTCTGCTGGTTGGTGTTAGTTGCTGGGATTGAGTTGGCCATTAGATCATCGAAATAGGGACAGGAGCAGGCTTCATGGCCCATCCTACCCCATTCGGTGGGATCATGGCTGATCCAACATTCCTCACGTCCACTTTCCTGCCCTTTCCCCATAACCCCTAAATCCTCGGCTGGTCAGGAATCTCTCTCAGCCTTCAGTATACAGACAAGGACCCTGCCCCAGTAGCTCTCTCTGTGGCAAGGAGTTCCAAAGATTCACAACCCTCTGAGAGAAGAGGTACCTCCTGATTTCATTCTTAAATAGGCGCACCTTTATTCTGAGATTATTCTGGATTGGGGTGGTGTTTGGGCCAGTGGGGTGTGAATTTGGATTGTGGATGGAATCAGGATTGGGTGGGGCAGAATGGAATTTCCTGGGCGAGAATTGGGACTGGGTAAGGGGTGTGAATTGGGATTGGGAATGGAATTGGGATTGGACGGGGCAGAATGGAATTGCCTGGGTCAGAGTTGGGACTGGGTGAGTGGGTGGTAAATTGGGATTGGGCGGAGCAGTTGTGGAGTTTGTAACCTGAGTAATGTTTCCCTGTGAACCTCTCTGTTCTTTCCTTCCCGGATCGCTAACAGTGGATGACGGCCTGGGATACCTCCCGTCCTTTGGACCCTGCTTTATGAACCTGTACGGCAGTCCCAGAGAGTTCACCGGCTTTCCCGATCCGTACGTTGACATGAACCTGGGAAAGGTACAGAGCACGGAGACTCACTCACAGTTCCCAGAGAGTAACGTCAAAGGGTCAGGCTGGAGTAGAAACTCGATTTCCAATAGCAGTTTCCTTTTAACATTGTGATGCTAAGGTTCAAATAATCATAAGTAACACTAGTTGTCGAATTTGATTTATTGTAGTGACACGACCTAAGTACAGTGAAAACTTGTGTTGCGAACAGTACAGGCAAGTTATAGCAAACAAGGACATCGGGTTATTCCACTTATGTCACATCCTCAAGATCTCACATAGCAGTGGGCAGCCAATTTATGCACAGCAAGCTCCCGAAAAGAGCAATGCAATAAGAACCAGAGAACCTGTTCTGTTAGTATGATCGAGGGTTAGATATTGGCCGGACAATGAGACAGGGTTCCCCTGCTCTTCTTACAAACAGTGCCGGGAGATCTTTTAGTGTCCCTTCAGATGGACAAGGGTTTAATATCTGACTGGAAACATCCCAGAGTGTATCCCAGATTCTTTATCGGACCGATTCTAATATTGAGCCAGGGAAGGTGTCTGGTGGCCAAATGATTCGCAACAAAGGTCAGGTGTAAGGAGCAAACCTGAAAAGGTTCAGGAAAGGCTTACAAGGATGTTGCCAGGGGCTGAACTACAGGGAGAGGCTGAATAGTCTGGGGCTGTTTTCCCCAGAGCATCAGAGACTGAGGGGTGATCTTGTAGAAGTCTATAAAATCATGAGGGGCATGGTCAGAGTAATGAGACAAGGTATTTTCCCCAGGGTGGGGGAGTCCAGAAGTAGAGGGCATAGATTTAGGGTGAGAAGGGAAAGATTGGGGCAACTTTTTCATGCAGAGGGTGGTACGTGTATGGATTGAGCTGCCAGAGGATGTGGGGGAGGCTGGTACAAGTGCAACATTTAAAAGGCATCTGGATGGGTATATGAATAGGAAGGGTTTAGAGGGATATGGGCCAAGTGCTGGCAAATGGGACTAGAGTAGGTTAGGATATCGGGTTGGCATGGATGAGTTGGACCAAAGGGGAATTTGTCCATGCTGCACATCTCTATGACTCTATGATTCGATTTGAGTGCAGCGCAGAGGCTCAGAGGATTAGGAAAGGAATTCCAGAGCTTGGAGACCAGTCAGCATTGGAAAATTCAAGGATATGGGTGGGATTGGAACAGTGCAAGTATCTTGGAGCTTGAGGGGGTGCAGGAGCTTAGAGAGCTGAGGGACATTTGTCCATGTAACAAGGACATAGAGAGCTTTATAAACTGAGGTGCAGGGGAGTGTTAAGATCGAGGTGTTGTTGAACCAGGAGCCAAGGTGTCAGTGCAGGTGGAGCCCCCCCTCTAGCTGCCTGTTTGCTCATTTCAAAACATCCCTCAGTATGTAGGGGTAGGAGATGGTTCGATGTCAACCCAGTGAGGATATGGGGAGGTGGAGGAAGGAGAGCTGAATGAAAATGATACTCCAGAGTTTAGGAAGATCAAGAGATACTGTCATCATATTGGTAAGATGGGAAGGCAGGTCTGATTGTAATGGGGTGGGGGAGGTGTCGTAGCGGGGAGGGAGATAGAGGATGGAGGTGTAGAATGTGAAGGAGCCATTCAAGGAATTTCCTCCGATAAGGGAGATGTCTTTGTGAAAGCTGGGCTGTGCTGGAAGTGATGGGGTGATGTATAGGGTGACGTATATCGGTCTACACCACAGCAGTGATGACAGTTTGGAAGTGCGTTCCTTCCCACGTTTCTTTCTTTCGCCTCTTTCTTACTCTCTTTCTCTTCCCATCCCTTCCATCCACATTCCTTCTTTTCTTCCACTGTGCTTGCTTTTCTCTCCTTCCCACTTCCACTTTCTCTCTTGCCCTTCCGTTGTCTGCCTTAGCTCCCATCTCTCCTTCCTCCCTTCAATCCCTCCTTTCTCCCACTTCCTCAACACCTTCCCCCCCTCTGTTACGTATCACTCTCCCTTCGTCGCTTTCAGATGGGCAGTGATGATGGTGTTGCGAAGCTAGACAGCGCCAATGTACTCCTAGGGTTTGAAGCAGGGTGCTGCAGGGCGATGTAGAGACAGGGTGTGATTTCAGCTCATTGTCTTCTGTCCTCAGAGTGAGGCGATGGCCTACCGTGGCCGAGTCCTGGTGGAGCTCAGCACCAAACTGGTGGACCAGGCAGAGCAGAAGATTGAGGAAATCCCATCAGATGACCTCTTAAGAGTCGAGGTAACTTTCCTGAAGTTTTTTCATTTCTGTTGATCATACTTTGGGTCAAGGGAGCTGAAATGCAAAATCTTGAAGTTCCTGGGGGCGGCACGGTGTCTCAGTGGTTAGCACTGCTGCCTCACTGCACCAGGGACCCAGGTTCGATTCCCGCCTCGGGAGACTGTCCGCGGGGAGTTTGCACATTCTCCCCGTGTCTGTGTGGGTTTCCTCCTACAGTCCAAAGATGCGCAGGTTAGGTGGATTGGCCATGCTAAATTGTCCCATAGTGTTCAGGGATGTGCAGTAGGTGCATTAGTCACAGGTAAATGTAGACTAATGGGGAATGGGCTTGGGTAGGTGTTGACTTGTTGGGCCAAAGGGCCTGGTTCCACACTGTAGGGAATTCTATGATTAAGAAACAGGGCTAGAAGAAGGCCATTCAGCCCCTCCGGCACCATTTGTTACGTTCGTGACTCATCCAATTGTGGCCTCAGCCCCGCTCTTCCTTCTGGGCAGCCCCCTTCCCCTCCCCTAACTCCTCCTCCCTTGTTGATTTGAACTTTGTCTAAAGAAGGGTTGGATATATTCAATGACCATTTGCACTACTCTCAGGGCGAGGGATTTCCAAAGCTGAATAACCCTCTCAGATGGAAAGCCCTCCTCATTCCATCTCAAATGGAAAGTCGCTTCTTCTGAAACTGTGTAGTCTTGTTTTAGATTAGATTAGGTTACCTAGAGTATGGACAGGCCCTTGGGCCCAACAAGTCCACACCGACCCATTCCCCTACATTTACCTTGAACACTATGGGCAATTTAGCACAGTCAATTCACTTGGCCTGCACATCTTTGGATTATGGGAGGAAGCTCACACAGACACAGGGGAGAATGTGCAAACTCCACACAGTCAGACAGCCGAGGCAGGAATCGAACCCAAGTCCCTGGTGTGGTGAGACAGTAATGCCGCACTGAATCTCTACAGCATGGAAACCGACCCTTTGGTCCAACCTGTCCATGAAGCAGGTCATTTGGTCCATCGGGTCCACACCAACCCTCCGAAGAGCAGCTCTCCCAGCCTCATCCCATCCCTGTGATCCATGACTAACCCACCTAGCCTCACATCCCTGGACAATTTCCATGGCCAATCCACCCAACCTGCATATATTTGAATTATGGGAGGAAACTCACGCAGACAGAGGGGTGAATGTGCAAACTCCAGACAGACAGTTACCCAAGGTGGGAATCGAACCCAGGTCCCTGGCGCTGTGAGGCAGCAGTGCTAACCACTGAGGCACCGTGCCACTCAAGGGGAGCACCTTCTCATCTTACACCCTACAAGTTCCCTCAGGTCCTTGCACATCTTTTAACCTGGAATGATTAAAGGTGAATCTGTTCAATCTTACCTCATATTGAAAGCCTTTCTCCCAGGGATGAGCTTCATCGCCCAGCTCTGAATCGTCTGCCATGTGTGGAAAGAATTCCTGAAGGAGATCAAAACTGCACGCTGTACTCCAGGTACGGTGTCCAACGCCCTGTCCTGTTTTATACCCTTCTGCAGGTTATTCAGGCTGGATCCTCTGAGCACTGACAATCACAGGCAACTTACTACCCCAATTCTTTACTACATAAAGGAAGAATTCCCATCAGGAATTCTTCAGAAAAAAGGACCTGCACTTTAATTGCGGCAAGGTAGTTGGGGGAAGGTAAACACTCTCCCTCCTTTCTCACAGCGACCAGTGGTATAAATGTTCAGTACCACAGACAGCTCCAGCAGTACAGAAGGTTAGGCTGCCAGCAGTTTGTTTTTCAATTTCCCCCAACCACTCCCTTTCTGACATGGCTATCCTTGGCCTCCTCCATTGCCAAAACAAACCATAGCGCCTATTGGAGGAACAACACCTTACCTTCTGCCTGGGCACCCTGCAGTCCGGAGGACTCAACATTGAGCTCTGCAATTTCAAATAACCTCCCTTCCCATTCCCCGACTCCCTTCCCAGCCCCTCCCCCTCCCTGCCCTGTTCCCTGCCACCAACCGGATTCATTCCTCCCACTGACCAACCAGGTCGTTCCCTTTACCTGTCTTCACCTATCCCCACCTCACCACTCCCTGAAACGTCAACTTCTCCACCTCCTGGTGCTGCCTGGCTTGCTGTGTTCTCCCAGCCTGTCTACTTTGGATTCCAGCATCTGCAGTTGTTTGTCTCGAGAGGAGTTTTTCTTTAAGCAGGTAAGTAAGCGGCACGGTGGCACAGTGGTTAGCACTGCTGCCTCACAGCGCCTGAGACCCGGGTTCAATTCCCGCCTCAGGCGACTGACTGCGTGGAGTTTGCACGTTCTCCCCGTGTCTGCGTGGGTTTCCTCCGGGTGCTCCGGTTTCCTCCCACAGTCCAAAGATGTGCAGGTCAGGTGAATTGGCCACGCTAAATTGCCCGTAGTGTTAGGTGAAGGGGAATGGGTCTGGGTAGGTACACTTCGGCGGGTCGGTGTGGACTTGCTGGGCCGAAGGGCCTGTTTCCACACTGTAAGTAATCTAATCTAAGGTGCTGGATAGAAATGGGTATGAGTGCCACACTTGGAGAATTGCGTGCAGTTCTGGTCACCTCATTACAGGAAGGATGTGGAAGCTTTGGAAAGAGTTCAGCGGAGATTTACTCAGATATTGCCTGGTATGGAGGGAAGGTCTTATGAAGAAAGGCTGAGGGACTTGAGGATGTTTTCGTTAGAGAGAAGGTTGAGAGGTGACTTAATTGAGACATATAAGATAATCAGAGGGTTAGATAGGGTGGACAGGGAGAGTCTTTTTCCTCAGATGGTGATGGTTAGCATGAGGGGACATAGCTTTAAATTGAGGGGTGATAGATATAGGACAGATGTCAGAGGTAGTTTCTTTACACAGAGAGTAGTAGGAGTGTGGAACGCACTGCCTGCAACAGTAGTGGACTCACCAACTTTAAATGGTCATTGGATAGGCATATGGGCGAGAATGGAATAGTGTAGGAAAGATGGGCTTCAGATTGGTTCCACAGGTTGGGGCAACATCGAGGGCCGAAGGGCCTGTACTGCGCTGTCATGTTCTATGTTATATGGATAGGGTTCCAGTGCAAAGTGGCAATGGATCAGGTAAGTGATAGAGTTTTTTGGTAGCTCAGGTTAGGTGGGCGATATGAGGTCCAATTGGGGGTGAGAAGGATGTAGGGCCCAGTCCCATGGAGGATGTGAATCCTGAGGATGGAGTGTGAAGGGTCAGGTCCAATGATGGTGCCTGGTCCTAGCCGGGGGAGAGGGGGTATTTCAGTTCTGGAGGATGGAGAGGGGTTCAGTTCCTGGAGGTATAGGTGGGTCAGGGTATGGGGGGGGGAGCAGGTGTAAGGAGATTGGTTGATGGTTATTAGGCAGGGAACCAGGGCGCAGCTACATTGAATTTGAAGAATAAACAGATTAGCCATGATCTGATTGAAGAGAATCGAGGGACCGAATGGCCTTCTTCTATGAAGAGAGAGAATGTTGCAGGTGGTGCATGCGGGGCCAGATGGGCTGCTTTGTCCTGGATGGTGTCAGGTTTCTTGAGTGTTGTTGGGGCTGCCCCCATCCAGGCAAGTGGGAATATTCTATCACACTCCTGACTTGTGCCTTGTAGACGGTAGACAGGCTTTGGGGAGTCAGGAAGTGGGTTACTCGCTGCAGGATTCCTAGCCTCTGACCTGCTCTTGTAGCCACCGTGTTTATGTTGGAATAATGTGGAGGTGCCGGCGTTGGGACTGGGGTGGACAAAGTTAAAAATCACAGAACACCAGGTTATAGTCCAACAGGTTTATTTGAAAGAACTGGCAAATCACTTGGTTCAAGAGTAGTTAAGAATGGGGACAAATGCTGAACCAGCCAGCAATGCTCATGTCCCATGAAAAAATAATGGGGTTTTTTTTTTCATGGACTGCTTCAGTATCTGAGGAGTTGTGATTTTTTTTGCTGAACATTGCGCAATCATTGGTGAACATCTCCACTTCTGACCTTATGATGGAGGGAAGGTCATTGGTTATCGTCTATTATATTGGGACTTAAAAATTAAAACTTCATTTGCAAGTATAAGTAATACATAAAACTGACTAAAAATATTCTAAGTATGCTTTAAACAATATGGATACCTCAATTACAGCCATAACATTTCTTCATAAAATCCACAATAGTTTTAGAAATGATCAGAATGGTAAGATGCATTTTCATATGGGCAACTATAAAATCATACACTGTAGTTGGAAAACAAGCAAAAGACCAAAATATACACTCAACTGAAAGATGCTGAAGGGTGTGGATAAACAAAGACATAGGGGCTCCGAGACAGAGCAGTCTGAAATTAAACATTGATGTGCATAAAGTCAGAAAATGCTCACTGTATTATTGTGTTTATAGAGTGCAGAGATAAGTTTATCCATATTATCAGCTGGGCCACAGGTAATAGAATATATATTGCTGATATATCATTAGTTATAGTCAACAAATTCCACAAGAACAAGCTTTAGGAATGTGGGTCCTTCATCTTGATGCAGTAGTTTCAAATAAACCTGTTGGACTATAACGCAGTGTCGTGTGATTTTTAACTTTATGTGGGTAGTCCAAGTTAGTTTATGGTCCACGATAGTGGAGGATTCATTGATGGTAATGTCATTGCACATCAAGGGACAAGGTTTCTATTCTCTCTTGTTGAAGACGGTGATTGCTTGATACTTGTCTAGCTCAAATGTAACGATCCACTTGTCATTCTGATTCTGGATGTCGTGTGAGGGAGACAGTAGTTCATCAGGAATCCAGATCAGCAGGGCAATGCTGTGACTTCAAAGACACCTGGTAAAATTTGACTGGAACTGATAAATTCTGCAGTTGAAACTGAGTCTGAAGTGACCATGAAACTGCCGTCCATTGTAAAATCTCCTCTGGCCTACGTGTAACTCCAGACCGACAGGAACGTCGTTAACTTGTGACTGCCTCTGATATGAACTGGCAACTCATTTGGTTCAACAATAGATAAGAATGGGAACAAATGCTGAACCAACCAGCAATACTCATGTCCCATGAAAAAATAAAATAGGGGTTTTTCTTTGCATTTGACCATGGACTGCTTCAATACCTGAGCAATTGCCAATGTGCTGAACATTGTGTATTCATCAGTAAACATCCCCACTTCTGACCTTACGATGGAGGGAAGGTCATTGATGAAGCAGCTGAAGATGGTTGGGCCTTGGAACTCCTGCAGAGATGTCCTGGAGCTGAGATGACTGACCCCCCAACAACCACAACCATCTTCCGATGTGTCAGGTGTGACTCCACACACCAGGGAATTTGCCCTCTGATACCCATTCATTTCAGTTTTGCCAGGGCTCTTTGATGTCGCCCTCGGTCAAACGCAGCCTTGATGTCAAGGGCTGTCGCTCTCCCCTCCCCTCTGGAGTTCAGCTCTTTTGTCCATGTTTGGCTCAAGACGGTAATGAGGTCAGGAGCTGAGTGGCCCTGGTGGGACCCAAACTGGGTGTCACTGAGCAGGTTATTGCTGAGCAGGTGCTGCTTGATAGCACTGTTGATGACACCTTCCATCACTTTACTGATGATTGAGAGTAGACTGATGGAGCGGTAAGTGCCTGGATTGGATCTGTCCTGCTTTTTATGTACAGGACATACCTGGGCAATTTCCCACATTGTCGGGTAGATGCCAGTGGTGTAACTGTACTGGGACAGCTTGGCTCGGGGAGCGGCAAGTCCTGGAGCACAAACCTTCAGTTTGTGAAGGGATTTGCCAGAATGTTGTCAGGATCCGTAGCCAATGTCCAGCCCCGACAGCTCTTCATGTGGAGTCAATCATAATATTATCAGAATGAGGCACAGGAGTAGGCCATTCAGCCCTTCAAGCCTGTTCTATCATTCGTTATGATCATGGCTAATCTCACCTTGGCCCTAACCCGACTGTCCTGCCTGCTCCCTTTAACCTATATATCAGTTTTAAATTTGCTATCCCTGATCCTAAAACGATGGCCTCTCATTCTAGACTATATCACAAGGGGAAACACCCACTCTACTTTGACTTTATCAATCCGCTTTGGCATCTTAAGCACCACAACCACCAAATACCAAAATTCCATTTGCCTTCCTTATTCCTTTCTATTCCCACATGTGACCCTTCTGTAAATTGTAAGGCTTGGTGTGGAGGAACCGGTGTGGCACTGGAATGGACAAAGTTAAAACTCACACAACACTAGGTTATAGGCCAACAGGTTTATTTCATCACAGCTACCGAATGAAGGAGCAGTGCTCCGAAAGCTAATACTTCCAAATAAACCTGTTGGACTATACCTGGTGTTGTGTGATTAGAATATCGCGTGCAATTCTGGTCTCCTTCCTGTCAGAAAGATGTTGTGAAACTTGAAAGGGTTCAGAAAAGATTTATAAGGATGTTGCCAGGGTTGGAGGATCTGAGCTATAGGGAGAGGCTGAACAGGCTGGGGCTGTTTTCCCTGGAGTGTTGGAGGCTGAGGGGTGACCTCAACATTTAAAAGGCATTTGGATGGGTATATGAATAGGAAGGGTTTGGAGGGATATGGGCCGGGTGCTGGCAGGTGGGACTAGATTGGGTTGGGATATCTGGTTGGCATGGACGGGTTGGACCGAAGGGTCTGTTTCCATGCTGTACATTTCTATGACTCTGACTCTATGACTCTAGAAGGATTAGCCCTCCACCTAGTGGCTTGCCCCAGTACTGCAGGATTCACATTCTCAGCAAGTGCATGTGAAAGAAAAAGCAGAGATCGTTCTTATCAGGATGGCAGCAGATGAAAACGCAATGGAACACACGCTATGTAAAGGCCACAGCGCTCCCATGAAGCCACAGCAACATCTCCAATGATGCAGAAAACTGGAGACTTTGAGGCACAATAGATTCAGTGCCTTTTGGCTGAGTAAATGAGGAGAAATCTAACAGGAGGGTCAGTGACCAGAGGGACACAGAAGTGGAATTGAGTTGTGCAACCTCTTTTTACACAGAGGTTATCATGGTTTGGAATGTGCTTCCCAAGACTGTGGTGCATCGATGTGTCGGTAACTTTCCAAAGAGATTTGATTCGGTTTGACGCGTTATTGTCATGTGCACCGGGATGCAGTGAAAAGTATTGTTTTGCATGCTAACCAGACAAATCATACCTTACATAAGTAAAAACCTGAAAAGAAATGGCAGTGTCGAGGAGAATGTTTGCGTGATCAGGAGATGGTGACTCGCTGTCCAGTTAATGATGTGTATGATGGTGATGCTGGGAGATCAGTAACTGTGTGGAGGAATCTGAGAGCAGAGATGAAGCTGTCAGTGCAGAAGAGAGAGAGAGAGCACTTTGTGGGCAGCACGGTGGCTCAGTGGTTAGCACTGCTGCCTCACAGCGCTAGAGACCCCAGTTCAATTCCCGACTCAGGCGACTGACTGTGTGGAGTTTGCACATTCTCCCCGTGTCTGAGTGGGTTTCCTCCGGGTGCTCCGGTTTCCTCCCACAGTCCAAAGATGTGCAAGTTAGGTGAATTGGCCGTGCTAAATTGCCCCCTAGAGTTAGGTAAAGGAGTAAATGTAGGGGAATGGGTGGGTTGCACTTCGGAGGGTCGGTGTGGACTTGTTGGGCCGAAGGGCCTGTTTCCACACTGTAATGTAATGTAATCTAATCTCAAAAAGCACTTCCCTATCCATGTCGAATGTAATGCATTGTCAATCACAAAGGCTAGATCATTGAGTACATACAAAACTGTGACATTGTGAAACTTGAAAGGGTTCAGAAAAGATTTACAAGAATATTGCCAGGGTTGGAGGGCTGATCCAGATCCTCTGTCTAAACCTGTTGCCTATTTTCTAAGGATCTGTGTCCCTCTGCTCCCTGCCCATTCATGTATCTGTCTGGATACAGCTTAAACGGTGCTATCATGCCCACCTCTACCACCTCCGCTGGCAACGTGTCCCAGGCCCCCACCACCCTCTGCCTTTCGATGCATATCTCCGTTAAACTTTTCCCCTCTCACTTTGAACCCATGACCCCCAGTAATTGAGTTCCTCACTCTGGGAAAAAGCTTCTTGCTATCCACCCTGTCTGTACCTCTCATGATTTTGTAGACCTCAATCAGGTCCCCTCTCAACCTCTGTGTTTTGAATGAAAATAATCCTAATCCACTCCACCTCCCCTCCTAGCTAGCACCCTCCATACCAGGCAACATCCTGGTGAACCTCCTCTGCACCCTTTCCACAGCATCCACATCCTTTTGCTAATGTGGCAACCAGAACTGTATGCAGTATTCCAAATGTGGATGAGCCAAAGTCTTGTACAACTGTAACATGACCTGCCAACTCTTGCACTCAATGAAGGAAAGCATGCTGTGTGCCTTGTTGACCACTCTATCGACCTGTACTTCCACCTTCAGGGAACAATGGACCTGAACTCCCAGATCTCTCTGTACATCAATATTCCCCAGGATCTTTCCATTTAGTGTATAGTTCACTCTTGAATCGGATCTTTTAAAATGCATTGCCTCACATTTGCCCGGATTGAACTATATCTGCCATTATTCCACCCAACTCTCTAATCTATCTATATTCTGCTGCATTTTCTGACAGTCCCCTTCAAAATCTGCTACTCCACCAATCTTAGTGTCACCTGCAAACTTGCTAATGAGACCACCTATACCTTCCTCCAGATCATTTATATATATCACAAACAACAGTGGCCCCAACATGGATCCCTGTGGAAAACCACTGGTCACAATTCTCCATTTTGAGAAGTTCCTTTCCATTACTACTCTCTATCTCCTGCTGCACAGTCAGTTCTCTATCCATCTAGCTAGCACACCCTGGGCCCCATGCGACTTCACTTTCTCCATCAGCCTATCATGGGGAATCTTATCAAATGCCTTACTGAAGTCCACGGATGTGACATCTACAGCCCTTCCCTCACCAATCAACCTTGTCACTTCCTTAAAGAATTCTATTACGTTGGTACGACACGACCTTCCCTACACATACCATGCTGCCTATCACTGATAAGCCCATTTTCTTCCAAATAGGAATAGATCCTATCCCTTGGTAACTTCTCCAGCAGCATCCCGACCACTGACGTTAGGCTCACCAGTCAATAATTACCTGGATTATCCTTGCTGCCCTTCTTAAACAAAGGGACAACATTAGCAATTCTCCAGTCCTCTGGGACCTCACCTGTGTTCAAGGATGCTGCAAAGATACGTGTTAAAGCCTCATGCTAGTTCCTCTCTCACTTCCCTCAGTAACCTGGGACAGATCCATCCAAAACTGGGGACTTATCCACCTTAATGCCTTTTAGAATACCTAACACTTCCTCTCTCCTTATGCCGACTTGACCTAGAGTAATCAGACATCTATCCCTAACCTCAACATCTGTCACGTCCCTCTCCTCGGTGAATAGCGATGCAAAGAAGAATTTCACCCACTTTCTCTGACGACACGCATAACTATCCTGCTTTGTCCTTGAGTGGGCCAACCCTTTCTCTCGTTACCCTCTTGCTCCTTAAATATGAATAAAAGGCTATGGGATTTTCCTTAACCCTGTTTGCTAAAGATACCTCATGACCCCTTTTAGCCCTCTTCATTTCTCGTTTCAGATTGGTCCTACATTCCCGATATTCACCCGATGCTTTGTCTGCCTTCAGTTGCCTGGACCTTACGTATGCTTCTTTATTCCCCTTAGCTAGTCTCACAATTCCACGTGTCATCCATGGTTCACTAACCTTGCCATTTCCATCCCACATTTTCACAGGAACATGTCTCTCTTGAACTCGAATCAACCCCTCTTTAAAAGCCTCCTACATATCGAATGTGGATTTACCAAGTAGCTGCTCCCGATCCACATTCCCCAGCTCATGGTAAATTTTGGAACAGTTGCCAGTCCCCCAGTTTAGCACTCCTCCTTTAGGACCACTTTGTCTTTGACCGTGAGTACTCGAAAGAGGAAATGCAAGAGGAATGGGTTGCACCAAAACCGGACTGGAACCAATTTCATAGGTTAAAAACAAAGACTGCAGATGCTGGAAACCAGGTTCTGGATGAGTGGTGCTGGAATAGCACAGCAGTTCAGGCAGCATCCGAGGAGCAGTAAAATCCTCAGGCAACAATTTCATCGCAAGGGGGTCCAATACTGCCACTCAGGAGGGTTTAAACTAGTGTGGCGAGAGGGGTAGGAAGCAGACCAGTAGGTCAGCACGTGGAGGAGGGGGGTAGGAAGTGGAACAGTAGGTCAGCACATGGAGAGGGGGGTAGGAAGTGGAACAGTAGGTCAGCACATGGAGAGATTGAGGAGAAGTCAAAAAGAGGAAGAACCAGCAGCACCAGGTTAAGGGTCACAATGGGACTGGCCCTCTGATGTGTACTTATGTAATGAGTATAACTGGTAAGGCAGAGGAATGTAGAGCCTGCGTTCATACATGAAATGTTGTGGCCATTGTTGAGAGAAGGATAGGATTGGCGACTCAATGTTCGAGGGTTTAGATGTTCCAGACAAGATAGGGAAGGGTGTAAATGGGGCTGAGAGAGTTGTGTTACTGATTAAGGAGAATTTCAAGGCTGTACTAAGAGGGGACATCTTGGATGACTCATCCGGTGAGGCCATGTGGATAGTACTCCGGAATAAGAGAGGCACAATCACTATGATGCACTCATACTATAGGCCTTCCAATAGCCAGCAGGAGCTGGAGGAACAATTCTGTAAGCAGGTCATATAAACACCACACAGTTGTAGTAGATACTTTGAACTCTCCCATATTGACTGGGACTCCTTTAGTGCCAGGGGCTTAGATGAGGCAGGATTTGTTCGGTGCACCCAGGAGGGTTTCTTGAAACAATATGTAAATAGTCCAATGAGGGAAAGACCCATACTAGACCTCATGTTGCAGAATTAGTCTGGCCCAGTGATCATAGTTGCAGTGGGGGAACATTTTGGGAACAGTGATCATAATTGTGTAAGTGTTAAGATAGAGATTATAATAAGATTGGTCTTCGGGTGAAAATGCCAAATTGAGGGGAGAGGGAAGCGAATTACGCCATTATTAGGCAGGAACTGGAGAAATTAGATGAGGGATGGCTGTTTGAGGGTATCTGACATGTGGCAGTCTTTTATAGCCAATTAATCAGAGTTCAGGACCAGCATATTCCTCTCAGAAGTCAAGAGTGTGGTCAGGCAGCATCCGAGGAGCAGGAGAATCGACGTTTCGGGCAGAAGCTCTTCATTCCTGAAGAAGGGCTTATGCCCGAAATGTCAATTTTCCATCAGAGTTCAGGACCAGCATATTCCTCTCAGAAGTCAAGAGTGTGGTGATGGTCAGGCAGCATCCGAGGAGCAGGAGAATCGACGTTTCGGGCAGAAGCTCTTCATTACTGAAGAAGGGCTTATGCCCGAAATGTCAATTTTCCTCTTCCTCGGATGCTGCCTGACCAGCTGCGCATTCCCAGCACTACTCTAATCTGGACTCTGATCTCCAGCATCTGCAGTCCTCGCACTTTCTACCTGTTCCTATCAGGATGAAAGAGAAGGTTGGCAAGATTTGGGAATCCTGGATGGCAAGAGATATTGGAAGCTTGGTCATACGGAGAAAGGAAATCTCTGTCGGGTTTTGAAAACTGAAATCGGACAAGGAAGCAGGAATGATGTTAAATAAGGAATTAGGAGAGCTGAAGGCAGCCATGAAATATCCTTGGCGAGTAGGATTAAGAAGAATCCCAAGGCAATTTTGTACATATATTAGAAAGAAGAGGGTATTTAGGGAAATTTAGGGATATTTAGGGAAAGGGTAGGTCCACTCGAGAACATAAGTGGGAATGTGTTTGTAGAGCCAGAGGAAGTTGGTGAAGTTCTTAATGAGTATTTTTCATCTGTATTTACCAAGGAGAAGAATATGGATGATGGTAAGATTAGGGAGGTTATGGTGATATTCGAGGGCACGTCGATATTAAAATGGAGGAGCTGCTGGGTGTCTTGAAAAACATTATGGTAGATAAATCTCTAGGGCCTAAAAGGGCCTATCCCAGGATACACAGGGAGGCAAGAGAGGAAATTGTTGGAGCCTCAACAGAGATCTTTCTATCGTCTTTAGCCACAGGTGAGGTCCCAAACACTGGAGAAGAGCCAACGTTGCTCTTTTATTTACACAGGGCAACAAGGATAATCCAGGAAATTATATGTTGGTGAACCTTACATTAGTGTTAGGAAAATTATGGATGACGATTGTTTAGGGACAGAATTTACTTGGTATTTGGAAAAGAAAGGACTTATTAGAGATAGTCAACATGGTTTCATGCAGGGGAGGTATTGTCTCAAATCTTTGATGGCGTTTTCCGAGGAAATGTTGAAGGTGATTGATGAGGGTAGGGCAGTGGATGTTGTCTATACAGAAGTACCTCGATTATCTGAACGAAATGGGCACGCACTATTTCATTCGGGTAATCGATTTTAACTTAAATACTGATCTAACTCTACTGGAGAGTTTGTTTAAATCTATAATTTTAATGAGTCTGCCATTTGGACAAACTAATCATTGCAGTCTATAAATTACGGGTTAAAAGGAGAAGGACTTACCAACACATAAATACTGTATATCAAATCCCAGCATTAAACAAGGTCCTGACAGACTCTATGATCGCAAGAGCATTTGTCAGTTTCTGGGAGTTCAGTCTCGCAGTAGAAAGACAGAAGCACAACCTCGCACATGGGTTTACATTCTCGGGCTTTTCTTTAATGAACTGCCCAGTAACGTGCCAGGAACACTGTAAAACACTTACTTTTGCAAAGGGTTGTGTAACAACCCTTCCTAAAGAATATCCCGTCGCTGCTGCTTGAGCTGCTTGTGTTTCTTTATTTTTGCCAGCATTTTCACGTTTTCTTCAGTACAGGTAATCCGAATACACTTACCCCTTTGATGTAACATTTTTGTGGGACCCTGAAATCTTCTTTGGATAATCCGAAATTTGGATAATCGATATTCGTATAATCAAGGTTCCTCTGTATAGACTTTACTAAATTATTTGACAAGGTGCCTCATGGTGGGCTGGTCCAGAGGATTATGTCACATGGGATTCATGCTGAGTTGGTAAGTTAGATACAAAATTGGTTGGGGGTAGTTGAAGGGGAATGTTTTTCTGACTGGAGATCTGTCACTGGTGGTGTTCCACTGGGACCTCTGTTTTTAGTAACAAATACAAGTGATTTGGATGAAAATGTAGGTGACCTGATTAGTAAGTTTGCAGGCACCCCAAAATGTGTTGGAGTTGTGGATAGTGAAAAAGGTTATCGGAGGTCACAGCAGGCTATAGAGTAGCTGGAAAGTTGGGTAGAGAAATGGTAGATGGAGTTTAATCCGGGCAAGAGTGAGGTGATGCATTTTGGGAGATCGAATGAAGAGGAAAGTACACAGTAAATGGCAGGACCCTTAGGAACAATGATATACAGAGGGATCTTGAGGTGCAAGTCCATAGCTCCCTGAAAGTGGCAACACAAGTGGATAGCGTGGTAAATATGGCATGCTTGCCTTCATCGGTCAGGACATTAAGTATAGAAGTTGACAAATAATGTTGCAACTGTATAATAATTTGGTTAGGCCACATTTGGAATAGTGTGTACAGTTCTGGTCCCCACCCTATAGGAAGGATCTGGAGACTTTGGAGAGAGAGTGCAAAAGAGGTTTACCAGGATGTTACCTGGCTTGGAGTATTGTAACCAAAAGGAAAAGTTGGACAATCTTAGATTGCTTTATCTAGAGTGTCAGAGGCTGAGGGGTGATCTGATAGAAGTATATAAAATTATAAGAGATGTGGATAGGATGGGTAGTCGGAGTCAAATACCAGGGGGCATAGATTTACAGTGAGTGGGGGAATGTTTAAAGAAGATGTGTGAGGAATGTTTTTTACACAGAGGATGTTCGGTTCCTGGAATATACTGCAGTAGAAGCAGAAAAAAATGGCAACATCTAAGAGGCATTTAGACAGACACATGGACAGGAGGGATACGGACCATGGGTAGATGGGATTAGATTTGAATGGCATCGTGGTTGACACAGACATGGTGGGCCGAAGGGTCTGTTTCTATGCTGTCGTGCTTTATTTTATGTTCGATGTTCTGCTCCTATACCTCAGAGATTTGAAGACAAATACCCGAGTTAGACTGTTGGTGGAGCAAAATCTTTCATCCAGAAGAGAGCACAAGTCTTTCAATGGAATGCATTGCTGTTGGATGTTTTTGACTGACTTCTTTCAAGATTGCCCATCGTTTGTATACTGTCAGAGCATTTCACTGATCGGCTTTATGTTTTGGATTCTTAGTTGCAATTACGGTTTGTTCCTTTCAATCTCAAATCAATTGTGTTATGATCACTATTTCTGCATAGGAGCTATTACAGTGAGACTTTTTAACTCATTTATCAAATCTACCTTGTTACACAGTACTAGTTTTAAAATGGCTTTATCCCTGTTTGGTTCCACAATCAGAAATAAATCCAAAAGGGTATTTTGGAAAAGCATCTTTACTCCGAGGTGGGTTGGAACTCACTATCACAGGGTCTAGTTCAAGTAAATAATAGAGATGATTTGGAGATGCTGGTGTTGGACTGGGGTGTACAAAGTTAAAAATCACGCAACACCAGGTTATATTGGAAGCATTAGCTTTCGGAGAGCCACTGCTTCGTCAGACAACCACCTGACGAAGGAGCAGCGCTCCGAAAGCTAGTGCTTCCAATTAAACCTGTTGGACTATAACCTGGTGTTGTGTGATTTTTAACATAATGGAGATGGATCGAAGAGGAAGTGCATGAGAAGGTTGGGAAGGTAAGGGGGTGGTTGGGGCCTGGAATGCATGGCCTGGGAGGGTGGTGGAGATGGGAAAACGTCACAACCTTTAAAAAGGACTGGAAATGTCATGGAGATGGTGAGGACTGCAGATGCTGGAAAGTCAGAGTTGATAAAAAAAAAGGTGGAACTGGGAAGGCACCGTGGGTCAGGCAGCATCAGAGGAGCAGGAGGGTCAATGTTTTGGGTAGGGCACTTCATCAGTCCTGAAATGATGACTCTCTCGCCCTACTGATGCTGCTTGACCTGCTGTGCTTATTCCAGCACTTGAAATGTCATAACATCCAAGATTATGGGTCTAGCTCAGGAAAGTGGGACTAGGGTAATACTAGTGTGGTGTATTTTTCATGGTACAGACTTGATGGGCTGAAGGGCCTCCGCTGCATGTTTCCATGACCCTGATGAAGCAGTATCAGGAATGCTAACCTAGCCTGGACCTGATGGGTGGTGTTTTCTGCTTCCAACCTCACCATCTCCTCACTGTCTGCTGGGTTAGTCACCAAAAAAGCTTCCTCCACCAAGTGACCGTGCCTTCCTGTTCTTCTTCCCCCCAGAAACACCTCCGTCGCCGTAAGTTCCACCTGTGTGCCGTCTTCTACTCTGCCACCATGCTTCAGGAAGTAGGCGATGCCATCCAGTTTGAGGTCAGCATCGGTAACTACGGCAACAAGTTCGATGCCACCTGTCTGCCCTTGGCCTCCACCACCCAGTACAGCCGGGCAGTGTTCGATGGTAGGTCAACCATCTCTACACTATTAGTGTCGTTTGACGTGTGTGCAAGTGAATAGGGGATTTAATTTCACATGAACCCAACTATGGGAGTCTGTGGGGAAGGTCTTACTCTGATTTCCAATAGTCAGGCCTTGACGTTGTCTAGGAAACATTAGGAGGTGAAATGAAATAACTGCACACAGGCCACTATCCTGTCACTAAGTCGCCCTTTATGTACACGTGCACTGTACATAGGCAATGACCTGCTAGCTCACAGTCAGTCCTCAGACTGAGAAGATTTCCTGGATCTTCTTTTTTTTTTGCAGAGACAACTCTCAGAGTTAACAGAACCTCTCGACACTCCTGTGTTTTTTTTAATTACCCCCAACACTACTGCCTAACTGCAGTAGTGCTTATTTTTCCCCAGTACCCATGGTGTGTGTGTGTGCAGGTGTGAGACACAGTGAAAGACACAAGGTGCACAAATCTTTATTCAGTTTCCACCACCAGGAAGAAAGGAAACACCCGAGTGGCCAGTGACAAGCAGTGCCCTTCACATCAAAGGGCAATGCTGTGTGATCAAACAGTGAAGGGGAGGGCAGGGATTAAATCAAAATGGAATTGGACAGGGAAATAACCTCCAGTTTATATCTGTCAGCCAGGGCTCCCTGATTGGCCCAGTCAATGAGCATTAATGTTTTTTCAGTCAAAAATATTGACGCTGATGTTTTTTTTATCTCTGGGGCTTGAATTACTCAGATGTTATTGTTGAAAGACTGTCCATCATGCATGGGGGCAGGTACTACAGAATGATATTGGGAAGGAAGGTTCAGGGAAGGAGGGAAGAGGTTGCCAGGATGTTGGCTAACCTTTAGGGATAATGCTCACTCCTTACTCTTTCTCAGGTTGCCATTATTACTTCCTGCCCTGGGGAAACGTGAAGCCAGTTGTGGTCCTGTCATCATACTGGGAGGATATCAGCTACAGGATCGATGCACTGAACATCCTGCTTAACGCTGTGGATAGACTTGTGAGTGTTGATGGGAGTGACGGAGGCAATGGACAAAGTCGAGGGAATACAAAGAGTGGCACAGAGGTTTCTGGGGCGATGGTTATTGTGGGATGGGGCAATGGTGCCTGTGCTGTGCCCTGGACCATGCTGTTATGGACTCGCAATGGTGCTGATGGGACAATGGGAGGTCAGCGACAGGCGCTGGAGCTTGACTCAACCGAGAGGGAAATGGCATCAGAAATCTTGCTCCCATCCGCATGCCCCATGATGGGACCCAGCAATCCCCTCAGGCACTCACTCGTCCCCCGATACAGTTCCTTCTCCTG
>NC_057710.1:4853437-4858501 GCF_004010195.1 Chiloscyllium plagiosum
GGGAGATCACACAGTGAGATATGGAGGGATATATTGCACATTATGCAATATAGAGGGAGATCACAGTCGGATATAGAGGGATATACTGCAACATTATGCAATATAGAGGGAGATCACACAGTCGGATATAGACGGATATACTGCAACATTGTGCAATATGGCGGGAGATAACACAGTGGGATATAGAAGGATACTCTGCGATGTTATGCAATATAGAGGGAGATCACACAGTAGAATATAGAGGGATATACTGCAACATTATACTATATAGAGGGAGATCACACAGTGGGATATAGAGAGATAAACTGCAACATTATGCAATTTAGAGAGAGATCACACAGTCGGATATAGAGGGATATACTGCAACATTATGCAATATAGAGGTAGATCTCAAAGTGGGATATAGAGGGACACGCTGCGATGTTATGCAATGTAGAGGGAGATAATGCAATGTTATGAAATATAGAGGGAGATCACACAGTGAGATATGGAGGGATATATTGCACATTATGCAATATAGAGGGAGATCACAGTCGGATATAGAGGGATATACTGCAACATTATGCTATATAGAGGTAGATCTCAAAGTGGGATATAGAGCCATATACTGCAACACTATGCAATATAGAGGAAGATCACAAAGGCGGATATGGAAGGATGTACTGCAGCATTATGCAATATGGAGGGAGAACACACAGGGGAATATAGAGGGATATACTGCAACATTATGCAATATCGAGGGAGATTACACAGTGGGATATAGAGGGATTCACTTCAACATAATGGAATAAGGAGGGAGATCACACAGTGGGATATAGAGGGATACACTGCAACATTATGCAATATTGAGGGAGATCACACAGTGGGATATAGAGGGATATACTGCAACGTTATGCCATATAGAGGGAGTTTACACAGTGGGTTATAGAGGGATACACTGCAATATTAAGCAAATTAGAAGGAGATCTCACAGTGGGATGTAGAGGGATATACTGCAACATTATGCAATACAGATGGAGGTCACACAGTGGGATATAGAGGGATACAATACAATGTTATGCAATATAGAGGGACATCACAAAATGGGATAGAGAGTGATATACTGCAACATTATGCAATATAGAGGGAGATCACACAGTGGGATACAGGGGGATATACTGCAACATTATGCAATATAGAGGGAGATAACACAGTTGGATATAGAGGGATATACTGCAACATTATGCAATATAGAGGGAGTTTACACAGTGGGATATAGATGAATACACTGCAACATTATGCAATATAGAGGGAGATCACACAGTGGGATATCGAGGGATATACTGCAACGTTATGCAATATAGAGGGAGATCGCACAGTGGGATATAGTGGGATATACTGCAACATTATGCAATATAGAGGGATATCGCACAGTGGGATATAGAGAAATACAATGCAACATTATGCAATATAGAGGGAGATCACACAGTGGGATATAGAGGGATACACTGCAACATTATGCAATATTGAGGGAGATCGCACAATGGGATATAGTGGGATATACTGCAACATTATGCAATATAGAGGGAGATCACACAGTGGGATATAGAGGGATATGCTGCAACATTATGCAATATCGAGGGAGATTACACAGTGGGATATAGAGGGATTCACTTCAACATAATGGAATAAGGAGGGAGATCACACAGTGGGATATAGAGGGATACACTGCAACATTATGCAATATTGAGGGAGATCGCACAGTGGGATATAGTGGGATATACTGCAACATTATGCAATATAGAGGGATATCGCACAGTGGGATATAGAGAAATACAATGCAACATTATGCAATATAGAGGGAGATCACACAGTGGGATATAGAGAGATGCAATGCAACATTATGCAATATAGAGGGAGATCACACAGTGGAATATAGAGGGATACACTGCAATGTTATGCAATATAGAGGGAGATCACACAATGGGATATAGAGGGATATACTGCAACATTATGCAATATAGAGGGAGGTCACACAGTGAGATATGGAGGGATATACTGCACATTATGCAATATAGAGGGAGATCACACAGTCGGATATAGACGAATACAATGCGATGTAATGCAATATAGAGGGAGATCACACAATGAGATATAGAGGAACACACTGCGAATTTATGTAATATAGAGGGAGATCACACACTGGGATATACAGGGATATACTGCAACATTATGCAATATGGAGGGAGATAACACAGTGGGATATAGAAGGTTACACTGCGATGATATGCAATATAGAGGGAGATCACACAGTGGGATATGGAGGGATACAATGCGATGTTATGCAATATAGAGGGAGATCACACAATGGGATATAAAGGGATACACTGCAACATTATACAATATAGAGGGAGATCACGCAGTGGGATATAGAGGAATATACTGTAATATTATGCAATTAAGCGGGAGGTCACACAGTGGGATATAGAGGGATATAGTGCAACATTATAGAATATAGACCGAGATCACACAGTCAGATATTGAGGGATATACTGCAACATTATGCAATATAGAGGGAGATCACACAGTGGGATATTGACGAATACAATGCGATGTAATGCAATATAGAGGGAGATCACACAATGAGATATAGAGGAACACACTGCGAATTTATGCAATATAGAGGGAGATCGCACAATGGGATATAGAGGGATATACTGCAACATTATGCATTATTGAGGGAGCTCATACAATGGTATACAGAGGCACACACTGGGATACAGAGGGAGCTTACAGTGGGACACAATAGGTTTATAAAGAAGTTAAGAAGAGGATTGATGAGGGCACAGCAGTAAAATGTCTGTATGGATTTCAGTAAGGCATTTGATAAGGTTCCTCATAGTAGACTGTTTATTAAAGTCAAATCTCATTGAATACAGGGAGAACTAGCCATTTGTATACAGAACTGGTTCGAAGGCAGAAGACAGAGAGAGGTGATAGAGGGTTGTTTTTCAGACTGGATGCCTGTGACCAGTGGAGTGCTACAAGGATCGGTGCAGGGTCCACTACTTTTCATCATTTATATAAAGGATTTGGATGTGAACATTGGAAGTATAGTTAGTAAGTTTGCAGATGTCACCAAAATTGGAGGTGTAGTGGACAGCAAAGAAGGTTACCTCAGATTACAACAGGATCTTGATCAGATGGGCCAATGGGCTGAGAAGTGGCAGCTGGAGTTTAATTCAGATAAATGTGAGAAGCTGCATTTTGGAAAAGCAAATCAGAGCAGGCCGTATGCACTTAATGGTAAGGTCTGAGGGAGTGTTGCTGAACAAAGAGACCTTGGAGTGCAGGTTCATAGCTCCTTGAAAGTGGAGTTGCAGGTAGATAGGATAGTGAAGAAGGCGTTTGGTATGCTTTCCTTTATTGGTCAGAGTATTGAGTACAGGAGTTGGGAGGTCATGTTGCGGCTGTACAGCTAATTGGTTAGGCCACTTTTGGAATATTGCGTGCAGTTCTGGTCTCCATCCTGTAGGAAGGATGCTGTGAAACTTGAAACGGTTGAGAAAATATTGACAAGGATATTGCCAGGGTTGGAGGATTTGAGCTATAGGGAGAGACTGAATCGGCTGAGGCTATTTTCCCTGGAGCGTCGGATGGTGAGAGGTGACCTTGTAGAGGTTTATAAAATCATGAGGGGCATGGATCGGATGAATAGAGAAGGTATTTTCCCTGGGGTGGAGGAGTCCAGAACTAGAGAGCATAG
Source organism: Chiloscyllium plagiosum (assembly GCF_004010195.1). NCBI lineage: Eukaryota > Metazoa > Chordata > Chondrichthyes > Orectolobiformes > Hemiscylliidae > Chiloscyllium > Chiloscyllium plagiosum. Next base: position 4,857,183 of record NC_057710.1, read on the forward strand.
GTTTAAGGTGAGGGGAAAAGACTTCAAAGGGACCTAAGGGGTAACCTTCACATGCAAAGGGTGGTACGTGTGTGGAGTGAGCTGCCAGAGGAAGTGGTGGAGGCTGGTACAATTACAACATTTAAAAGGCATCTGGATGGGCCAAGTGCTGGAAAATGGGACTAGATTAGGTTTGGATATCTAGTCAATTGGACTGAAGGGTCTGTTTCTGTGCGGTCAAGCTCTATGACTCTATGACAATGGGATACAGAGGGACACACTGGGAAACAATGCGATACAGAGGGACACACTGGGAAATATTGGGATACAGAGGGACACACTGGGAAACAATAGGATCCAGAGGGACACATTGGGAAGCAATGGAATAAGAAGTGACACACTGGGAAACAATGGGATATGGAGGGACACAATGGGAATCAATAGAATGCAGAGGGACACAATAGGATACAGAGGGACACACTGGGACACAGTGGGATACAGAGGGACACACAGGGAAATATTGGAATACAGAGGGATTCACTGGGACACAATGGGATACACTGGGATATAGTGGAACAAACTGGCTGAAAAAACAGGCTTTTGTCACATGATTTTTAACAAGATGATGATCTATTGGATGTGAGCTGATTATTAATGCCAGTGTTTATTGGCCTTCCCAAAATCCCTGAACGAGGATATAGAGATGGGTGATGGCAGGAAACGGTACAGACAGTGGAATCAGACTTGGAAGCACTAGGCAGTAGCAGAGACTGAGGACTGTGTACTATCCATCCCATTCAGGCCAGGTCAGCCCTGCCCATGAAACACCAAGCAGTCTCGCTTTGTGAACTCCTCCAGCGAACAGCGCAGAGTTAAACACACAGGATTCAAATCCGATACAGAGCTCAAGAATTGCCACATAGCGACTGAGCTGAAGCACTAACAATCTTGGACAGAGAGAGAGTCACCGTGGTCGGGGGTATATCGTTTCCGTACCCTGATCGGTAATACAAGGCTCTGATTCCACTGTGGATTGGCGTTTTTCTCAATGATCTTACTGCAAACCTGAAAGATACAAAGAGACAATTTTTTATTCTTTGAGTAAAGCTGTTTATCCCAAATCATTTACAAATGTTCTGATATAGTTCTGTCTCTGTTCGACCCTGTTCATTTTTTTTCTCATTATCCCAAAGCTCTCTGTCAGGTAACACCTCAGTCCTCTCTCTTCGAGATCAAACAGTCCATTCATTGCTCCTCCTATTATTACCCCTTTCACTGCCCCTCCCAGAATTACCCCTTTCACTGCCCCTCCCAGAATTATCCCTTTCACTGTCCCTCCC
>NC_057710.1:4858612-4882678 GCF_004010195.1 Chiloscyllium plagiosum
CCCAAAGTTACCACATTCACTGTCCCTCCACATTATCCCTTTCACTGCCTCTCACAGGATTACCCCATTCACTGCCCTTTGCACAATTACCCCAGTCACTACCCCTCCCAGAATGATCCCATTAACTGCCCCTCCCAGGATTACCCTATGCAACACCCCTTCACAATTGCCCTTTCACTGACCCCCCTCCCCCAAATATCCTATTCACCGTCTCCTTCCACAATTACTCCCTTTTCTGTTCCCTCACCCAATTACCCCTTACATTGCCCCTTTCCCCAATTACCCCTTCAATGCTCCCTAAGGTGGAACTTGAACACAAGCTTCTGGCTCAGAAGCAGGGACATTACTATTGCAACACAAAAACCCTGAAATGTCCACAGGGGAGTGTCCTAGGCCCAACCATCTTCAGTTGCTTCATCAATGACCTTTCCCCCATCATAAGGTCAGACATGGGGATGTTGGCCGATGATTGCACAGTGTTCAGCAGCATTCGTGACACCTCAGGTACTGAAGCAGTCTGTGTCCAAATGCAACAAGATCTGAACAATATCCAGGCTTGGGCTGACAAGTGGCAAATAAGATTTTCACCACACAAATGCCAGGCTATCACCATCACAAACAAGAGAGAATCTAGTCATTAGCTCTTGACATTCAACAGCATGAGTGTCTCATTATCAACTTCCTTAGGCAGGGAGTGTTAGTATTGACCAGAACCTGTACTGGACTGAAGTACATAAGGCAAGTTGGAAAAGACTTAGACAAGGAATGAGAAGGACTAAAAGGGGTCATGACAAGTTGTTAGCAAATTGGATTAAGGAAAATCCCAAGGCTTTATACATATAAACCACATACACCAAAGAGAAGGAATTTGTGGAGGATGATCTCAAGGAAACTGGTTTCTAAAGCAAGTTGCTATTAAAAAGAAAGAGGTGTTGTGCATCTTAAAAATATATTAAGGTAGATAAGTCCACAGGTCCTGATGGGATCTATCCCAGAATATTGAGGGTAACAAAAGGACAATTTGCTGGAGCATTGAAAGATATCTTTGTGTCATGTTTGACCACAGTGAGATCCCAAAGGAGGGGAGAATAGTTAATGTTGTCCCACTGTTTAAGAAGGGTGGCAGAGATAATCCTGGAAATTACAGGCCTGGGAGTCTCACATCAGTGGTAGGGAAATTCTTGGAAAAGGTTCCCAGGGAGAAGGTCTATACGCATTTAGAATGGACTGATTTGTAATAGACAGTATGGTTTTATGCAGGGGAGGTCGTGCCTCACTTACTTGAGTGAGTTTTTTGAGGAGGTGACAAAGATGTTGATGAGGGAAAAACAGTTTGTTATTCTCCACATGGAAATAAGTAAGTCCGTTGACAAGGTCCCTCATGGCAGGCTGGTACAAAAGGTGAAGTCACATGGTATCAGGGAGAGCTGGCAAGATGGATACATAACTGCCTTAGTCATAGGGGACAGAAGGTAGCAATGGAAGGATGCTCTTTGAAATGGAGAGCTGTGATTAGTGATGTTCCCCAGGGATCAGTGCTGGGAGCTCTGCTGTTCATGATCTACATAAATAATTTGGAAGAGCATGCAGCTGGTCTAATTAGTAAGTTGGTGAACGATACAAAGATTGGTGGAGCTGTGGATAGTGAAGAAGATTTCAAAGGATGCAACAGGATAGAGATCAGTTGTAGGCATGGGCAGAAAAATGGCAGATGGAGTTTAATCCAGACAAATGCAAGGTGATGCATTTTGGAAGGTCAAGCACAGGAGGAAATTATACAGTGGCAGAATCGATACAGAGAGGAATCTGGGTGTGCAGGCCCACAGATCACTGAAGGTGGCAGCGTGGGTAGATAAGGGAGTTAAAAAGGCTTATGGCACACTTGCCTTCATTGGAAGGGCCATTGAGTACAAGGATAGACAGCTTATGCTGCAACTTGATAGAACTTTAGTTAGGCCACACATGGAATATTGCGTACAGTTCTGGTTACCACACTGAAGGATGTGGATGCTTTGGAGAGGGTACAGAAAAGGTTTTCCAGGATGTGGCCTGATATGGGGGCTTTTAGCTATGAAGAAAGTTTGGATAGACTGGGTTTGTATTCAGCGGAAAGTAGGAGGTTGAGGGGTGACCTGAAAGAAGGTTATAAGATTGAGAATGGCATGGATAGAGTGGAAAGGATGAGGCTTTTTCCCAGGGTGGAGGGGTCAGTTACTAGGGGACACAGGTTCCAGATGCGAGGGGGGAACGTTTAAAAGAGATGTGCGAGGCAAGTTTTTCACACAAAGTGTGGTGAGTGTCTGGGACACACTGCCAGAGGAGGTGGTGGAAGCAGAATTCAGGAAACACCTGGACCAAAACATGAACAGGAAGGGAATAGGGGGATCCTGTAAGGGAAGATAGTTTTAATGTGGGAGGGCAAAATGTGTCAGTGCAGGAGGGCCGAAGGGCCTGTTCCTGTGCTGTATCGTTCTTTGTTCTTTGCAGTTGCCACTTAAATACAATGGCACCAAGAGGAGGTCAGAGGTCAGAGACTAGGCATACTTGAGTTAGTAACTCTCCTCTTGTCTTATCCATTGCTATTCTAGTGCATACCGACATAATGCAACCTCCGATGATACTTTAACCCTGGTTCCCTTCTGAAGAATCTTCTAAGGTCAATCGATATTTCGATGTTCAGGACTGTCTGAATGTACTGGTCTTCCTACGTGCCTTCAGTTTGGAGAAGGAGACAGTGAGTACTCCAGAGTCAAGAGTGTGGTGCTGGAAAAGCGCAGCAGGTCAGGCAGCCTCCGATGTTTTGGGCATAAGCCCTTCATCAGGATACAAAATGAATGACAACCAGTATGTGCCATTCAGACGTTTTACTGGTTTTAACTTCTGTTCATATGTGATTCAGTCTGCGATTTATATAGCTTTAGCAGAACTTTGTCCCCTTTACATTCTAGCTCTCGATGACAAAAGTTCACATTCCAGTCACCATTTTTGTACCTGACCATGATAGTTAGTCATAGGAAGATGAGAACCCTTTAATTTCAATAGGCCTCCACTGTCTGCAGTTTACATGATATAGCATCAATCCTTCTGTTAGGGTACACACACACATGTGAAATCTGACTATCACATTTTAACCCACCACAATCGTTCTTTGTAATTCTAGGATCTATTCTACACTCTTCCTAGACAGTCCGTCAGGATAGACAATGATTTGCTACCAAGGTCTAACAGGTTCTGAGATAGTGGATGACTCCAGCATTTAGTTCACAAGCTAATTATGAAAACTGCTAAATTGTGAAAACTGGGTGGCATGAACAAGTTGGGCCGAAGGGCCTGTTTCCATGCTGTAAACATCTATAACCCTGAGTTTTCACACATGCAAGGATTGAAGGTTGGAAGTTCACTTCACTGTGTTTTCCCCATCCATTCATGGGATAGGGGTTTCAATATTTAATTGCCCATCCCTAATTGCTCAGAGGGCAATTACGAGTTAACCACATTGCTCTGGGTCTGGAGTCATGTGTAGTGCAGACCAGTTAAGGAAGGCAGTTTCCTTCCCTGAAGGACTGAATGAGATTTCCAACAATCCACAGTGGATTCCTGGTCATCATTAGATATCTAGTGAATTCAAATTCAAATGGTGGGACTCAAACCCAGGTCTCAGAATGTTAGCTGGGTCTCTGTATTAACAATCCGGCCATAATATCTCTAGGCCATTGACTCCCCTGTATATTCCTGATAATCTCACACAATAGTGGTTAACTCGTAATTGCCCTCCTGCAACATGTATGAGGTGAGGGATGCCATCGACGTCCCTGCCGATTACACTTGCAGGAAGTGCACCCATCTCCAGCTCTAGGCCATTGACTCCCCTGTATATTCCTGATAATCTCACACAATAGATTCCCGAAAGATCCCTGCCCATTTTGGACGGTCACAGCCAAAGTCTCCCATGAGTCAATGAGGCTGTTTGAAATCTTCAAAGCTGGTTTGAAGAGTTTCTGGTGTCCCTCGGTGAGCAGCCAGCCATGAGTAAGGACTGAGTAGGGTAGTTGTTTCAGCAGTTTGCTGTCTGGAATACAGACAATGTTCATTGTCTACTTTCTATATCTCCAAAATTGGGGAACTTGTGACACAGTGGTAGTGCCCCTACCTCTGAAAAGGAGGTCTAGGTTCAAGTCCCACTGCTCCCAAAGCGTATATTAACATCTCTGAGCAGGTGGATGAGGAAAATATCTGTCACTGATATTTGTGTCACAATAAACTTTAATACATGATCCCCCTTAGCATTGTGTAAGTCATTCAGAAAGGTGATGAATTTCTGAAGTCCAGCGTTAGAGACCATGCACAGCGTTCTCCCAAACGTTGGGAGCATAAATCAGAGTCGAAGAGTGTGGTGCTGGAAAAGCACAGCTGGTCAGGCAGCATCCGAGGAGCAGGAAAATCAACATTTTGGGCATAAGCCTTTCATCAGGAATGAGGCTCACTTTCTCCTAGAACACAGAACAATACAGCACAGGAACAGGCCATTCGGCCCTCCATGTCCATGCTGACCATGGTGCCATTCTAAACTAATCCCATCTCCCTGCACGTGATCCATATCCCTCTATTCCCTGCCTGTTCACGTATCTGTCTAAAAATGTTTCTTAAACATTGCCAGTGTATTTGCTTCTGCCACCCCCCGCCCCCCCAGCAATGTGATCCAGGCATCCGTGTAAAAACCTTTCCTCACACATTTCCTTAAAAATTTTCCCTCTCTCACTTTCAACCTACAATCTCTAGTATTTAACATTTCTACCTTGTGAAAGAATCCATTCACCCTATCCAGGCCTCTCAAAATTGTACACATTCCTATCAGGTGGCCCTTCAGCCTCTGACGCTCTCACATTGTCTAATCTCTGCTTGTTGCTAATACACTCCAATCCGGGCAACATCCTGGTGAATCTCTTTCGCACCCTCTCCAAATCCTCCACATCCTTCCGACACAGTGGTGACCAGAACTGTACACAATACTCTAAATGTGGCCTCACTAAAATTTTAGACAATTGCAACATGACATGCCAATATTTATATTTAATGCTCCAACCAATGAAGGCAACCATACCTGCATTGCCTTCTTTACTACTTATCCACTAGTGTTGACACTTTCTGGGAGTAATGCACCCCAAGATATCTCTGTATATCAATACTCGTAAGGGTCCTACCATTTACTGTACACTATCCTTTTGCATTTGACCTCCCACAATGCATCACCTCACACTTGTCTGGATTAAACCCCATCTGCCATTTCTCTGCCCAACTTTCCAACAGATTTGCATCCTTTGATAACCTTCCTCTCTATTTACAACTTCACCAGTTTTTTGGGGGGGTTATCTGCAAACTTGCTGATCAGACCACCAAAAACTTCATCCAAATATTAAGAAACAACACAGGATTTATTGATGGTGCCTACTCTCTTTCTTTCATGACATAACCGATCTCCTAATCATGTCGATATTTTACCTTCAATACCAAAAGTTTGAATTTTGAGCAAATCAGCTACCAGGAGACGGAGCTAGTAGAGAAGATAGGTGACCACCTCAGATGATGATCTTATTCTAATGTCACTGAGTTGGAACTGACCATCAGAGAGCTTGAAGCATCCATTGACTTTCAACTGCAGCATTATCAGGACAGGCACAAGAATGAAAATATTCAATCACAAGAATTAATATGACTGAAAGAAGGGATATTGATTGGGCAGCACTTATAGAACAGTCTTGAGTGTGCTATTAGCTACATTAACAACGTAAACAGTTCGGTCCATTGTAACCTACTTACTGCAAACAAAAATGATTACAGTTTGTAGTTTGGGTTTCTTTCCCCATGGCAAATCTTTTGGCTAATTCGGGTTGACTTCGAACCAATCAGTAACCTTTTTTCCTATTGTATTAACTGTTGTGACCATTTGAAAATTGGCATTCTTGCATTCTGTCCTGATGAGTGCCAAGTGAAACAGTTCATCAGCAGGGCTCGGTGTTCAGCCCTGTTGAGGTTGGGGACCACCATGTGAAGACCACACCAAGTAGGTGACCGTCCCAATGCCCCAAGAGACCAGACCATATCATCTCACCATCTTCCCGGCGAAGTTCACTTCCACAAAAGGATCAACGAGGTTTTTCTTGCTGCTGTCGAACCCAAAGAACTGCTTCACGCTATCGAGGACAGCATCGTCCACTATCCAGAGAAAGAAAACCAGTCACTCGACAATCTTATAACAACCTTTTCCATTCATCAATTGCCGTAAACATACCCCATCCACAATGCCACTATCCAGTCAGAGCACAGTTTAGATAGGGACTAAAGTTCCCTCTGCACTGTCCACATCAAACACTCACAGGACAGGGACAGCACAGGGTTAGATACAGAGTAAAGCTCCCTCTACACTGTCCCCATCAAACACTTCCAGGACAGGAACAGTACCAGGTTAGATACAGAGTAAAGCTCCCACTACAACGTCCCAGTACAGAGACCGTACAGGGTAAATATGAGTTATCTTTTGCTCAATGTATTTTCAAATTCCTGGCGTATGGTCCCAATGCCTCAGTGAACACATACTCTGTGGTAGATCCTCTGCCCGGTAAATCTTCAACATGAAATAGGCTCCTCTCAGAGACACTCCACTGGGTCGCAGCAAGTTCCCCTCAATGTCTTCTTTATCTTCAGCACTATCTTTCTTCTCCATCTGCAAGAGAAAGAATATCGCAACTTTCATAAAGTGGGCGTCACTGTAAAATGTCACCTGCCACTGCAACACATAGTCTGGAATCATCTCTCACCTTCACCTGTCTATACCATTGTCTCTGTATCCCTCTATATCATCTCTCACCTTCACCTGACTATACCACTGTCTCTGTATCCCTCTATATCATCTCTCACCTTCACCTGTCTATACCACTGTCTCTGTATCCCTCTATATCATCTCTCACCTTCACCTGTCTATACCACTGTCTCTGTATCCCTCTATATCATCTCTCACCTTCACCTGACTATACCACTGTCTCTGTATCCCTCTATATCATCTCTCACCTTTACCTTGTCTGTGACACTTCATATTTAATCATCCATAAAGCATCACCTTTATCTATCTTTAACACTTTATCTGTATCCTTCAATGCAATTGAGCCTGTATCATGTCTACAACAGTGTGCCTGTAAAATCTCACCTATACCTATTTATACTGTTCAACAGACCAATCCCTGTATGTTGAAACAAAACACAGAGAGTGCTGGAGAAATGCAGCAGGTCTGGCAGTGTCTGCAGAGTCAATATTTTGAGTCTGGTTACGCCTCTTTTGAAGAGTAATGAAGAAGAGTCATACCAGACTTGAAATCTAAACTCTGCCACCACGGATCCTGCCAGACTTGCTGGGTTTGTTCTATACGTTGACCTGTGCAGCTAAACCCTTTCAGAGATTGACAAATGTTTTATTGTAAATCTGCAATTTAACAAGGACACCAGTTTCCCCTGAGGGTCCTTTTCCTGTTCAGAAGACAACCCTATACTGGGGAAGAGCACAATCTTTGATTTGTCATCTGGAGCTTGAACCTGGGTTGCCTGGCCCAGAGCTAGGGGGTGTTATCACAGTGTCACTATAGTCTTTCAAGCCTCAGTGAATCATTGCCCTATGTCCATTGGCTGGAAGGATCCAAGTGGTTGACTGACCAGCCTCTCCTGACTAGGCTCATCAATTAGTGCTCAGAGTGAAATTCACAGTGCTTGGCAGGCAGTTGTCTTCTTCAGATGGAAGATGGACAAAATGAGGAGGAAGATCCAAGAATGAATTCCCTAACTCTTTGACATGAGATCAGGATGCTGCCTTCACAATGTTATGGATGCTGACACACTCTGTGCCACAGCCTGTTCTGGTATCAGTGGACAGGGTCGAACACACCTTTTGACCTTCATAGAATCCCTACAGCGTGGAAACAGGCCATTCCGCCCAATAAGTCCGCACCAACCCTCTGAAGAGTAACCAACCCAGACCCATTACTAATGCACCTAACCTACACATCCCTGAACACTACAGGCAATTTTAGCCTGGCCAATTCACCTGACCTGCACGGCAATTTTAGCCTGGCCAATTCACCTGACCTGCACGCCTTTGGATTGTGGGAGGAAACCCACGCAGACACGGGGAGAATGTGCAAACTCCACACAGTCACCTGAGGCTGGAATTGAACCCGGTCACCGGCACTGTGAAATAGCAGTGCTAACCACTAAGCCACCATGCCACCCATCATGATATTACTAACACAAGGATCATATCCAAATTGCTGTTTCTTATCTAATCTAAGAAGGTGTCTGCAAACTCTTTATAACTGGTCAAGTAGGAGAAAGTGAGAACTGCAGATGCTGGAGATTAGTGTGGTGCTGGAAAAACACAGCAGGTCAGGCAGCATCCGAGGAGCAGGAGAGTCGACATTTTGGGCAAACGCCCTTCATCAGGAATGAGGCTGGGAGCCTCAGGGGTGGAGAGATAAATGGGAGGGGGGGGGAAGGTAGCTGCCTACATTGTGAACCTCTAAAATATAACGGCTCAGGCAACTGGCCTGAAGCGCTCTTGCAGAGATGTCCTGGAGCCAAAATGATTGACACCCAATAATAACAACCTCCTTCCGACGTTAATAAAACCAAGAACTGTGGATGCTGGAAATCTGAAACTAAAACACAAGGTGCTGGAGAAACTCAGCAAGTCTAGCAGCATCTGTGGGAAAGAAAACAGAGATAATGTTTTGGGTCCAGTGACCCTTCATCAATGCCCTGTGTGCCAGGTATGACTCCAACCAGCAAAGAGTTTTCCCCCTGTTTCCCACTGACACCGGGTTTTTGCTGGGACCCCTTGATGCCACACTCAGTCTGTGTTGGGAAAAAAAAATACCCTGCCACTGCGTGAAACTTCTCGTTTTACATTCAAATTAACCACACTTACAAATCCCCACAAGAAGCAAAATACTGCAGATGTTGGAAATAAGAGCACTTTTATTTGTGGGGGCTATATTCTGATTTTTAGCGGCTCCACTTATTAATTCAGTTATTTGCTGATGTAATTATCCAGCAGCGGTGCTGTCTGTATTTGTGATGACAAATGATGGACTCACAGGGAAACAGAATTAGAAGAGTTTAATAATAGTTTCAATAATTGTTAAATTTAAAGTCACAGCACGTAAAAAATGCTTCTTAGAATCCCTACAGTGAGCAGGTACGCCAGTCAGCTGACTGAGTCCACAATGAAGGAAAAAATTATTTTCTTAGACATCATAGTATTTACGTTCACACACAACCACTGCCATAAGTTAGCACCAAAACCTTTTTTTTCAAAGTAACCGATACACACACATCTGCACAGAGAATGCCTTCACTCTAAACGCACCTTCCACACAGAGATAGAGATGTACAGCACGGAAACAGACCCTTCGGTCCAACTCGTGCAGATTTCCTAACCTAGTCTAGTCCCATTAGCCAACACATGGCCCATATCCCACTAAACCCTTCCTATTCATATACCCATCCAGACGCCTTTTAAATGTTGTAATTGTACCAACCTCCACCACTTCCTCTGGCAGTTCATTCCATACACGCACCACCCTCTACGTGAAGAAGCTATCCATTATCTTTAAATCTTTCCCTTCTCAGTGCCCTCCAGTTCTGGACTCCCCCACCCCAGGGAAAACATCTTGTCTATTTACCCTATCATATATTCACAAAGCTGGATTATTTCAACCAGACAGCTCCTACTCTTTTTGACTGTACCTCGAATCCCAATCTCAGATTTAAATTTAACAGCTTTTCCCATGTTTATTGCAGTAGCATTTCCCCAAAAGTTCCTTAGCATACGCAGCCTTAAGTAAGAGATTCCACATTCATCTGCTCATTTCATTACCATCATGATTTCAAGATTCCCTGACTCCCAGCTAAGTCAATGTTCCTGTTATTGACAGGTTGGACACTGCTCCCTTTACCCTGCAGCCTCTCTCTCCCAATCCTTCTGCAGCTTTTCCTCTCTCTCATACCTCCCATGCATCCTCACACTCGGTCCCATCTCTTGCAATCTCTCTCTTCCAGGCCCTGGCAACATCTCACTTGTACCTGATATTACTTGTGCCCAAGCAGTAATACAACGCTCACAGCACCTCTCACGGACAATGTTCTGGTGTTGGATTTCTGCAAACTCTAGGCCATAACTTGATCCATCAAGATCTGAATTAACCAAGACCTTGGTTTCCACACCAGGGGCATTTACAAGATGGGGTAAATGTGAGGAAATGGTCAACAGTTCACATGATTGAACTCACGGGAGCTTCATCACCAGGTCCCAGCACGATGAGATTGACCTTCAGGTAACCTTTGGCCCCAGCAGCCAGGTCATCAGGGTCAGAGAGGAGGAGCCACTTCCTGAGAAAGGCATGTTCTGTAAAATGAAACAAGTTCAGTTGAAACTGGGAGACAATCTATTTCATTTTAATCCTCCCCAACCAGGTTTGGAGTCAAGTCATTTGCCATATCTTTGCTCAATCCACCAACTCTTGTCTTCTGTCACAATCTCCCTCACAGTTCACAAAGCTTTTTATTCACTCACTCATGGGATGTGGGTGTCACTGGCTGGGCCCAGCATTTATCGCCTGTCCCAAGTTGCCCCTTGAGAAGTTGGGGGTGAGCTGCCATCTTGAACCGCTGTCGTCCATGTGCTGTGGGTTGACCCACAATGCCCTTAGGGGCCTTGTGACCCACAACAGTGAAGGAACGGGGCGATATATTTCCAAGTCAGGATGGTGAGTGGCTTGAAGGGGAACCTGCAGGGGGTGGTGTTTCCATGTACCTGCTGCCCTTGTCCTTCTGGATGGAAATGGTCATGGGTTTGGAAGGTGAAACAGAGCCTTCACTGACAGGTTTTGCATCAAATGTGATTTTTGAAAGTTCTGTCCTGTACATCTAAGTCTAGGCCATTAATCTAGATGAAAGTTATAAAGTTATACAGCACAGAAACAGGCCCTTCAGCCCACCATGTGTCTGCTAACCAACAATACCAAACTACACCAAAAAGGTCCTTGTACCAATCTCCAGAAACCCCACTGTAAAGCTTGCTCTGATTTTTAAAGAAATGCTTTTCCCCACAATTTCCTGTTTCCTGACATTCAGCCAAACTTATATCCAAGCCTCACTGGATGTTTCATTGTCCGTCTATCTCTGTCTGTCTCTCTCTCACTCTCTCCGTCTTTCTGTTTTTCTGTTTCTCCTTCTCTTTCTGCTTTTCTCTTTCTTTCCCTGTTTGCCTCTCTCTCTCTTTCTCCCTGTCTTTCTCTGTATGTATGTCTGTCTCTATCTTTCTGGAGAAAGTGAGGTCTGCAGATGCTGGAGATCAGAGCTGGAAATGTGTTGCTGGAAAAGCGCAGCAGGTCAGGCAGCATCCAGGGAACAGGAGAATCGACGTTTTGGGCATAAGCCTGAAGAAGGGCTTATGCCCGAAACGTCGATTCTCCTGTTCCCTTTCTCTTTCTTTCTCTGCCTCCCTCTCCCTCTCTCTTTACTTGTCCCTCCCTCTCTCATTTTTCTGACTCGCTCTCTCTCTCCCCTGTCTTTCTCTGTATTTCTCTCTATCTCTCTCTATCTATCTCTCTCTCTTTCTCTCTGCCTCTCTATCTGTCAATTTGTCTCTCTTTCCATCTTTCTGTCTCTCTCTTCCTGCCTGCCTTTCTCTGTTTATCTCTCTCTCTCTCTCTCCCTTTCTGTGCACACTCCCCAACTCCCAGAGTGCTGATGGAACTGATGTATCTGTGCCCTGCAGCACTCCCCCAGTCTGAGCTGGTTCCCAGTGAGAAGCTGGGAGAATTTCCAGCTGACTGGGGGCTCATTCCAGGGGCCTCGAGAGTGAGAGAGAGTCAGTCAACGTGGAAAACAAGACTGAACCACTTCACAGGAGGCACATCAAACTAAATGGAAACCAAGAGAATTTACTTACTTGGCTCTGAATAAACCGCCCCAATGTCCAGCTGCAAAGGGAATAAAACACACAGATTAATGTTTAGCAACTGCTGTTTCCAAATTCTGACAGGAATTTCTGCTGTTGGTTTACCTTGAACTCTCCGATCACAGAGTCCATGCGCAGTGAATGTGAGTTGTAGGCCTGTTAAAAAAAAATTAAGAAAGTCAATCTCTCACAGGAACAACAACTACCACAAAAAGAAGCTTACTATATTGAGTACTTGGCATCCATGGGCCAAGGGCTGAAAAATCAGATTAGAATAATCAGGTGCTTATTTTGGACCAGCACAGACTTGACGGGCCAAAGGGACTTTGTCTCTGACTATGACTGTGGCTAAACAGTTATGGGCATTTTTCTGCCATCAGGGAGAGAGCTCACAGTACCAGGCCGGAAGGCTGGACAGTGGATGCTGTCATGAATATTCAGGCAGACTGCTAAGGGTGTCACTCAATTACCAGTCCTCTGTTTCCACGCTGCTATCTCGAGCAGATTTCAAACCCATCTTGAACCCAGTATAGACAGTCTGATCACTGATGGCCAACAGTGTGGTGCTGGAAAAGCACAGCAGGTCATGGAGCATCTGAAAAGCAGGGAAATCAATGTTTCAGGCAAAAGCCCTTCATCAGGAATTTTGCCCAAAACGTCGATTCTCCTGCTCCTCGGATTCTGCCTGACCTGCTGTGCTTTTCCAGCGCCACACTCTTGACTCTAATCTCCAGCATCTGCAGTCCTCACTTTCTCCTACCTGATCACTGAGGAAATTCAGTGATACAGCAGGTAATGAAGGAGAACACCTACATGTAGGGGTGAGGCCATATTGGATTTGGTACTGGGTAATGAACCTGGCCGGGTGTTAGATTTGGAGGTAGGTGAGCACTTTGATGATAGTGACCACAATTCGGTTACATTTACTTTAGCAATGGAAAGAGATAGATTGTACCACAGGGCAAGAGTTATAACTTGGAGAAAGACAATTATATTGCAATTGGGCAAGATTTAGGATTATTAAAATGGGGAAGGAAACTGCAGGGGATGGGCACAATTGAAATGTGGAGCTTATTCAAGAAACAGCTACTGTGAGTCCTTGTTAAGTATATGCCTGTCAGGCAGAGAGGAAATGGTCCAGTGAGGAGCTGAGGTTTACTAAAGAAGTTGTATCTCTTGTCAAGAGCAAGAAGAAGGTTTATGTTAAGATGAGACATGAGGGCTCAATTAGAGCACTTGAGAGTTCCAAGTTAGCCAGGAAAGTCATAAAGACAGACTTAAGAAGGGCCAGGAGGGGACATCAGAATTCATTGGCAGATAGGATCAAGGAAAACTCTAAAGCTTTCTATAGGTATGTCAGGAATAAAAGAATGATGAGAGTAAGATTAGGGTCAGTCAAGGATAAGGTGGGAAGTTGTGCGTGGAGTCTGAGGAGATAGGAGAGGTGTTAAATGAATATTTTTGTCGGTGTTCACACTGGAAAAAGACAATGTTGTCGAGGAGAATACTGAGATACAGGCTACTAGACTAGATAGGATTGAGGTTCCCAAGGAGGAGGTGTTAGCAATTCTGGAAAGTGTGAAAATAGATAAATCCCCAGGGCAGGATGGGTTTATCCAAAGATTCTCTGGGAAGCCAGGGAGGAGATTGCAGACCTTTTGGCTTTGATCTTTATGTTGTCACTGTCTATAAGAATAGTGTCAGAAGACTGGGGAATAGCAAATGTTGTCCTCTTGTTCAAGAAGGGGAGTAGAGACAACCCTGGCAGACCTGTGAGCCTTACTTCGGTTGTGGGTAAAGTGTTGGAAAAGGTTTTAAAAGATAGGATTTATAATAATCTAGAAAGGAATAAGTTGATTAGGGATAGTCAATATGGTTTTGTGAAGTTTAGGTCATGCCTCACAAACCTAATTGAGTTCTTTGAGAATGTGACCAAACAGATGGATGGGAGTAAAGCCGTTGATGTGGTGTACATGGATTTCAGTAAGGCGTTTACATAGAACATAGAAAAATACAGCGCAGTACAAGCCCTTTGGCCCTCGATGTTGCACTGATCCAAGCCCACCTAACCTACACTAGCCCACTATCCTCCATATGCCTATCTAATGCCCATTTAAATGCCCATAAAGAGGGAGAGTCTACCACTGATACTGGCAGGGCATTCCATGAACTCACGACTCGCTGAGTAAAGAATCTACCCCTAACATCTGTCCTATACCTACCATCCCTTAATTTAAAGCTATGCTCCCTTGTAATAGCTGACTCCATACGTGGAAAAAGGTTCTCATAGTCAACCCTATCTAAACCCCTAATCATCTTGTTTGATAAGGTGCCCCATGGTAGGCTATTGCACAAAATATAGAGACATGGGATTGGGGGTAATTTAGCAGTTTGGATCAGAAATTGGCTAGCTGAAAGAAGATAGAGGGTGGCAGAAGATGGGAAATGTTTATTCTGGAGTTCAGTTACTAGTGGTATACCACAAGGATCTGTTTTGGGCCCACTACTGTTTGTCATTTTTATAAATGACCTAGATGAAGGCATAGAAGGATGGGTTAGTAAATTTGTGGATGACACTAAGGTCAGTGGAGTTGTGGATAGTGCTGAAGGATGTTGTGGGTTACAGAGGGACATAGATAAACTGCAGAGCTGGGCTGAGAGGTGGCAAATGGAGTTTAATGCGGAAAAGTGTGAGGTGATTCACTTTGGAAGGAGCAACAAGAATAAAGAGTACTGGGCTAATGGTAAGATTCTTGGTAGTGTAGATGAGCAGAGAGATCTCAGTGTCCATGTACATAGATCCCTGAAAATTGCCACCCAGGTTGATAGGGTTGTTAAGAAGGCATATGGTATGTTAGCTTTTATTGGGAGAGGGATTGAGTTTTGGAGCCACTGCCATAGCTGTACAAAATGCTAGTCTTTAGATTTAATTCCTTACAGAATGGAAACAGGCCCTTCGGCCCAACAAGTCCATATCAACCCTCTGAAGAGTAACCTACCCAGACCCATTTCCCTCTGACTAATGCACCTAACACTATGGGTAATTTAGCATGGCCAATTCTCCCTAATCTGCACATCTTTGGAGTGTGGGAGGAAACCAGAGCCAAGAGGAAACCCACGCAGAATTGGGGAAAATATGCAAACTCCCCATTTGCCGGAGGCTGGAAGTGAACCTGGGACCCTGGCACTATGAGGCAGCAGTGCTAACCACTGAGCCACTGTGAACCCGGTACCACATGCACCCAATGCGGCCACATGAGGAGCATTGATATATAGGAAGATGTGGAAGCTTTGGAAAGGGTTCAGAGGTGATTTACTCAGATGTTGCCTGGTACGGAGGCTAGCACAAGGGGACACAGCTTTAAATTGAGGGGTGATAGATATATGACAGATGTCAGAGGTAGGTTCTTTACTCAGAGAGTAGTAGGGGCATGGAACACACTGCCTGCAACAGTAGTAGACTTGCCAACTTTAAGGGCATTTAAATGGTCATTGGATAGACGTATGGATGAGAATGGACTATTGTAAGTCAGATTGGTTCCACAGGTCGGTGTAACATCGAGGGCCAAAGGGACTGTACTAAGCTGTAACGTTCTATGTTCTATGTTCTAAAACAGGAAGTCTCAAAGGGACACAGAGTTTACTTCAGTTATTGGCATAGGTTGGCATTAGACTGATTTTCTTTCGCTCATACAGAAGATGAGGTGCCAGTGTTGGACTGGGATGCTCAACACCAGAAGTCACACAACACCAGCTTATAGTTATTTGAAATTACAAGCTTTCCAAGTTCTGCTCCTTCGTCAGGTCACCTGTTGGATGATAACCTGGTGTTGCGTGACTTCCGACATTGGCTGAGGGCATCACTATCCAGGGTGGCATTTATTGTCCATTCCTAAGTACCTAGAGGGCAGCAAACCAGATCACTGTGGATCTGGAGTCACATGTAGGTCAGACCAGGAAAGGACAGCTGATTTCCTTCCCTAAGTCAGATGAGTTCTTCCTGACAATGGATTCATGGTTATCATTAGACTCTGAATTCCAGATTCTCATTAAATTTAAACTCAACCACTTGCTGTGGCTGGGTTCAAACGCAGGTCGCTGAACGTTTCCCGGGGCGTCTTAATTAACATTGCAATGAGAACAGCACTGGGCCAACACCTCCCCAGGTCAAGATACAGCCAGCATAACACAGAAGGCCACTCACATCTCTCACATTTTTGATTAAGTCGACCAAGACCCCCAGCTTGGTCATGTACTTGTCTCTGCCCAGAACAGGTCCTACCAATGAATAAATATAGCTTCTAGGAAGAGGAGATAAGCCCCACTGGTAACAGAGAATTGATTGCATGTGTAATTGGCATCGCACTTGGGATTTCTCAACAAGTGCTGTCCGGAGGCTGGACATTTTCGGAGTTTGCGACATGGGATCTTGGGTACAGTCAGCGCCAGAATCGTTTCAACAGTGATCAGCAGGTGAGAGGTTCCCCAAAAGGGCCATTGGTTTTCGAAGATACTGTATCGAATGATTCCTAGATATAATTCAATACAACCTATAACAATGGAAAATGATGAGATCAAAGTTTAAATTTATCTGATTGAGAACACGGGGCAAAGGAGATAAAATACACTTGAGATCAGAACCAAAACTGGTGGACAAGGACACAAGGTGACAAATGGACTGGTCTTTCTCTTAAGCTCCCCATCAACCACTCCCAGGACAGAGACAGCACGGGCTGAGATACAGAGACAAGCTCCCTCTACACTGTCCCCATCAAACACTCCCAGGATAGAGACAGCACGGGCTGAGATACAGAGACAAGCTCCCTCTACACTGTCCCCATCAAACACTCCCAGGACAGAGACAGCACGGGCTGAGATACAGAGTAAAGCTCCCTCTACACTGTCCCCATCAAACACTCCCTGGACAGGGACAGCACAGGGTTAGATACAGAGTAAAGCTCCCTCTACACTATCCACATCAAACACTCCCAGGACAGAGACAGCACGGGCTGAGATACAGAGAAAAGCCCTCTCTAAACTGTCCCCATCAAACACTCCCAGAACAGGGACAGCGCAGGGTTAGATACAGTGTAAAGCTCTCTCTACACTGTCCCCATCAAACACTCCCAGGACAGGGACAGCACAGGGTTAGATAGAGAGTAAAGCTCTCTCTACGTTGTCCCCATGAAACACTCCCAGGACAGGGACAGCACGTGATTAGATACAGAGTAAAGCTCCCTCTTATTGTCCCCATCAAACACTCCCAGGACAGAGACAGCACAGGGTGAGATACAGAGAAAAGCTCCCTCTACACTGTCCACATCAAACACTCCCAGGACAGGGACAGCATGGGGTTAGATACAGAGTAAAGCTCCCTCTACACTTCCCTCATCAAACACTCCCACGGCAGGGACAGCACAGGGTGAGATACAGAGAAAAGCTCCCTCTACACTGTCCCCATCAAACACTCCCAGTACAGGGACAGCATGAGGTTAGATACAGAGTAAAGCTCCCTCTACACTGTCCCCATCAAACATTCCCAGAGCAGTGTGGATGCGTAGATAGAGTCCAAGCTATGACACTAGCACTCACCATGATGAATATCGGCTCATCAAAGAGATCAGCAGGTGTCTCGTAGAAGTTGAAGAAAAATGTCTGTATAACGAGAGAGAAGACGGTCATGTTTTAGTCACATGATTATCCAGGCACATCCAGGGAGGCAAACATGTCCATGTCGCATCACCTCACATTTGGCATCTGCAAACCCTGCTGTGAACTCTGAGCAGAAAAATGTGTTGCTGGAAAAGCGCAGCAGGTCAGGGAGCATCCTTCCTGAAGAAGGACTTATGCCCGAAACGTCGATTCTCCTGCTCCTTGGATGCTGCCTGACCTGCTGAGCTTTTCCAGCAACACGTATTTCAGCTCTGATCTCCAGCATCTGCAGTCCTCACTTTCTCCCTGTGAACTCTGAGCAGCCTGGTCTGTGGCTAGCTCTCACCTCCCCTTCTCGAGTGATATCGAATTGTGCTGTGGCAGAACATTGCCTCTACCATTTGTGCATTAGCATTTTCATTTCAACTGAATCGGTGAAGCTGTGGAATTCAACACCTGGTTAGTAATTGTCAAAATTCAGCCTTAGATTGGAGGACAAAGAGTGAATGGTTATTGGAAGAGGATGTTTAAATATAATTAAGGTTATTTATTGTGTCATGGGTAAACTCCTACAAAGATTGACGGTTAGAATGGATTATTGTTGTGCTGCGGCTCTCATATAAACCACAACTGAAAGTAAATAAATTAATTAATTACATTTTCTCATTACTTCCCATAACCTCTTAACGATCTAAAGTATTCCACACACAATGGAGTCCTTTTGAAATGTGGTTGCTCTCTGAATGTCTTCAGTTATTCATCCTCCATTGAGCAAGGCAGCGTGACCAACAATTTCCTCCTGTCCAGCTCCCAGAATGCTTGTCACAGGGTGTTTATTGTCTGCCCTCAATTGCCCTGGAATTGGGAGCACAGCATTTCAGAGGGCAGTTGTGGGTGAGACTAAGGAACCCACACACCCTCAAGTCAACCATCTGGGCCCTGGGGTTCCTCGTTATTACAATGATACCACCATTGAATAAGCGCAAGGTGAGATCTGTGCCCTACCTCATCGAAGACTGGATTATTGCCTTTGCGAATGCGTGTTGTCTTGGTTTGACCAGCGACTGTAACTTTAACAACCGGTCTGATATTGATACCTGGGAGTTGACGTGCTTCAACCACACACACTCTGACCTGCAAACAGAAAGAAATCTGGTAAATGCCCATTTCCTTTCACCTATATGTTGTCCTTTTCGCATGAGTGAAGGGTTCCTTCGTTCTGTGTTCCTTCTGCTGTCCCACAACTGCAGAGGCTATAGGAGGACTTAGAAAGGCTGGGAGAGAGGTCAAATAAGTGGCAGATGGAATACAGTGTGGGAAAGGTGTGAGGTTATGCACTTTGTTAGGAAGAATAGAGGTGTAAACTATTTTCTAAATGGGGAAGGGCTTCGGAAATCTAAAGCACAAAGGGACTTGGGAATCGCAGCACACAATTCTCTTGAGGTTAACATGCTGGTTCAGTTGGCAGTTAGGAAAGCAAACATAATGTTAACATTCATTTCAAGAGGGTTAGAATACATCAGCAGAGATGTACAGCTGAGGCTGTATAAGGTTCTGGTCGGACCACACCTGGAACATTTTGAGCAGTTTTGGATCCTCTATCTTCGGAAGGATGTGCTGGTGTTGGAGTGGGTCCAGAGGGAGGTTTACAGAATTATCCCGGGGATGAAGGGCTTGTCATATGGGGAGCGATTGAGGACTCTGGGTCTGTACTCGATGGAGTTTAGAAGGATGAGAGGGGATCTGATTGGAGCTTACAGAATACTGAAAGGCCTGGACAGAGTGGATGTGGAGAAGATGTTTCCATCAGTAGGAGAGACTAGGACCCAAGGGCACAGCCTCAGAGCGAGGGGACAAACCTTTAGAACTGAGATGAGGAGGGATTTCTTCAGCCGGAGGGTGGGGAATCTGTGGAACTCATTGCCACAGAGGGCTGGGGAGGTCAAGTCATTGAAGGTGCTTGCAACAGAGATGGATAGTCTCTTGATGAGTAAGGGGGTCAAGGGTTACAGGGAGAAGGCAGGTAAATGAGGTTGAGAAACAGAATAGCCCTGGAGACAGCATAGTAGCTCAGTGGTGAGCACTGCTGCCTCACAGCACCAGGGACCCAGGTTCAATTCCAGACTCGGGCGACTGTCTGTGTGGATTTTGTACATTCTCCCCGTGTCTGCATGGGTTTCCTCCCACAGTCCAAAGCTGTGCAGGTTAGAGTGGATTAGCCATGGGAAAGATGGAGGGGGAGTCTGGCTGGGACGTTCTTTGGTAAGATGGTGCAGACATGTTGGACTGGAATGCCTGTTTCCACACTGCAGGGAACTCTGGTACAATCCAGAGTGAAACATGAACCACCATTTGGTGTCCATTATTGGACTATCTATGGCTACAGAAATACCAAGACAGGCAAAATAAATGATCGACTCAATTTCTAATTGCTGAATTGAAAAGGCAGAGCAGGAACAGACAAAATTCCCATCAGGTTTAATATTGGTGGTGGGAAGACAGCTAAGATACAGACACTCAGCACTAAAGGAGGCCGTCGCTCTTGTGAAAGGGCTACGGGGACTCACTGATTTACAAACATCCGACTTACCAACACGATCCCACCAGGGGTGTAACTCCCGCTAATTTTAAAGATCTGATGTCCAAATGTTTCTCCACATTTACAGTCTCTGGTATTGTGCCTGCGTTGTGTTCCAACTTGTGTACAAATCCAACAGGCTCAAGACCCACTCACAACAAGGGGATTAGTTGTATTTAATTAACGACACTCCATCTCCCCTCTCCCACCCACTGCTCCTTCATAGAAGGATTGCAATATATCTTTCAGGGGCAGGGTGCCGCTTAAGCATTTGGGCACTGATTGATGAGGCAGTTTGGTGCCTCAAAGGTTACTTGGATTTGCCAAAGGAAAATACATTCCAAGGTGCCTCTTAGGGCGGCTTCCAAATAAAATGATTTAAATGGGGGAGAGATTGCTGAACCCTGAGGCACAGAGGGATACATGAGTCCATAAGACCATAAGACATAGGAGCGGAAGTAAGGCCATTCGGCCCATCGAGTCCACTCCGCCATTCAATCATGGCTGATGGGCATTTCAACTCCACTTACCCGCATTCTCCCCGTAGCCCTTAATTCCTTGTGACATCAAGAATGTATCAATTTCTGCCTTGAAGACATTTAGTGTCCCAGCCTCCACTGCACTCTGTGGCAATGAATTCCACAGGCCCACCACTCTCTGGCTGAAGAAATGTCTCCGCATTTCTGTTCTGAATTTACCCCCTGTAATTCTAAGGCTGGGTCCACGGGTCCTAGTCTCCTCGCCTAACAGAAACAATTTCCTAGCGTCCACCCTCTCCAAGTCATGTATTATCTTGTATTAGATCTCCCCTTAATCTTCTAAACTCCAATGAGTCCTGGGGCATAAGCCATGAAAGGCTAGTACACAAGTGATTAGGAAAGCACACAGTGTGTTGTTACTTATTGCCAGGGGAACAGAGCACTTTGGCACAATTATACAGGGCTCTGGTGAGACCACATCTGCAGTGCACAGTTCAGTTCGGGCATTCTTACTTGACAGGAAATTTTGCAAACAGCTCAGATATGGTTCATTTGACTCATTCTGGGATCCATGTTACAAAAGGGTCATTACCTCATGAAGAAAGGTTGGACAGGGCGAGTCTGTGTGCATTGAGGCTGGAAGGTGATCTCAGCAAAACATATGAGATCCTGAGGCGACTTAACATGGTTCACTCTAGGGGAGTTGGGATGTCACGTTGGGGCTGCACAGGATGTTGATGAGGCCACTGTTGGAAAACTGCATACAATTCTGGTTGCCCTGCTACAGGGTGGATATTATCAAACTGGAAAAGGTGCAGAAAAGATTTACAGGGATGTTACCAAGACTGAAGGGCTTGAGTCATAAGGAGAGGCTGAATAGGCTGGAAGTTCTTCTGTGCAGCAACCTTCAGGGTACAATGGACCCTCACTCCCAGATCCCTCTGCCCATCAACCTTTCCCAAGGCTCTTCCATTCATTGTATAATTCGCTCTAGAATTAGACTTGCCTAAATGCATCACCTCACATTTGTCTGGATTGAACTACATTTGCCACTTTTCCGCCCAACTCTTCAGTCTATATATATCCTCCTGTATTCTCTGACAGTCCCTTATGCTTTCTGCTACTCCACCAATCTTTGTGTTATCTGCAAACTTGCTGATCATACCAACAGTGCCCTCTTCCAGATCATTTATGTTTATCACAAACAACAGTGGCCCCAGCACTGATCTCTGTCAAACACCACTGGTCACCTTTCTCCATTTCGAGAAACTCCCTTCAACTGGTTTCCTGGCGCTCAACCAGTTCTTTATCCACCTAGCTAGAACACCCTGCACACCATGTGACTTCACTTTCTCTATTAGTTTACCATGGGGAACCTTATCAAACGCCTTACTAAAGTCCATGTATATGACATCAACAGCCCTTCCTTCATCTATCAACTTGGTCACTTCCTCGAAGAACTATGGCCAACCCACTTAGCCTGCACATCCCTAGACACTATGGGTAATTCCCATGACCAATCCAACCTAACCTGAATATCTTTAGACTGTGGGAGGGAACCGGAGCAAACCCATGCCGACATGGGGAGAACGTGCAAACTCACACAGACAGTCACCTGAGACTGGAATCTGTGAGGCAACAGTGTTAACCACTGAGCCACTGTGCTGCCCCAATATCATAAGAATATAAAATAAGGTCTTTAATTGATCAACTTAGTGGGATTTGATGCTTAATTAGATTACTTACAGTGTGGAAACAGGCCCTTCGGCCCAACAAGTCCACACCGACTCTTTGAAGAGCAACCCAGCCAGACCCATTCCCCTACATTTACCCCTTCACCTAACACTACAGGCAATTCACCTAACCTGCACATTTTTGGACTGTGGGAGGAAACTGGAGCACACCTACGCAGAGAATGTGCAAACTCTCCACAGACAATTGCCCGAGGCGGGAATTGAACCCAGGTCTCTGGCACTGTGAGGCAGCAGTACTAACCACTGTGCCACAAATGTGGTCATTCATTCATTTTGGTTTCTTCCTCCAACACTGACAGGATAAACGTTACTGTTGTGGATGAGAGTGTGGGTATGGGACTCGTTATCCATCCTATTACGCCATCACCCACCACCAATTCCATCCCTGTCCAATTAAGAAAGAGTCTTTGGCCCCAGTCTCCAAATTACACCTGGAACATGCCTGGAAGTCCTGTGGCTTGTTCGGTAGCAGAACCTTGGCTGGGCGCTTTCTTTTCCTGATGCCATGGATCACGGTGGTTGGTGGCTTCTTTGGCATTGCTGGAGGCTCTGTCCCTGGTACGCCGGGTATGGACTCCCCTTCATCGCCTGTGGCCAAAAGATCTTCGGTGTCCTCCTCTCCCTCACCAGCAGTGTCTGCAGGGGGACAACGAAAGAAGGTGAGTGCTCAAAGGTTGAAAGGTGGGGCAAGGAGACTTTCATTCTTTAATGGGTTGGGAGCTTATCACTACTGACAAGACCAGATGAAGCAACTTGGCATAATAATTTTTATTTTTATTTATTAATCGTTCTCAGGATGAGGGTGTCACTGGCTAACCCAATTATTGCCCGGTTGTGCAGAGGGACCTGGGTGCCCTTGTGCATGAATCACAAAAAGTTGGTTTGCACATGCAGCAGGTAAGGTAAATGGAATATTATCCTTCATTGCTAAAGGGATGGAGTTTAAAAACAGGGAGGTTATACTGCAGCTGTACAGGGTGCTGGTGAGGCCACACCTGGAGTACTGTGTACACATTTGGTCTCCTTACTTGAGAAAGGATGTACTGGAACTGGAAAGGGTGCAGAGGAGGTTCACTAGGTTGATTCTGGAGTTAAGAAGTTGGGCTTATGAAGAAAGATTGAGTAGACTGGGACTATACTCATTGGAATTTAGAAGAATGAGGGGGATTCTTGTAGAAACATAAAATTATGACGGGAATAGATAAGATAGAAGTAGGGAAGTTATTTTCACTGGTGGATGAACCTAGAACCACGGGACATTGCCTCAAAACAAGGGTGATCAGATTTTGGAACTTTTTCACCCAAAGATTCCCTGCCCAATGAAGCAGTTGGAGCTGCCTCATTGAATGGTTTTAAGATAAAGATAGATAAATCTTTGAACAGTAAAGGGATGAAGGGTTGTGGTGAGTGGGTGGGTAAGTGGAGCTGAGTCCACGACAAAGATTAGCCATGATCTTATTGAATGGTGGAACAGGCTCAAGGGGCTAGAGGGCCTACTCCTGCTCCTTGGGTTCAGAGGGCATTGAAGAGAGGGCATTACTCCTGCCCCATCCAGTGGTGAATGGTGGTGGACAAGTAAACAACTCACTGAAGGAGAAG
>NC_057710.1:4883178-4892702 GCF_004010195.1 Chiloscyllium plagiosum
TAACCCTACACTCAACCCTGGAAGAGCTGAACAACAAGGTCACTGACGCCAGACACCTGCTCATTGACTACAGCTCTACCTTCAACACCATTACCCCCTCCAGACTAATCTCAACGTTGGTCTCGGCTCCGCCCTCTGTAACTGGATCCTCAGCTTCCTGACCCGCAGACCGCAATCAGTGAGGATAGACAACTGCACCTCCTCCACAATAACACTCAACACTGGAGCCCCCCAGGGATTCATCCTCAGTCCCCTACTGTAGTTCCTGTACACCCAAACAAAAGCACCATCAACAAGTTTGTAGGACGGATATCTAACAACGATGAGTCAGAATACAGAATGGAGATAGAGGGCTTGGTGTGGTGGTGAAATGAGAACAACCTCTCCCTCAACGTCGGCAAAACTAAAGAACTGATCATTGGGTTCAGGAAGAGAGGAGAACAGGCCCCCATCTACATTGAGAGCATTAAGTTCCTTGGAGTGATAATAACCAACTGTCTGTCCTGGACTTCCCAGGCAGATGCCACAGTCATGATGACACAACAACAACACTTCTTCCTCAGGTGGCTAAGGAAATTCAGCATGTCCATGAGGACCTTCACCAACCTTTATAAAAAGCATCCTATCTGAGTACAGAACAGCTTATTGCAGCAACTGCTCTGCCCAGTACCATAAGAAACTACAAGAAAACTGTGTGCATAGCCCACACCATCACGGAAGTTGACCTCCCATTCATGGACTCCATTTACATTTTCATGTGGCAATGGAAAAGCTGCCAAATTCATCGAAGACCCCTCCCACCCCAGTAAAGCTCTCTTCCGCCCTCCTCCGAGGGTGGCACGGTGGCTCAGTGGTTAGCCCTGCTGCCTCACAGCACCAGGGTCCCAGGTTCCATTCCACCCTTGGGTGACTGTGTGGAGTTTGCACATCCTCCCCATGTCTGCGTGGGTTTCCTCCGGGTGCTCCGGTTTCCTCCCACAGTCCAAAGACGTGCCGGTCAGGTGAATTGGCCATGCTAAATTGCCCACAGTGTTAGGGCATTTGTCAGAGGGAAATGGGTCTGGGTGGGTTACTCTTCGGAGGGTCGGTATGGACTTGTTGGGCTGAAGGGCCTGTTTCCACACTATTGGGAATCTAATCAGGCAGAAGATACAGAAGCTTGAACACACGCACCAACAGGTTCAGGAACAGCTTCTTCCCGGCTATTATCAGACGGCTGAACAGACCTATCAAATTTCAAATCAAATGTCGTTCTCGGTGTGTGTGCCCCTCCTGTGCAGCTGTAACCTTGCTCTGTCTGAGCACCCTCTGGTCTGTATGTCCTTGTTTACTGCAATGTGCTTGTACTGCTCGCAAAACAGAACTTTTTACCATACTTAGATACATGTGACAACAACGAATCAAACCCAATCACCTACACCCCAATGATTTTTCACTCTTTGTTTATCAAGCACAGATCTGCCTCTGCCTCAAAAAATCTGTTTCCACAGCCTTTCAAGAAACTACGAAACAGATAGAAAAAACATTCTCTTCATCTCTGTTGACTTTTCCTGAATTCCATGAGTGTTTCTAATTGTTCTGCGGTTATGTTTCCTCAGTAATTACTTTTAATGCATTCCCTCTGACATATGGGAAGTTAACTGGTCAGAATGTACCAGAACTACCAAGCCCCTCTGAACTTCAACACGTAAGAAAATATTCCATCAGAATATACACCTCTGTTAGCTGGCTGTCCAACCTGCCTTTAGCTCCTTGGCTGTGTCCCCTCTCCCCAAAAAAGGAGAGTAAAAAAACAGAGAAACTGCAGAAAAGTGGGGAGTGCAGTTGAAGGAGTTAAGAGAGGGATTCCTTGACCGATTGAAACCACTCCCAGGAATGTCATGAAGCAAATAACAACTGAAAGGAGTGTGGGTGCTGTAAATCAGAAACAAAACCCTAAACTGCTGGGAAAAGCTCAGCAGGTCTGGCAGCATCCGTGCAGAGAAATCAAGAGTTAACGTTTCGGGTTCCAGAGAGGAACTAAGGAAGATCTGAGGAAGGGTCACTGGACCCGAAACGTTAACTCTTGAACCAAGTGACACCAGTTAATGCAATGGCCTTCCCCACAATGTGACCCCTACCCCAGTGAGGGGCTCGTCCTACCGCCTCTCAAAGAAGGTCTGAACCACCCACGCTGTTAAAACTCTGTCTTTAAACGCAGAAAAAGACTCCCCAGCTCACAGCAAGTGAGCAGCGAACCCATGAGATCTGTGAATTACTCACTGCATTCACTCCTGGGGTGTGAGTGTCGCTGACTGGCCAGCATTTATTGCCACCTCTAGTTGCCTCGAGAGAACACCCACTGCTGCTGGAAGGACTCCCAATGCGATCCTAGCGAACACATTGAACATATTCCACAGTACTGACCACAAAAGAGGGACGATTCACTCAACATGACCATGCCGCAAGTGTCCTGCTCCCACAGCTATTCATCCAACGCCAGCCATGTGTTCCTTTGATTCCTTTCCGGTAACCGCTCTCTGGTTAACGGAGGCTCGCCTGGTTTCCCTGTCGAATTCAATCATGACTGTCCGATGCTTATGACCCCTGCTTTTGGATCCTCCATAATTGGAATCTATTTAACAAGACTCAGAATACCTCACAACTCCCGATTAACCCGTCACGGCCTGGCTAATGGAACTGAATACAAATAAGGAATTTGTGGGGGTTTGGGTAACATATTAACCTTGATGTGCCTCAGTATAGATACTGAGTTAATATAATGGTGTAAAGTGGGCTAGCTTCAAGGAGACGACACTTGTGTATCTTTCACAATTACGTTAAACAGAAAGAGTTTATTAGAACTCAAGGAATAAGGGGTAACCTAGTGAAACGATCTTAGGAGCCTTGACAGGGTAGATGGGCAAAGGTCGTTACCCTTGTATGACCAGAAATCTCAGAATTAAAGGGTCACGTGCTTGAGACAGAGATGAGGAGGAAATTCTTCTCTGACAGGGAAGTGAATCTGTGAGAATTCTTTACCACGGGGGCAGAGGACACTGGGTGGTTAAGTGCATTCAAGGCTGAGATAGATTTTTAATCAGCAAGAGACCTTACATGAATTAGGCAGGAAAGTGGTTTTGAGGATTATTAGATCAGCCATCAGTTCCAGAGCAGACTGAATGGCCTTCTCCTGCTTATAGAACATACAAGATAGAGTAATACAGCACAGAACATGCCCTTCGGCCCTCCTAATCTAAGTGCATCCTCCTACACTATCCCATCATCATCCATGTACTTATCCAAGGATTGTTTAAATCTCCCTAATGTGGCTGAGTTGACTACATTGGCAGACAGGGCATTCCATGCCCTTATCACTCTCTGCATAAAGAACCTGCCGGTGGCACAGTGGTTAGCACTGCTGCTTCACAGCGTCAGAGACCCGGGTTCAATTCCCGCCTCAGGCGACTGACTGTGTGGAGTTTGCACGTTCTCCCCATGTCTGTGTGGGTTTCCTCCGGGTACTCCGGTTTCCTCCCACAGTCCAAAGATGTGCAGGTCAGGTGAATTGGCCATACTAAATTGCCCGTAGTATTAGATAAGGGGTAAATGTAGGGGTATGGGTGGGTTGCGCTTCGGCGGGGCGGTGTGGACTTGTTGGGCCGAAGGGCCTGTTCCACACTGTAAGTAATCTGACATCTGCCTTAAATCTAACACCCCTCAATTTGTAGTTATTAATGGTCTCCTTCTGCTGATGGTCTGGAAAAAGGAGCGACCAGTTTATCATTACCTGTCATCATCACCGAGAATAACTACAAAGATATTAAAAGCAAGAGTCTGTAGGTGATGAAATTGCGGGTGTCATTGTGTGAGAGATGGGTGCTGATTACTTGACCATGCACTTGCTTCAGAGTTTGAAAGTTCTGCGTTGAAAACCCCACAGCTGGATTGGACAGGGGTAATCTGGGTAATATTCTGTAGCGAAGGTGAGAATGCTACACTGTCAAAGATATCATTTGCTTGATCAGATGTTATATGCTCAAGATCACAGTGGTGCTGGAAAAGCACAGCAGGTCAGGCAGCATCCGAGGAGCAGGAAAATCGACGTTTCGGGCAAAAGCCCATCGTCAGGATTCCTGATGAAGGCCTTTTGCCCGAAACATCGATTTTCCTGCTTCTCGGATGCTGTCTGACCTGCTGTGCTTTTCCAGCACCACTCTGATCTAAACCCCAGTTCAAAATCCAGCCAGCTGCCAGTCCTCATGCCAGAACATCTCAGCGCTGAAGCATCGGCAGTGTTTTTTGAGTAATGATTAACCTGCAATTATCTCTCCAGGCCAGTTCCCATTCACAAACATCAGTTTGCTTGCTCTCTTCTCGTTTCCATAACAAGTCGCTGCTCAAAGTTCAAAGTTTGACTCAACTTCAGCTCACAATTCCAACCCATAAATGATAAAAATGAAAATAAAATAACAAAGGTCTCAATAAAACTTGAACAATTTTAGTCAGGTATTTCTGACTCGCGAGATTGTGATCAGCTCATCGTTTATTGTTAGACAAAGCACACACCGTTCAGACAAATCCAGAACATACCTTCATGATTTTCTATATTTCTATGCATGAACTCGTGGACTGCATCAGTTCGAGAAGTCAGCTCATCACCACCTCCTTAAGGGTAACTAGGGACGGGCAATAACTGCTGGCCCAGACAGTGACGCCCTCATCCCTCAAGTGAATTTTTAAAAATCAGCTGTCTTGTATCTCTGCATTTCCCTGAACCTGCTCACCTCTCAGTCACTCTTTGCTCTGAGATGGAGAGATGTTTAATCAGGGAGGGAATGAAGGGTTGTGAGACAAAATTAGGAAAGTAAAGTTGAGGGACAACCATGATCTCATTGAAGGATGCAGTGGACCTGATGGGCTGAATGGCCTGCATCTGCCTCTATGTCTTACAGTCATTGCTAATGAGCTGCTTTCTTGACCCAGACTTTGCTCATTAACCCTGGTGTTGAGTCGCTCAGATAGCTGAATGGCTGGTTTACAGTGAAGAGTAGTGTCATCAGTGTGGGCTCAATTCCCCCAGTGGCTGAGGTTACCATGAAGAACTCTCCTTCTCAACCTCTCCCCTCACCTGAGGCATGGCGACCCTCAGGTTAAGACATTACCACTTGACTCTCTCCAATAAGAGAGGAGTGTTATGATCTGGTCAGACTATGGCGTATATCTAGCAGATTGTTTAAGTTCAGTGTCAGTGTTCCTTATTGAATAACCTTTCAGACAAATGCTTTGGGTAGATTTTAATGCAATAGAATGTGCCAACTGAACACATTCTGTTGTTGTAAAACTCCAAAGCAGAAACAGAAACCAGGATTGGTGAGTGGTCACTGTTCTGTTGGACCCTCCCAGCTCCTTCAAATTGCCTTCCATCTATTAAAGCATTATATCACCCCACCTTGAACCCCTCCACCCTATCTCCACCATCTCTCCAGTGTAAAACCCCTTCCACTGGGTTTACGGTGAGAGGGGGAAGATATAAGAGGGACCTAAGTGGCGAGTTGGTGCGTGTATGGAATGAGCTGCCAGAGGAAGTGGTGGAGGCTGGTACAATTACAACATTTAAAAAGCATGTGGATGGGTATATGAATAGGAAGGTTTCAGAGGGATCCGAGCCAAGTGCTGGCAAATGGGATTCGATGAGGTTAGGCCATCTGGTTGGCATGGATGAGTTGGACTGAAGGGTCTGTCTCCATGCTGTACATCTCGATGACTCTAATTTTCAAAAGTATCCATAATCCAGAGTGACTCTGTGTGCCAGTTATCTCTTATCATGCAGCATCTGAACAGTCAGTGCTTTGGGACAAGAAATGTTAGTTTTGAGCTATGGGAAGGAAGGAGATTACTTGATAATGGGCAGAAAGCAATAATTGGTAATATGGGTGAGATGAAATTGACTGAAGCCAAAGACCCTGGATCTTCTTAACAAACGATGACATTGTGAGAGGATTGCAGTTATATTGTGCTTTGCATGACTACCAGATGTCTCAAAGTGCTGTGCAACCAACATGTGAACTCACTTTCACCTAGATGTTATATGCTGTCCATGTCTACTGTAGTAACTTGAGCAAGGTTTAAAGATTCCTGAAGAAGGGCTTATGCCCGAAACGTCGATTCTCCTGTTCCCTGGATGCTGCCTGACCTGCTGCGCTTTTCCAGCAACACATTTTCAGCTCTGATCTCCAGCATCTGCAGACCTCACTTTCTCCTCAAGGTTTAAAGATGCAATGTTAATCATAAACAAACAACAGTCACTTTTCTAGCTGTCCCAGTGAACAATAGCCCCTCAGCCAACACCAACACAAACAGGTGAATTGATTCATTGAGTCTGTAATATCCTCCAGGATCTCACTGTGTACCACAGGGCGGTGTATTTGACTACATGCCCAATTGAAGTAAAGATAGGAAGATTCTTATTTTTCAAAGAGTCTTTGGAACTCTCTTCCTAAATAGACAATAGAAGCAGGTTCAAAAAATGTTTCTGAAAGCAGAGTTAGACAGATTCTTGGTAAGAAATGAGGTGAAAGGTCAGTAGAATGTGGAGTACTGAAATTATTCACTGAAGGGTGGGACAGGCTTGAGAAGCTGAACAGCCTACTCCTGGATCTAATTTGGATGTTTATGTATCAGAATTAAAACTCACCCAACACCAGGTTATAGTCCAACAGGTTTATTTGGAAGCACTAGCTTTCAGAGCGCTGCACCTTCACAAGTAGCTAGTGGGGCAGGATCACAAGACTCAGAATTAATAATAAAAGGTCAAAGCGTCATACAACTGATGCGATGTAGTTAACAAGCCTAGATTGCTGATAAATCTTTAATCACTTGGAATGGGGTTGCAGGTTTCAATTGAATAATATGCAACTCGATTAATCAAGGCCTTTTTTCCACTTGACGTGGTGTCATTCCAGGGAAATGTTACCAAACCCAGCATCCAAGACAAAGCACCACATCCACAAACATTCCCTCCCTCCACTACCGACGCTCAGTAATAGCAGTACGTACCATCTACAAGATGCACTGCAGAAATTCACCAAAGATGCTCAGACAGCACCTTCCAAACCCACAACCACTTCCATCCAGAAGGATAAGAGCAGCAGATACATGGGAACACCACCCCCTGCAAGTTCCCCTCCAAGGCACTCACCATCCTGACTTGGAAATATATCGCCGTTCCTTCACTGTCGCTGGGTCAGAATCCTGGAATTCCCTCCCTCAGGGCATTGTGGGTCAACCCACAGCACATGGAGTGGTTCAAGAAGGCAGCTCACCCCCACCTTCTCAAGGGGCAACTAGGGACGGGCAATAAATGCTGGGCCTAGCCAGCAATGTTCACATTCTATGAATGAAATTTTAAGACATCTTGCTCCAAGATTTTCGTACAAGGGGATTTATGATTCAACCAAATTGGAGATCGGAGCTCCATTGTGCAGAATTCCCGACTGACTTGCAGAAATCTTAGAGTCTCCACCCACCAATGCTCACAATCGACATCTCCCAATTCCCACACCATCTTACCGGTGGGTTCATCAGTGTCCCCCAACACTTCCGTCGTTGTCACCTCAGGTTGAGCTGGTGTCGGTGGGAACAGGGGTGCTGCTCCCGGAGGAGGTATGTATGAAGCCTGCAGGACTATGATGGCCTGTAAATGACGAGGACAAAAGAAAACCATAATTAGCTAAAGCTGGCCAAGATGGAAGATGTGTCCACCACAGTGCACAGATCTTTGATGATAAACGAGTGCCCCTTTAAGATCAGGAAGTCTGAACGCCATTTCTACACCTTCTCTGCGGCTGTAACACTGTATGCTGCACGGTTCTGCGACCCTGATGCACTTTGGACGGTGCAATCAGCCTGTAGAGCTCGCAAAACAAGACTTTTCACTGTGACAACAAGAAATCAAATTAGGCTCGGATCATTTCTGTTGGACCAGAGGAACATCACAGATTGTAACATTCACCTTAATTTTCAGTTGAAGTGCAGCATTACGTGACTGACAAAATGAACGGTCCAATTAAATTGCCTTTCTCGTTAGTGGTAGTCATGACTTGGACTGGGGTGTACGAAGTTAAACATGATTTTTAACTCATTAGTGGTGCATACGTTAAGCTCAATGCATAGTTCTCTCAGCACCGGGTTAGTCAGTGTTTGGATTCAGAGACCTCAGCACAGCAGTACCAGGGACAGACTGTACGATGGAAGATTTAGATGAAGCATTAAACGCACACTCTGTCTGTCCTGTCGCCTGGATGTGAATGATCCTGTGGTACTACTTTGAACCAGAGCAGGACTGCTCTCCTACTGCCTTTCCAACTTGTATACCTCATCAAACAAAAACAGATGATCTGGAAACGTTCCCATTGGTATTTTTGAGAGTTCGCTACACACAGACTGACTGCCTGTCCATGCAACACTTCTAAAATAGTTCATTAAATGTGAGAGGAGTTGGAGTCTCCTGAAATAGTCAATCATGTAGTACAAGTATTTGTAAACTCCTGTTTCCTTTCTGTTAGGCCTGCACCCATTCTGTTAGACCCCAAACTGTCCCATTCCCTCAATTACACCAGAGGCTCTCACCTACACCTTTAATCTTTGTCAATAGGTCAAAGGCGATAGAATGTCCTTTATTGTCACGTGCTCAAATACAGACACATAGGAATACAGTGAAACATTTTATACTAATGCCTCGTATGGCACCATCTCAGGGACAAATACTGAGGTACAAATCTGAGATAGGAGAAGAGGAATAAAAAATCAAAGCAGTTGCATTACTTGACAGTGATTATAGGACCTAGTAAAAAGGATAGACATTACAGTTAGATATCTAAATTACACAGAGGTATTACTTTGTCGCAACTCAGTGCAGGGACATTCACACATGATCTGACCGCCCGCACCAGACCCCAGTCCAATAGCAGGCTCCGCTCTGCAACAAGACTCCAGTCTCTCAACTACTCCGGGACACACTACCCACTGCGGCCTCCGCTCCAGAAATCACTCCCCGCAACGGGACTCACTCCCTGTCCCTGTCTCCGCTCCGGGACTCACTCTGTATCCCTGTCTCTGCTCTGGGACTCACACCCTACCCTGGGACGCACTCCCTGCTCTGGAACTCACTCACGCTCAACAACCTCCACACTGGAACTCACTCCCTGTCCCTGCCTCCGCTCCAGGACTCACTCCCTGTCCCTGTCTCTGCTCTAGGCCTCACACCCTACCCTGGGACGCACTCCCTGCTCCGGAAATCACTCCCGCTCTACAACCTCCGCTCTGGGACTCACTCCCTGTCCCTGTCTCCACTCCGGGACTCACTCCCTGTCCCAGTCTCCGCTCTGGGACTCACTCCCTGTCCCAGTCTCCGCTCTGGGCCTCACACCCTACCCTGGGACGCACTCCCTGCTCTGGAACTCACTCACGCTCTACAACCTCCACACTGGAACTCACTCCCTGTCCCTGCCTCCGCTCCAGGACTCACTCCCTGTCCCTGTCTC
>NC_057710.1:4892887-4919959 GCF_004010195.1 Chiloscyllium plagiosum
GGGACTCACTCCCTGTCCCAGTCTCCACTCCGGGACTCACTCCCTGTCCCAGTCTCCACTCCGGGACTCACTCCCTGTCCCAGTCTCCACTCCGGGACTCACTCCCTGTCCCAGTCTCCACTCCGGGACTCACTCCCTGTCCCAGTCTCCACTCCGGGACTCACTCCCTGTCCCAGTCTCCACTCCGGGACTCACTCCCTGTCCCAGTCTCCACTCCGGGACTCACTCCCTGTCCCAGTCTCCACTCCGGGACTCACTCCCTGTCCCAGTCTCCACTCCGGGACTCACTCCCTGTCCCAGTCTCCACTCCGGGACTCACTCCCTGTCCCAGTCTCCACTCCGGGACTCACTCCCTGTCCCAGTCTCCACTCCGGGACTCACTCCCTGTCCCAGTCTCCACTCCGGGACTCACTCCCTGTCCCAGTCTCCACTCCGGGACTCACTCCCTGTCCCAGTCTCCACTCCGGGACTCACTCCCTGTCCCAGTCTCCACTCCGGGACTCACTCCCTGTCCCAGTCTCCACTCCGGGACTCACTCCCTGTCCCAGTCTCCACTCCGGGACTCACTCCCTGTCCCAGTCTCCGCTCTGGGACTCACTCTCTCTCCCTGTCTCCGCTCTGGGACTCACTCCCTGTCCCTGTCTCCGCTCCGGGACTCACTCTCTCTCCCTGTCTCCGCTCTGGGACTCACTCCCTGTCCCTGTCTCCGCTCCGGGACTCACTCCCTGTCCCAGTCTCCGCTCCGGGACTCACTCCCTGTCCCTGTCTCCGCTCCGGGACTCACTCCCTGTCCCTGTCTCCGCTCCGGGACTCACTCCCTGTCCCTGTCTCCGCTCCGGGACTCACTCCCTGTCCCTGTCTCCGCTCCGGGACTCACTCCCTGTCCCTGTCTCCGCTCCGGGACTCACTCCCTGTCCCTGTCTCCGCTCCGGGACTCACTCCCTGTCCCTGTCTCCGCTCCGGGACTCACTCCCTGTCCCTGTCCCCGCTCTGGGACTCACTCCCTGTCCCAGTCTCCGCTCCGGGACTCACTCCCTGTCCCTGTCTCCGCTCCGGGACTCACTCCCTGTCCCTGTCCCCGCTCCGGGACTCACTCCCTGTCCCAGTCTCCACTCCGGGACTCACTCCCTGTCCCAGTCTCCACTCCGGGACTCACTCCCTGCTCCGGGACTCACTCCCTGTCCCTGTCCCCGCTCCGGGACTCACTCCCTGTTCCTGTCTCCGCTCCGGGACTCACTCCCTGTGTCCGCTCTGGGACTCACTCCCTGTCCCAGTCTCCGCTCCGGGACTCACTCCCTGTCCCAGTCTCCGCTCAGGGACTCACTCCCTGTTCCTGTCCCCGCTCCGGGACTCACTCCCTGTGTCCGCTCTGGGACTCACTCCCTGCTCTGGGACTCACTCCCTGTCCCTGTGTCCGCTCTGGGATTTTCCCCCCGGGTTCTCCATCTCTGCTATTCCCTTCTAGGTAAGTCCACATGATTAGTTGAAGAAAAATGCTGTAAAGGAGGGAAAAGAAAGAGAAAACAGAAAACAATTGGGTGGAGTAAAGGGTGTCTTACAGGATCATCTGACTCAGCCTTACTCTCTCTGTGGAAGATGGTTAGATCCATTTGTAGTATATCTGTCCTGGACCAATGGTGTAAAACCACAGCTAGTGCACAGGATAGGCACCAACAGAGAGCTGATGGGAAGAATGGCCTGTTACTATAGTATGATGTAAATTTGGGCAGCACGGTGGCTCAGTGGTTAGCACTACTGCCTCCCAGCACCAGGGACCTGGGTTCAATGCCAACCTTGGGTGACTGTCTGTGCACAGTGTGCATGGTCTCCCTGTGTTGGATTGGTTTTCTCCCACAGTACAAAGACGTGCAGGTTAGGTGGGTTGGCCATGGGAAAATGCCCACGATGATGGCAATTTCGTTCCCGCGAGGACATTAGTGCAGCAAATGAAAATCAATAGAACTGTGGATGCTGTAAACCAGAAATTGCCGGAAAAGCTCAGCAGATCTAGCAACATCTACGGAGAGAAATCAGAGGTAACATTTTGGGTCAAGTGACCTTCTTTAGGACCATGAAGCCAATGGGTTTTTCTGACAATCAGTTCATGGTCATCATTAGACTCTTGATTCCAGACTTTTATTGAATTCAAATTCTACCCTCTGCTTTGTCCAGGATACGACCTGCTCACACCACTATGTCATTGCCTACTCAGAAACTGTTACCCTCCATTCCTATTGAGTCTCAGAATTGGCCGCAGTCTCTGTCCTCACACGTCGCTCACTGGGCAGATTTCTTTGGGTCTATATTGCATGTCAGTAATAAGAAAAACATTGACTAGATTTGCTTCAATAGAGGTCTTTCACTCTGGCTAGGAATGATGGGAAAGCAGGGCCTCCATTGCTGTCTCTGAGTTTCTCTCCAACATCATCAACTCAGTTGTTGCCCAGCAGAAACCAGCCACTGCTTAGCAGGAGTTTGTAAGCTCACATTTTCCAAATGCTCCCACTACCAATGGGGAGCCTGCTTTCTGACATTCCATCGCATGGCAACCCCTATCTGTTTACAATGTTTCCCCACTGGGGAATCAGGGTATCAGAAATACAGAAACCATCTGTGGATGACTCACTGAAAGGAAGGAGCCCAGATAACAATCCCATCAGATTGAGGGTGACAAAGACTAACAACCACCCCCCCCCCCCCCCCCCCCCCCCCCCCCCCCCCCCCCCCCCCCCCCCCCCCCCCGCCTCGCGCACACTCCCAGGACAGGGACAGCATGGGGTTAGATACAGAGTAAAGCTCCCTCTACACTGTCCCCATCAAACACTCCCAGCACAGGGACAGCACAGGGTTAGATACAGAGTAAAGCTCCCGCTACACTGTCCCCATCAAACGCTTCCAGGACAGGGACAGCACCAGGTTAGATTCAGAGTAGAGCTTTCTCTACATTGTCCCTATCAAACAGCCTCAGGACAGGGACAGCACAGAGTTAGATACAAAGTAAAACTCCCTCTACTCTGCCCCCATCAAACACTCCCAGGACAGGGACAGTATGCACTTAGATAGAGCGTATATGTTGTAGCAGCAGTGTGTACCAACTACAAGATGCGCTGCAGAAATTCACCCAAAGATCCTCAGACAGCACTTTCCAAACCCATAACCATTTCCATCCAGAAGGACAAGGGCAGCAGATACATGGAAACACCACCCCCTGCAAGTTCCCCTCCAAGCTATTCACCATCCTGACTTGGAAATATATCACCGTTCCTTCACTGTCACTGGGTCACAATCCTGGAATTCCCTCCCTAAAGGCATTGTGGGTCAACCCCCAGCACATGGACTGCAGCGGTTCAAGAAGGCAGCTCACCCCCACCTTCTCAAGGGGCAACTAGGGGTGGACAATAAATGCTGGGCCCAGCCAGTGACACCCACATCCCACAGATGAATACATTTTAAAAATTCTGTTTCTGACCCCCTGCTGTCCCTTTTTTCAGGAGTGCTTGATGGGGTCAATATCAAGGAAATTTCACTCTGTATCTAACGCTGTGCTGTACCTGTATTGGGAGTGTTTGATAGGGACAGTGAAGAGGGAGTACAGTCACTGCCTTTGTCTTAGAATAACCACAGACTACGTATTTTCTGTTTCAGCTTATCCCTGATTTAAATGCAGAGAGGGTTTCTAAACATAATGAAATGATTGTCCCAGAGAGAGAGAGAGAGAGAGAGAGAGGGGTTTGAACCAGCTGACAGAGTAATCTGGAGTTTGGAACGTTGTGGACTTCAGTAATGCTGATCCCAGTCTTCGGGAGAATTCCTGGAGGAGGCTGGAGGCTGGAACAGAGCCAAGCAGTGGTTGATTTGAGTTGCTGCTGGAGATGCTGCTGTGCTCAGCTGGATAGGTTCAGCCTGAGGATGGCCCGAATGAATGCTAGGAGGCAAGAGGTAGCAGTGATGAGCGGCTGTGTTTCTTTTGTAAGGTTTGGGAAAGAAAGGGACACATGGATATTGAGTGTCAGAGATAGGTTAGAATTTTGGAGAAAGAGAAATAAGGGAAAAGATACTCACAAAGGAAAAGATCTCAGTCCTGCCGCTCAAACCCTTTCCAATGTGACCAAGACTGGTGTGGGCCCTAACGCATCTATTTGCACAGGCACCAAATACTCTGCTTCTCTGGAAGTTCATTCCATACATGAACTACCCCCGTGCCAGTAGCAGTGGTGGACTATCCCTCTTTATGGGCATTTAAACGGGCATTGGATAGGCATATGGAGGATAGTGGGCTAGTGTAGGTTAGGTGGGCTTGGATCGGCGCAACATCGAGGGCCAAAGGGCCTGTACTGCGCTGTATTTTTCTATGTTCTATCTTCTATGTTCCAGCCTTGGGTAGCTGCCTATGTGGAGTTTGCACATTTTCCCTGTGATCAGCCAGGGCTTTAGAGAGTTACAAGGTAGTCAGGAAGGAACTGAAGAATGGACTTAGGAGAGATGGAAGGGGGCTTGAAAAAGCATTAGCAAGTAGGATTAAGGAAAACCATCAGGCGCTCTACATTTATGTGAGGAACAAGAGGATGGAAAGAGTGAGGGTGGGGCCGATCAGGGATAGTGGAGGGAAGCCTGGAGTCGGAGAAAGTAGGGGAGGTCCTTAATGAATACTTTGTTTCAGTATTCACACTAAGAGGGATCTTGATGTTTCTGAGGACAGCGTGAAACAGACTGATATGTTCAAATAGGTTGACGTTAAGAAGGAGGATGTGCTGAAAATTTTGAAAAACATAAGGATAGATCAATCCCCTGGGCCAGACGTGATATACTTGAGGTTTCTGCAGGAAGCAAGGGAAGAGATTGCTGCACCTTTGACGAAGATCTTTGCATCCTCACTGTCCACTGGAATAGTACCAGATGATTGGAGGGTGGCAAATGTTATTCTTTTAAGCAAGAAAGGCAATAGGGATAATCCTGGGAATTATAGACAAGTCAGTCTCATGTCAGTGGTGGGCAAATAATTGGAGATTTCTGAGAGACAGGATTTATGATTACCTGGAAAACCATAGTTCAATTAGAGATAGTCAGCATGACTTTGTGAGGGACAGGTCATGCCTCACAAGCCTTATTGAATACTTTGAGGACGTGACAAAATACAATGATGAAGGTAGAGCAGTGGATGTGGTGTATATGAATTTTAGCAAGGCATTTGATCAGGTTCCCCATGGTAGACTCATTCAGAAAGTAAGGAGGCATGGGATACAGGAAAGTCTGGCTGTCAGGATACAGAATTGGCTAGCCCATAGTAGACAGAGGATGGTAGTAGATGGAAAGTATTCAGCCTGGAGCACAGTAACCAGTGGTGTTCCACAGGGATCAGTTCTGGGGCTTCTGCTGTTTGTGATTTTTATAAATGACTTGGATGAGGAAGTGGAAGGGTGGGTTAATAGGTTGCCAATGACACGAAGGTTGGTGGAACTGTGGGTAGTGTGGAGGGCTGTTGTAGTTTGCAACGGGACATT
Organism: Chiloscyllium plagiosum; assembly: GCF_004010195.1. Taxonomy (NCBI): domain Eukaryota; kingdom Metazoa; phylum Chordata; class Chondrichthyes; order Orectolobiformes; family Hemiscylliidae; genus Chiloscyllium; species Chiloscyllium plagiosum. Next base: position 4,898,389 of record NC_057710.1, read on the forward strand.
GACAGGATGCAGAACTGGGCTGAGAAGTGGCAGATGGAGTTCAACCTGGATAAGTGCAAAGTGATTCATTTTGGAAGGTTGAATTTGAATGCAGGTTACAGGGTTAAAGGCAGGATTCTTAGCAGTGTGGTGAATCAGAGGGATCTTGGGGTCCACATCCATAGATCCCTCAAAGTTGCCTCCAAGGTTTGTTAAGAAGCCAAATGGTGAGTTGGTTTTCATGAGCAGGGGGACTGAGTTTAAGAGCCACGAGGTTATGCAGCAGCTCTATAGAGCCCTGGTTAGACCACACTTGGAATATTGTGTTCAGTTATGGTCGCATCATTATGGGAAGGATGTGGAAGCTTTTAGACAGGGTGCAGAGGAGATTTACCAGAATGCTGCCTGGACTGTTGACATGTCTTATGAAGAAAGGTTGAGGGAGCTAGGGCTTTTCTCGTTGCAGCGAAGAAGGGTAAGAGGTGACTTGATAGAGGTGTACAAGATGATGAGAGGCATAGATAGAGTGGATAGTCAGAGACATTTTCCCACATAGGAAATGGCTATCAATAGAAAGCATCATTTTAAGATGATTGGAGGAAGGTTTAGGGGACATGTCAGAGGTAGGTTCTTTACACAGAGAGGCATACGTGCATGGACTGCACTGCCAGCGGTGGTAGTAGAGTCAAGATATTAGGGACATTTAAGCAATTCTTGGACAGACACACGGGAGATAGTACAATGAAGGGTATGTAGGTTAGACTGATCTTGGAGTAGGATAAAAGGCCGGCACAACATTGTGGGCCAAAGGGCCTCTACTGTGCTGTACTGTTCTATGTTCTATGTCTGCATGGGTTTCCTCCCATCGTTCAAACAGGTGCAGGTCAGGTGGATTGACTGGGCTAAATTGGCCATAGTGTGCAGACGAGGTGGATTAGCCAAGGGTTACAGGGATAGGGTAGGCAAGTGGGTATCTGGGTGGGATGCTCTTCAGAGGGTCAGTCTCTACTCGATGGGCCGAATGGCCTGCTTCCATGCTGTCGGGATTCTATGATTCTTATCTCCCGATTCTGAGTGGATTATTTTGTTTCCCCTCCCTGGGTACTTCCTTCCTCTCCAGTTAAAACCTTCCAATGGTTTCACTCGGCAGTTGTTTCATTCCTGCTGGAATGTGTTCTTGCTGACCAGGCATGTCCTTGGTCTGTGTTCTTGCAGCCCCGGATTTTACAGGCATTCCAGTTCCCTGACTCACATCGCTGCTGCTTTCTGCTCTTGCTGAATCACTGATTCCACACTCGCAATTGGGAGCCAGCTGGGGGAGATCGAATCCAGCATGTGAACCCACCACCCCTTCCCCCTCACTCCCACACTACACCCACTCCAGCACCAGGCTGCGTTGGGCCTGTTAAAGCCACAATGCCCAATTTAATATTTCACTAAATCAAACTGGGCAGGGCTCCTTCGACATTATAACTGAGGTGTAGAAATAAATTGGAAACTCTCACAAAATCAAACAAGGTCACCGAAGGAAAGACCCGGAGAACACGCCCAGGCACCTATTCTCCTGCAATCTGTTCTCTTCAGCAACCTCAAGGCTCCAACACTGGGATCTGTGTCTTCAGTCCCAGTTTCTAAACATTGCAGTTCCCTTCATGATCCTCTCTTACTCTCCAAAACTCCCCAACTTCAGATGCTCCCCAAAACCTACCTCAACTGAGAGAGTAATCCTTGAAATAACAACATTCTAATGATACTCAATAGCGTTTTGGTGGCACACTTAAGCTGTTTTACGGCATTAATGTTCAATTAAAGAGCACATTATCGTGAGATAACATCTGTATGTCATCCAAACATTGACAATAGGCTACATTAATATCAGTAACAATCCGTAATAGAGCGCTGAGGGACACACTGAGGGACACTGAGTGACAAGGAGAAAGTGAGCACTGCAGATGATGGAGATCAGAGTCGAAAAGGGTGGCACTGCAAAAGCACAGCAGGTCAGCCAGCGTCAGAGGAGCAGGAAAATCAATATTTTGGGCAAAAGACCTTCATCAGGAAGGGCTTTTGCCTGAAACGTCGATTTTCCTGCTCCTTGGATGCTGCCTGACCTGCTGTGCTTTTCCAGCACCACTCTGATCTAAACTCTGGTGTCCAGCACCTGCAGTCCTCGCTTTTGCTGCTCGTATGCTGTCTAACCAGCTGTGTTTTCCCAGCACCACATTTCTTGATTACTGAGTGACAACGTAAGGGAGCTCAGTAGAGATACAGTCAATAACACAGGGTGCTGGGGGGAAGCGGGTTACTGAGTGACAGTGTGGGGGAACTGGATTAACATCAGTACAGATATAGGCAGTAACACAGGGTACTGGGGGAGAGGGGTTACTGAGTGACAGTGTGAGGGAGCTGGACTAACATCATTACAGATACAGACAGTAACACAGGGTGTTGGGGGAGAGGGGTTACTGAGTGACAGTGTGAGGGAGTTGGATTAACATCAGTTCAGGTACAGTCAGTAACACAGAGCCCTGGGGAGAGAGGGGTTACTGAGTGACAGTGTGGCGGAGCTGGATTAACATCAGTACAGATACAGTCAGTAACATAGGGCACTGGGGGAGAGGGGTTACTGAGTGACAGTGTGAGGGAGCTGGATTAACATCAGCACAGATATAGTCAGTAACACAGGGTACTGGGGGAGTGGGGTTACTGAGTGACAGTGTGTGGAAGCTGGATTAACATAAGTACAGATACAGTCAGTAACACAGGGTACTGGGGGGAAGAGGGGTTACTGAGTGACAGTGTGGGGGAGCAGGATTAACATCAGTACAGATACAGTCAGCAATGCAGGGCGCTGGGGGAGAGGGGTTACTGAGTGACAGTGTGGGGGAGCAGGATTAACATCAGTACAGATATAGTCAGTAACACAGGGCGCTGGGGGAGAGGTGTTACTGAGTGACAGCGTGAGGGAGCTGGATTAACATCAGTACAGGTACAGTCAGTAACACAGGGTGCTGGGGAGAGAGTACAGTGTAAGCTGAAAAGTGTTGACTCTCTTACCCCAGTGTTCTGTTTCTTTGTGTCCAGCAAAGCCAGACTGTAGTTGGCCATGAGGTTCGGGGTGCTGAGGACATCTCTGAGGGGGGCTCGGACCTCCCCCAGAAACCTGTGAATTAAGAAAAGGGATAAGAAATGAGTCAACTATGTGATCCGGAATTTGACTTCACACTCACCAATGCCCGTTTACCGCTGGTGAAACCCACAGGAGCTGCTTAAACTGAGCCTGGAAATTAGATCCATGTTTCAAAGCAGATTTTGCATTTAAATCATGCCTTTCTGACCTCTTCCAAAATGGAAGCTAGTTTATACATAGCAAGTTATACATAGCAAATAACAATGATCAGTGAATATGTCATAGTGATATCAGTTAGGTAATCCTTATTGGTCAGGATACCAGGGGAACGATTCCCATGTCTACTTCAAGCTCTGCTTCATCTCCTGCTGGGAGACCGGGTGCAGTCAAACCTCGATTTAACATCTTCACTTATTGCGTTGGGGTGTAATGCTCACAGGTCTCTGGTGTTAGTCTTGAATCTGTCCCCTAGTGGGTGAACGATCTCTGGAAACATCTTGTTGTGACCCCCAGCTAATGCTACTGCTGGGCAAGTGAGACCCCAGCATTAAATCTGGCTCTTTGATCATACACATTTTTCTAACTTAAACACGGTGATCATTTGCCGAACCATAGGCTGCAGATATAACAGTGAAACAAAATTTTATTCCACATTAGGGAGCAAAAAAACCATGAACCAAAATATCAAAATATGGAACACAGGTTTGAAATAGTTTAAAACATACGGCAAAAACAAAATCTCATCTCATCGTCAATGTCATTATTTCACAGCAATCCAAAGACACTGAAATTATCCTTCAGTTTGACTTGACTGCTCCTCCCCAGTTCTTATTAGGAACAAAGAAGTGTCCTTCCAGCGAAGCTCATGAAACAGAGTTTAGACTTTCTAAGTCTTTTAGAGCTCTGCAGGTTTCCAAGCAACACTCCTGGGTCTGGAATTTCATTTGCTGAATATTTATACCGAGGTAACAATGCCCTCTGCTCCTTTCTAGGAAGACATTTCGATACAGTAGTTCAAGAAAGGCAGTTGACCACCACCTTCTCAAGAGCAACAAGAGATGAGCAATAAATGCTGGCCCAGCCAGTGGCACCCACAGCCCGTAAATGAATTGAAAAAAAAACAAAAAGATTACTGTGCTTCTCAATCCAGAGCCTGAAGGCGTTTCAATCTCGACTGCTCCTTTGACACCACTGAGGCCGCAAGGACAATGGATAATGGGAATGCTGCCAGTGACAATTCCCCTCTAAACCACTCACCATCCTGACTTGGAAATATAAAAATATTTCAAACAGTATTCTAAATTTAGATAGCTTGGTCTGTGGTTTCCTTTTTCCTTTTGGGTCATACACTATCCCCAAGATTGTAGGGATAGGGTAGTGGTTGGTTCTGCATGGGATGCTCTGAGGAGCGTCAATGTGGACTTGATGGGCTGAATGGCCTGCTTCTACATTGTAGGGATGGTTTACCTTTAATATTCGAACATGCATATAGAAGCATTGCACTCGGTAACACAGAATGTCTCATTTCAATACATGTTGAAAGACATATGATTTATAGATGCTCATGTCACTTCAAATTTGGATTTCAAGATAGTGGCATATGGGTGCTGCCTACTTTGTAAAGGGTTTAAGAACAAATTCAGAAAGTCATTTCTGGAGTAGTGACTTAATCCAATATGTGCGAGAGAACAAACTCCTAAAATGTGAATTGAAGATTACCTAGGCTTAAGGATTATGACAAAGTGTAAACATTGCAGGCATGAACATGCTTTCAATTTAGGATAATCAAGGATTGATTTTAATTTCGAAGGTCCAGGGCCTGGCTTGTCAGGAGTTCAGAAGGATATCTCCAAGAAGGTCTTGAGGGTCAGTAGAGATGCGGAAGTATTCTCTGGCTATGGACTCGAGATCCAAGGAATACCATTTCAGAACAAAAGACAATCCATTCAGGAGTGAAACAAGTGGGAACATTCTTCATCCAGATGGTGGTGAATCCTTGGAACTCTCTACTCCAGAAGGCTGTGGAAACTCAGTCATTAACTAATTTAAAGTCAGAGATTACTAGATTTCTTGTTACAAATGCAATTGAGGGATGTGGAATAGTGTGGGAAATGAGCTCGATGATCAGCTGTGACCTAGAGTGACAGATTATGCTCAAGGAAGGCCTGTTCCTATTCCGATATTCCTCCCACTTGACTGGGTGAGTGCAGCTCAGGAACTCGACTCAATCCAAGACAGAGCAGTTACTTGCTTGGCACTCCCCTCAACACCCACTCCCTCCACTAACTGTGCTCAGTAGCAGCAGCAGCTTGTACCATCTGCAAGCTGCTCTGCAGAAATTCACTAAGGCTCCTTCAATACCATCTAAACACAAGAGCAGCAGATACATGGGAACACTGCCATCGACAAGTTCCCCTGTAAACCACTCACCATCCTGACTTGGAAACATTTTGCTGCTCCTTCACTGTCGCTGGGTCAAATTCCTGGAATTCCCTCCCTAACGGGTCAATCAACCACAGGTGAAATGCAGCAGATCAAGAAGACAGGTGACCTCCACCTTCTCAAGGGGCACCGAGGGAATCAGCAAAAATTGCTCACCCAGCCAATGACGTCAATACCACTTAAAAACCAAAACAACATTGACAATAATACACTGCGTGCCACTGGGTACAATGTTCCTTTGTATTGTAAGATAATTGAGCATGTGTTATTGTGTACAATATACACCTCCACAGATTGAGTGTGACTGGGAATAATGTTGCTGGACAGTATATCATAACACACTGTTGTGGAGGGGGGTTGAAAAATGTGTTGCTGGAAAAGCGCAGCAGGTCAGGCAGCATCCAAGGAGCAGGAGAATCGGCATTTCGGGCATAAGCCCATCATCAGTGATAGTGTCCCTACTTTTGAGTCAGGAACACCCGGTTCAATTCCCACCTTACATTACTTAAAATGTTGATTCAAAGATGTCTATAAATGACACTGTTGATGTGTGGATCCTATATGAGTAAAGGTGGTTAGCTCATTTGGCTGGACAGCTGGTTAGTGACACAGAGTGATGACAACAGGATCAGTGCTGGGCCCATTGCTGTTTGATAGCTATATTCATGATTTGAATGTGAATGTACACGCAATGATTAGGAAGTTGGCTGATGACACTGAAGTAGATGGTATCATGGACAGTGAGGAAAGTCATCAGAAATTGCAGCAGGACCTTGATCAGCTGGGGAAGTGGGCCGAGAAATGACAAATGGAGTTTAGATTAGATTAGATTACATTACAGTACAGTGTGGAAACAGGCCCTTCGGCCCAACAAGTCCACACCGACCCGCCGAAGCGCAACCCACATTTACCCCTTACCTAACACTACGGGCAATTTAGCATGGCCAATTCACCTAACCTGCACATCTTTGGACTGTGGGAGGAAACCGGAGCACCTGGAGGAAACCCACGCAGACACGGGGAGAATGTGCAAACTCCACACAGTCAGCCGCCTGAGGCGGGAATTGAACCCGGGTCTCAGGCGCTGTGAGGCAGCAGTGCTAACCACTGTGTCACCGTGCTGCCCATAAATATCGATATCAATAAATGGGAGGTCTTGCATTTTGGAAAGTCAAGTCAAGGTAAGAGCTTCATGGTGAATGGTAGGGCCTTAAGGAGTGTAATGGAACAGAAGGATCTTGGATTGGGAGCAGCTATCTGAAGGGAAGTCCACATTTGATATGTGGGAGGCTTTCAAAGTTATGTTAAAGATAGTGCAGGATAGGCATGTCCCATTGAAGGCAAAGGATAGGAAGGGCAAGAATCGTGATCCATGGATGACAGGAGAAATCACACGACTGGCCAAGAGGAAAAGGGAAGCGTACATAAGGTCCAGGCAGCTAAGACCAGAAGGGACCTTAGAGGAATATCGGAAGAATAGGACCAATCTTAAATAAGGAATCAAGTGGACTAAAAGGGGTCATGAAATAACTTTAGCGAGTAAAATTAAGGAGAATACCAAGGCCTTTTATCCAAATACAAGAAGCAAAAGGGTAACTAGAGAAAGGATTGGTCCACTAAAGGATAACGAAGGAAGATTGTGGGTTGAACCTGAGAAAATGGGTGAGTTTCTCAATGATTACTTTACATCAGTGTTCACTGAGGAGGGGGACATAATGAATGTTGAGATTAGAGATAGAAGTTTGATAACTTTGGATCACATTGACATAAGTAGGGAAGATGTGTTGGATAGGGTCAAGGATATTAAGGTGGACAAATCCCCAGGACAGGATTGAATCTATCCCAGGTTGCTGATGGAGGCAAGAGAGGAAATAGCTGGGGCCTTGACAGAAATCTTTGTAGCATCCTTAAACACAGGTGAGGTGCCGGAGGACTGGAGGGTTGCTCATGTTGTCCCCTTGTATAAGAAGGGTAATAGGGATATTCCAGGTAACTACAGACCAGTGAGCCTGACGTCAGTGGCGGGAAAGGTACTGAGGGATAAAATCTGTTTATATTTGGAAAAGAATGGGCTTATCATTGACAGGCAACATGGTTTAGTGCGGGGGAGATCATGGATTACTAACGAGGTCTTTGAGGGAGTGACCAAGTTGATAGATGGAGGAAGGGCTGTTGGTGTCATTTACATGGACTTTAGTCAGGCTGTTTGATAAGGTTCCCCATGGTAAACTAATGGAGAAAGTGAAGTCACATGATGTGCAGGGTATCCTAGCTGGGTGGATAAAGAACTGGTTGAGCAACAGGAGACAGAGAGTAGTAGTTGAAGGGAGTTTCTCAAAATGGAGGAAGGTGACCAGTGGTGTTCCACAGGGATCAGTGTTGTGGCCACTGTTGTTTGTAATATGCATAAATGATCTGGAATAGGGCACTGTTGGCATGATCAGTAAGTTTGAGATGACATGAAAATTGGAGGAGTAGCAGAAAGCATAAGGGACTGTCAAAGAATACAGGAGGATATAGGTAGAGTTGGGTGGAGAAGTGGCAGATGGAGTTCAATCCAGGCAAATGTGAGGTGATGCATTTTAGGAAGTCTAATTCTAGAGTGAATTTTACTGTAAATGTTGGGAAAAGTTGATGAGCAGAGAGATCTGGGAGTGCAGGTCCATTGTACCCTGGGAGTGCAGGTATGGTAGGTTCATTTAAGATGCGTCTGGACAGATGCATGAGTAGGTGGGGAGCAGAGGGATACAGATGCTTAGGAATTTGGCGATAGGTTTAGACTGTGGATTTGTACCCACATTCACCCCTTCCCCAGGAAGTTAATGCCACGGGTGAACCACTCTCTGTGTAAAAAAGGAGCTTGCTGGTAATTAGTCAAAGTTTCAATGTGTCCATTGCACCATATCATGCTTTAAGTCATAATATCTTGACAATGAGGCAGAGGGGCAGTGGAGCAGTGGACAAGGAGAGAAATGGAATCAAATCCTGTTGTTTGAATCCTCCTCAAATAATGGATTCTGGTGATCTGAAACCAATAAGAAACTCAGCAGGATCTGTGGAGACAGAAACAGAACTAGCATTTCGGGTCCACTGTGACTCTCTTTCAGGAGTGAAACTGTTTCGGAGAGTCTGTGGAACTTGAGACATAAACTCTGCTTCTCTCCACAGATGCTGCCAGACCTGCTGAGTTTCTCCAGCAATTTCTATTGATATTCTAGTACCTTATGAGATCCCCCCTGTGCCCAGAGGTCTCCAGGACACGAACTGTGGTCACAGGAAGATGTGCGGCACAGGGAATAGACAGTATCATCAAAGTGAGGGACAGCCAAGGACAACAATCCTTCCTGCACAATCTAACTGTGATCCTGCTGAAGTTATAAATAACCCCAGGGAATGCCCACTACTTAAGCACACTGTCTAAGGTGTATCCTTAATGTGGAACTGTGAGTGCTCCCAACTAGACAGTGCGGACTTGGAAACATTGCAGCGATCAATTCGGCTGTGCACATTCCGTGCTATTTGCCAGGATCAGGGTCAGACTCCTTGGCAACCGTCGTCAGGTCATTTCCTGACGGCGAGCACTCAGCCTGATTTACTGGAAATGCCGTGGGTTACTGCTGTCAAACAGCTGGCAGAGCACAGTCACACTTGGATTGGCAGGAAAGGGCTGTACATAAACCAGAGTATTTATAGAGACCTGACTCACAGTGAAAGGAACCAGCGACCACAGGACTGTTACCTGTGGGAGAATTTCTATGTACTATACAATGACCCACTGCATGTTCCTATATACAATAGACAGTAGCACATTAAACAAAAGATTAGATAGGCTGGGAATTTTTTTCACTGGAGCATAGGAGGTTGAGAGGCGACCTGCTGGAAGTTTATAAAATAATAAGAGGTATAGATAGTGTTAATGGGAATTGGCCTTTTCCCCAAGATGGAGAATTCCAAGACTAGGGGCACATTTTTAAGGTGAGAGGAGAGAGATTCAAAAGAGACATAAGAGGCACATTTTTTTACACAGAGAGTGGTTCGCCCGTGGCATTAACTTCCTGGGGAAGGGGTGAATGTGGGTACAATTACAATGTTTAAAAGACATTTGGATGGATACGTGAATAGGAAAGGTTTGGAGGGAGTCAAAATTAGAGTGGTGCTGGGAAAGCACAGCAGGTCAGGAAGGATCTGAGCAGCAGGAAAATTGATGCTTCGGGCAAAAGCTCTTCATCAGGAATCCGGTTTGGAGGAATACGGACCAGGAGCAGGCAGGTGGGACTAGCTTAGTTTGGGACTATGTTCAGCATAGACTGGTTGGACCGAAGGGTCTGTATCTATGCCCAATATAGCATTAGGACAAGTAACAAATACTGTGTTTTTATACAATATTCATGCAGTGTTGTGCTCAGTAACATGAGAATACATATGGTATTATAGAGTGTGGTAAAGTCACTCTAGTCCGATCAGACCATCAAGCTGTTTTCTCATTGGAGAGAGATGACTGGTGGTGAGTTTAACCTGAGGGTCACCATGCCTCAGTTGAGAAGGTGGGACTCTTATAGTGACCTCAGCAACAACAGGAATCAAGCCCTTAATGCTAGAGTCATAGAGTCTTACAGCACAGAGACAGTCATTCTTTTATTCCTGATATAACTATAGAAAGCTTGAGGGTTTTCCTTGATCCTACCTGCCAACAACGTCTCATGTCCCCTCCTGGCTCTTAGTTCTTTCTTTTGGTCCTTCCTGGTTAACTTGTAACTCTCAAGCACTCTAACTGAGCCTTCATGCCTCATCTTAACATCAACCTCTTTCTTTCTCTCAACAACAAATTCAACTTCTTTAGTAAACCATGGCTCCCTTACTCGATAACTTCCTCTCTGCCTGGCAGGTACATACTTATCAAGGACCCGCAGTAGCTGTTCCTTGAACAAGCCCCACATTTCAATTGTACCCATCCCCTGCAGTTTCCTTCCCCATACTATGCATCCTAAATCTTGCCTAATCGGATCATAATTGCCTTTCTCCCAGCAATACCTCTTGCCCTGCATTATATACCTGTCCCTTTCCATCGCTGAAGTAAACATAACCGAATAGTGGTCACTATCACCAAAGTGCTCACCTACCTCCAAATCTAACACTGGGCTAATGGTAAGATTCTTGGTAGTTTAGATGAGCAGAGAGACCTCAGTATCCATGTACTGATCACTGAAAGTTGGCATGCAGGTTGATAGGGTTGCTAAGAAGGCATAAAGTGTGTTAGGTTTTATTGGTAGAGAGATTAAGTTTCAGAGCCACAAGGTCATACTGCAGCTGTACAAAACTCTGGTGCAGCTGCACTTGGAGTACTGCAATACTGGTCACTACATTATGGAAAGATGTGGAAGCTTTGGAAAGGGGCAATTTCAAAGGAGATATACTAGGATGTTGCCTGGTATGGAGGGAAGGTCTTATGAGGAACATGGGACTTGAGGCTGTTTCGTTAGAGAGAAGAAGGTTGAAAGGTGAGTCAATTGAGACATATAAGATAATCAGAGGGTTAGAAAGGGTGAACAATGAGAGCTATTTTCCTCAGATGGTGATGACTAGCACAAGGGGACATAGCTTTCAATTGAGGGGGTGATATAGGACAGATGTCAGAGGTAGGTTCTTTAACAGAGAGCAGTAGGGGGGTGGAATGCCCTGCCTGCAACATTAGTAGACTTGCCAACGTAAGGGCATTTAAATGGTCATTGGATAAACAGATGGATAAAAATGGAATAGTGTAGGTTAGATGGGCTTCAGATTGGTTCCATAGGTCGGTGCAACATCGAGGGCTGAAGGGTCTGTACTGTGCTGTAATGTTCTATGTTCTAAAATCAATTTTGCAGGAGATGTGCTTGAATGGTTGTAGAGTTGGCTTCAAGCAAGACATGACCACTTGTTAAACGGTCCTCCCATTCAATCTGGCAGGGGTACTGTTGATGGAATTTCTCTAGCCTCTTATATGTTTTGTGACAATTTAACAAGGTTATGTCCTTGCTTTTTTTTTCAAAAGGGGTTGTAAAGGCAGAGGTTCCGATATGTCTGGTGTTATCTACTTGAGAAAGCTTTTATGCCTTTCTTTTAAAACACTTAACTTGAAAGGGTTCTGAAAAGATTTACAAGGGTGTTGCCAGGGTTGGAGCATTTGAGTTATAGGGAGAGGTTGAATAGACTGGGGCTGTTTTCCCTGGAGCATCAGAGGCTGAGGGGTGACCTAATGGAGTATTATAAAATCATGAGGGGCATAGATACGGTAAATAGACAAAGTCTTTTCCCTGGGGTGGGGAGTCCAGAACAAGAGGACACGAATTTAGGGTGAGAGGAGAAAGATATAAAAGGGACCTAAAGGGTACCACACAGAGGGTGGTACGTGTATGGAATGAGCTGCCAGAGGAAGTGGTGGAGGCTGGTACAATTACAACATTTAAAAGGCATCAAGAAGGGTACATGAACAGGAAAGGTTTAGAGAGCTATGGGCCAAGTGCTGGCAAATGGGACTAGATTATTTTAGGATATCTTGTCAGCCTGGACAAGTTGGACCGAAGGGTCTGTTTCTGTGCTGCACATCTCTGTGACTCTGAGTTTAAAAAAATGCTCTTCATCACAGTCCTAAATGGCTTCCCATTTATTTTGAAATTGTGCTCTCTGGTTCTAGGCTGGGCCCCAGCCTATTCAACCTCGCCCTATAGCTCAAATCCTCCAACCCTGGCAACATCCTTGTAAATCTTTTCTGAACCCTTTCAAGTTTCACAACACCCTTACGATAGGAAGGAGATCAGAATTGCACGCAATATTCCAAAAGTGGCTGAACCAATGTCCTGTACAGTCACAACATGACCTCCCGACTCCTGTACTCAATACTCTGACCAATAAAGGAAAGCATACCAAACGCCTTCTTCACTATCTTATCTACCTGCAACTCCACTTTCAAGGAGCTAAAAACCTGCACTCCAAGGTCTCTTTTTTCAGCAACACTCCCTAGGACCTTACCATTAAGTGTATAAGTCCTGCTAACATTTGCTTTCCCAAAATACAGCACCTCGCATTTATCTAAATTAAACTCCACCTGCCACTTCTCAGCCCATTGGCCCATCTGATCAAGAATTCATTGTAATCTGAGGTAACGTTTCAACACCCCCTCCCACTCTGCCGAGGACATGCAGGTACTGGGCCTCCTCCACTGCCACTCCCTCACCACCTGATGCCTGGAGGAACAAGACCTCATCTTCCTCCTCGGAACTTTTCAACCCCAGGGCATCAATGTGGACTTCACCAGTTTCCTCATTTCCCCTCCCCCCACCTTACCCCAGTTCCAGCCTGCTAGCTCATCCTGCCCGAAACGTTGATTTTCCTGCTTCTCGGATGCTGCCTGACCCGCTGTGCTTTTCCAACACCAATCTAATCTTAACCTTCTTCACTGTCCACCACACCTCCAATTTTGGTGTCATATGCAAACTTATGAACAATACCTCTTATGCTCACATCCAAATCATTTATGTAAATGATGAAAAGTAGTGGACCCAGCACCGATCCTTGTGGCACTCCACTGGTCACAGGCCTCCAGTCTGAAAAACCACCCTCCACCACCACCCTCTGTCTCTACCTTTGAGCCAGTTCTGTATCTCCCATGGGGAACCTTGTCGAACGCCTTATTGAAGTCCATATAGATCAAGTCCACTGCTCTGCCCTCATCCATAATCTTTGTTACTTCTTCAAAAAACTTAGTCAAGTTTGTGAGACATGATTTCCCACGCACAAAGCCATGTTGACTATCCTTAATCAGTCCTTGCCTTTCCAAATACATGTACATCCTGTCCCTCAGGATTCCCTCCAACAACTTACCCACCACCGAGGTCAGGCTCACCGGTCTATAGTTCCCTGGCTTGTCTTTACCACCGTTCTTTAATATTGGCAGCACGTTAGCCAACCTCCAGTCTTCCGGCAACCCACCTGTGACTATCGATGAGATAAATAATCTTTCGAATTGTCTATCCTCGGAAACAGTGGTGACTCAATCTGTGGGAATATTTACCGATTAACAGATTTACTAGGGGTCGTGAGCTCAAGGTGAGAGGGGGAAGGTTTAGGGGAGATATGCATGAAAAGGTCTTTACACAGAGGGTGGTGGGTGCCTGGAATGTGTGACCAACGAAGATGGTACAGGCTGGCATGATAGTGTCATTTAAAGATGCATCTGAACAGATACATGACTGGGCAGGAAGCAGAGTGATACAGATCCTTAGAAAACAGGCAACAGGTTTAGATAGAGGATCCAGATTGGCGCAGACTTGGAGGGCCGAAGGGTCTGTTCCTATGCTGTAATGTTCTTTGTTCTTTGCTCTATTTCTAATGATGTAAAAGGAAATGAGGACTATGTAAGGGAAAAGAAAATCACTGAAATGGATGATCAACCATGATCACGTTGAGTGGCAGGACTGACCTGACAGGCCTGACGATTAAACGAAATGGACTCAGTGATCTTCCTCATTTGCAAAGGACCTGGGATTTTCTCTATTGTGATAAACAGCGGCTGCTTGAGGTGGATATATTTTCAGGAAACCTAGCCAAGTATATATATAGATAGACTTGGTTTGGTTATGCTATGATTAGATCAAACGGCCAGAAGAAGTAGGAACAGGTCATTCAACACCGCTCCCTTTTTTTAAGAGGAAAACTCAACCAGGAAATTGTTCCAATTACGGCTGACAAATTAAATCAAGGACAGAATCAGAAATGACTGGAGAAACTCAGCAGGCAACAGGTTCTGCAGAAGGGTCAATGGGCCCAAACCATTAACTCTGTGCTTTCTCTGCACAGATGCTAACAGACCTGCCGAGTTTCGCCAGCAATTTCTGTTTTTGTTTCTGATTTCTAGCACCTGCAGATATTTGTTTTAAATGAAATCAAAGATTGGATCAGACCAGTGGATGAGACGCATTAAAGGGGCCAAAAAGAAACGGTCATCCTGAGGATTTTATCCCATTGTTCTATTTTAGGACATTGCAAAGAAAGATCAAGAAAATTATGAAGAGAGGAAATATCGAATATATTGGGAGTTAAGGTGGCTAAATCACCTGTACCTGCTGATCTACATTCTAGAGGGTTGAAAGAGGTGGTTGTTGATATATACACTGATAGGGTTTAGATTAAATTAGTTACAGTGTGGAAACAGGCCTTTCGGCCCAACAAGTCCACACCGACCCGCCGAAGAGTAACCCACCCAGACCCATTCCTCTACCCTAACTAATGTGCCTAGCGCTATGCACAATTTAGCATGGCCAATTCACCTGACCTGCACATTTTTGGACTGTGGGAGGAAACCGGAGCAAACCCACACAGACACGGGGAGAATGTGCAAACTCCACACAGACAGTTGTCCCGAGGCGGGAATTGAACCCAGGTCTCTGGCACTGTGTGGTAGCAGTGCTAGCCACTGTGCCACCATGCCGCACACTCTTATTTTTGCTGCAAGGGAAAAAAATGACCTGTTCCTACATCTTCTGTTCTTATGATCTAATCATAGCATAACCTACCGATCTATAGGCACTTGGCTAACTTTCCTGAAAATGGATTAACCTCAACCAGTCGCTGTCTGTCACAATGGCAACATTTGGCAAAAATCACAAAGTCCTTTCAAAATGAGGAAGCTCACTCAGCCCATTTAGTTTAATCTTCCAACAAGGTCTTTCCTTCACCAGCTGTATGTCCCCTCCAAGTCATGTACAGTCCTGGCAATCCCATAAAAACATAAGACTTGGGAGGAGAAGGAGTCAGAAAGTGTGGCGCTGGAAAAGAGCAGCAGGCCAGGAGCATCCGAGAACCAGGAGAGTCAGTGTTTTGAGCATAAGCTCTTCATCAGGAATGGGGGTTGGGGGGAGGGAGAAAGGGTTGAAATCAACATTGATCCCGAGTGCTGCCTGACCTGCTGTGATATTCCAGCACCACACCATTTGACTCTGATCTCCAGCATCTGCGGTCCTCACTTTCTCCATGGGAGCACTTAGCCCATCTAGTCTTTCCTGCCATTCAATAGACAATAGGTGCAGGAGTAGGCCATTCAGTGAGGTCATGGCTGATCTGCTCATCTTTAACTTCACTTTCCTGCCTTTTCCCTATAAAACTCGACTCCCCATCCATCCCAGCTTTGAATATACAGAATGACTCCGCCTTGACAGCCCTCTGTGGGAAAGGATTCCACAGATTGACTGTCCTCTGAGAGAAGAAATTCCTCCTCATCTCTGCCCTAACTGGGCAACCCCTTACTCTGAGGTGATGCCCTCTGGTCCGAGACCTTCCGACTCTCTGCATCTACCCTGTCAAGCCCGGTGCGAATGGTTAATAAGGCCTCCTCTAATTCTTGAAAATTCCAATGAGTACAGTCTCAATCTATTCAGCCAAAAGAGATATTGCTGGAAAATCTCAGCAGGTCTGGCAGCATCTGTAAGGAGAGAAAAGAAGACCATAAGACCATAAGACCATAAGACATAGGAGTGGAAGTAAGGCCATTCGGCCCATCAAGTCCACTCCGCCATTCAATCATGGCTATGCTGCCAGACCTGCTGAGATTTTCCAGCATTTTCTCTTTTGGGAGCACTGGTGTGTTAATTTCCAGCATCCGCAGTAATTTGCTTTTATCCAATCTATTCAGCGTTTTCTCATGAAATTAACACACCAGTGCTCCCAAATCCCATTGTGCTGCAACTTTCTGCAGTCTTGCTCCATTTAAATAATATTCAGCTGCTCTTCTTCCTGGCAAACTGCATATTTTACCATTTTCCCACATTATATTCCATCTGTCACTGTTCTCCCACTCGCTTGACTTGTCTATGGAGCCTCTGCTGCTGAGTCGAATCCAGTTTGATTCTGAGGTTAAGTACAGTCCACCTTCATTGGTCATACATCAGGATGGGAGACAGTGAGGAGTGCAGATGCTGGAGAATAAAGGTTGGTAAAGTGAGCTGGAAAAGCAGAGCCGGTCAGGCAGCATCCGAGGTGCAGGAGAGTCGATGTTTCAGGCAAGACCCTTCATCAGGACAGGGGAAAGGGAGGGGGGCTGAGCGATAAATAGGGGGAAGGGAGAGCAGGGCTAGGGTAAGGCTTGGCGATAGGTGGGCAAAAGTAGGCAGTGATGGTCATAGGTTGGTGGGAAGTGTGAAGTGGATAGATGGGAAGGAAGATGGACAAGCTGGTCAGGTCAAGAGGCCGGAGCTGAGTCGGAGGGTTGGATCTGGGAAGGGGTGAGGTGAGGGGAGATTGGGAATGTTGATGCCATGTGGTTGTAGGCTCCCAAAGCAGAAGATGAGGTGTCCCTCCTCCAGTTTGTGGGTGGCCTTGTGTAGGTGGTGGGAGAGGCCCTGAATGTACATGTTCTCAGGGGAGGTTGAGGGGGAGGGGGAAGTGGATGGCCACTGGAAGATGGGGTTGGTTGGTGTGTATGGACCAGAGATGTTCCCTGAACCACTCTCCGAGTTTGCGCTCAGTCTCTCCGTTGCAGAGGAGACCACATTGAGAGCAACGGATGCAGTAAATGAGGTTGGAGGATGTACAAGTAAATCTCTACTGGGTTTGGAATGACCCTTTGGGGCCATGGGCAGAGGTGAGAAGGGAGGTGTGGGCGTAGATTTTGAACCTCTTACGGCAGTGGGAGAAGGTGCCCTACCTCCCCCTTCCCTCTATTTACCTCTCAGTCCCCCTCCCCAGTCTTGATGAATGGTCCTGCCCAAAACATCAACTCTCTCGCTCCTCGGATGCTGCCTGACCTGCTGTGCCTCTCCATTAGGATGGGCTGGTCAGGATATCGGCCTGAAGGTTACTCAACAAAGGAAGTAGGGTGAGAATTTTCCAGAAGAACAATGCAGAGAGAAAACCAGGATTAAGTACGTCAGCGAGCCACAGAGCGAGCGGTACACGGAGATGAGTGGGGCACCACTGATCAAGGCAACATTCCACAGACTTCCTGCTACTTTTCTGTGGTAGGCGGAGCTAAGATAGGGAAATGTCTGTTTCAAGGCACAACTCTATCGTGTGAAAGAAGAGATTTGTTTTATCTTTGGCCTGCAAGGCTTCCTGTTTTGCTGCACAAATTTATTGCACATTCCTGCATTGACACCCTGGCTCAGTTTCCCTGACAGATTTACTCATATGTTCACTCACGGGATTATGGACACCTCTGACGAGGCCAGCATTTCTTGCCCATCCTTAATTGCCCAGAGGGCAGTTAAGAGTCAACCACATCACTGTGGGTCTGGAGTCACGTGTAGGCCAGACCAGGTAAGGATGGCAGTTTCCTTCTCTAAAGTGAACCAGGCAAGTTTTTTGCCAATAGTCGTTTCATGATTAGAGCCTCAGATTCTTTATTGAAATCAAATGCCACCATGTGCCGTAGTGGGATTTGAACCTGGCGTGCCCTGGGCATTAGCTGAGTTTCTGGGTGAACAGTGATAATCCCACTCGTATCATTGTCTTCCTTGTTGATGTACACAATACAAATTCTCAGTGGGTCAAACCCCCATCACAGTTAGGGCGTGCAAATCCCTCCCCACTTAAGCACAAAATTTAAGCTCTGCGACAGTGCTGAGCGATATAGGAACAGGAGTAGACCATTCAGCCCATCAAGCCTGCCCCACCATTCAGTTCAAGCATGGCCAATCAAAGACATTAATGTCTTTCCCCCACTTCAACCCGACATCCCTGTACACCACACTGGGAATCGGAAATGTCCAATCTCTGCCTCAAACATACTAAAAGATTGAGCAACCGCAGACCTCTGGGGATAGAGAATTCCTAATATTCACCATTCTCTGAATAGATTGATTCTTGAAGGGGCCGTCTTTATTGTTAAACAAGAGACCTGTCGCAGGTGGATACGGCAATTCTCCACAACACTATCACAAAGGAGGTTGTGCGGCAGTGGAGGGCAGAGCTAAAAGGGACCCAAGGGGCAATGTTCTCTCACTCGCATCCCAAGCAAGAATAGAGAATAAAAAAGAGCATCCTTGTGAAGGCTCTAAGTGTAGTGTCGTGGGTGTGATATGGAGGAAGTGGTACAGTAGTGGGAGGACGTCAAACCCTAATATTGGTTGTGGGAAGTCAAATTTGCACCAGAACAGTGGGTAGGGATAACTTGGATTTCCAAAACAGATTTCCCAACTCCAGGACATCCAGGACACTTTAACACCAAAGAAGCTGCACGTTTACATTTCACTTTTAGTGTCTTACAGTCATAGAGACGTACAGCACAGAAACAGATCCCTTGGTCCAACGCGTCAATGCCGACCAAATATCCCAACCCAATCTAGTCCCACCTGCCAGCACTTGGCCCATATCCCTCTAAACCCTTCCAGTTCATTTACCCACCCAGATGCCTTTTGCAGTTGTACCAGCCTCCACCACTTCCACCAGCAGCTCATTCTATACACGCACCACCCTCTGCGTGAAAAAGTTGCCCACTAGGTCCCTTTCACATCTTTGCCCTCACCCTAAACCTATGCCCTCTAGTTCTGGACTCCCCCATCCAGGGGAAAAGACCTTTTCTATTTACCCTATCCATGCCCCTCATGATTTTGTAAACCTCTATAAGGTCACCCCTCAGCTTCCGACGCTCCAGAGAAAACAGCCCCAGCCTGTTCAGCTTCTCCCTGTAGCTCAGATCCTTCAACCCTGGCAACACTCTTACAAATCTTTTCTGAACCCATTCAAGTTCCACAACAGAATGGACCAAAATGAATAGCAAAGCAGTCTTAAAAGCCCGAATGGCCTACTCCTGATCCTGTTTCTAAAGTTTATTTGAGCCTTTAGGAGAAGGGGAGATTTCTTAATATTTTGTACTTTCCTCTGACCTTGTAATTAAAAGGTAAAAGTTGACCATGCTCTCCCACAATAGTGGTCTGACAGTGTGTTTATAAACAGCAGACAATTTATGGGCCAGCACACAGATCAGAAGCCAGATTCCATTTGTTCAAGCCCAGAGTTTCGTCATTAACTTCGTCTGAGAGGAAGTTCCCTTCCTGTTTGTGAACTCTTGGAAAACGCACAACAGGAAGGAGTGAGATATTACAGTGGATGAATGAAACAACTACTTTCAGATTGATGACCAACCACAAAACTTCCTCAAAATCATCGGCTTATTGCGACACAGTTTTCTTTTGAGTAGAAAAGCTGGTAATTCGAAATGCATAACCAATGAGCACCCTCCCCAGGACAAAGACAGCACAGGGTTAGATACAGAGTAAAGCTCCCTCTACATTGTCCCCATCAAACACCCACAGGACAGGGACAGCACAGGATCAGATACAGAGTAAAGCTTTCTCTACACTGTCCCCATCAAACACTCCCAGGACAGGGACAGTACAGGGTTAGAAACAGAGTAAAGCTCCCTCTACACTGTCCCCATCAAACACCCACAGGACAGGGACAGCACGGGGTGAGATACAGAGTAAAGCTCCCTCTACATTGTCCCCATCAAACACTCCCAGGAAAGGGATAGCACGGGGTTAGATACAGAGCAAAGCTCCCTCGACACTGTCCCCATCAAACACTCCCAGGACAGGACAGCACGGGTTTAGATACAGAGTAAAGCTCCCTCTACACTGTCCCCAGCAATCACTCCCAGGACAGGGACAGTATGGGTTTCGATACAGAGTAAACCTCCCACTACACTGACCCCATCAAACACTCCCAGGACAGGGACAGTATGGGGTTCGATACAAAGTAATCCCCCCACTACACTGTCCCCATCAAACACTCCCAGGACAGGGACAGCACAGGGTTCGATACAGAGTAAAGCTCCCTCCATTCTGTCCCCATCAAACACTCCCAGGATAGGTATAGCACGGGGTGAGATACAGAGTAAAGCTCTCTCTACACTGTCCCCATCAAACACTCCCAGGAGAGGGACAGCACGGGGTGAGATACAGAGTAAAGCTTCCTCTACACTATCCCCATCAAACACTCCCAGGACAGGGATAGCACGGGGTTAGATACAGAGTAAAGATCCCTCTACACTGTCACCCCATCAAACACTCCCAGGACAGGGACATCACAAGGTTAGATACAGAGTAAAGCTCCCTCTGCACTGTCCCCATCAAACTCTCCCAGGACAGGGACAGTACAGGGTTAGAAACAGAGTAAAGCTCTCTCTACACTGTTCCCATCAAACAATCTCAGGACAGGGACTGTACGGGGTTCAATACAGAGTGAAGCTCCCTCTACACTGTTCCCATCAAACACTCCCACGACAGGGACAGCACCGTGTTTGGTACAGAGTGAAGCTCCCTCTACACTGTCAACATCAAACGCGCACAGGACAGGGACAGAAAGGGGTAAGATACAGAGGACACCTCCCTCTACAGTGTCCCCATGAAACACCCCCAGGACAGGGACAGCACAGGGTTAGATACAGAGTAAAGCTCTCTCTACACTGTCCCCATCACATTCCCAGGACAGGGACAGCATGGGATAAGATACAGAGGAAAGATCTCTCTACACTGTCCCCATCAAACACTCCCAGGACAGGGACAGCACGGAGTTAGATGCAGAGTAAAGATCGCTCTACACTGTCACCATCAAACACTCCCAGGACAGGGACAGCACGGAGTTAGATGCAGAGTAAAGATCGCTCTACACTGTTCCCATCAAACAATCTCAGGACAGGGACTGTATGTGGTTAGATACAGAGTAAAGATCTCTCTACACTGACCCCATCAAACACTCCCACAACAGGGACAGCACCGTGTTAGGTACAGAGTAAAGCTCCCTCTACACTGTCAACATCAATCACTCACAGGACAGGGACAGAAAGGGGTTAGATACAGAGGACACCTCCCTCTACAGTGTCCCCAGAATACACCCCTAGGACAGGGACAGCACAGGGTTAGACACAGTGTAAAGCTCCCTCTACACTGTCCCCATCAAACACTCACAGGACAGGGACAGCATGGGGTTAGAAACAGAGTAAAGCTCCCTCTACACTGTCCCCATAAAACACTCACAGGACAGGGGTAG
>NC_057710.1:4920459-4930643 GCF_004010195.1 Chiloscyllium plagiosum
ACACTATCCACAACTCCACCAGCCTTCGCGTCATCGGCAAACCTACTAACCCACCCTTCCATTTCCTCGTCCAAATCACTTATAAAATTCACAAAGAGCAGAGGTCCCAGAACCGATCCCTGTGGAACACCACTGGTCACTGAGCTCCAGGTTGAATACTTTCCATCTACTACCACCCTCTGTCTTCTATGGGTCAGCCAGTTCTGTAGCCAGACAGTCAAATTTCCCTGTATCCCAGACCTCCTTACTTTCTGAATGAGCCTACATGGGGAACCTTATCAAACACCTTGCTAAAATCCATTTACACCACATCCACTGCTCTATCTTCATCAATGTGTTTTATCACATCCTCAAAGAATTCAATAAGGTTCGTGAGACATGACCTGCCCCTCATAAAGCTGCTCCTCGGATGCTGCCTGTATTGCTGTGCTCTTCCAGCACCACTAATCCAGAATCTGGTTTCCAGCATCTGCAGTCATTGTTTTTACCTCATAAAGCCATGCTGACTATCTCTAAACAAACTATGGCTTTCCAAATAATCATAAATTCTGTCTCTCAGAATCCTCTCCAATAATTTGCCCACCACTGACATAAGACTGACCAGTCTGTAATTCCCAGGATTATCCCTATTCCCTTTCATGAACAAAGGAATAACATTTGCCACCCTCCAATCATCTGGTACTATTCCAGTGGACAGTAAGGACGCAAAGATCATCGTCAAAGGTGCAGCAATTTCTTCCCTCGCTTCCTGTAGTAACCTCAGGTATATCCTTATGTTTTTCAAAATTTTCAGCACATCCTTCTCCTTAACATCAATCTGTTTGAGCATATCGGTCTGTTTCACTCTGTCCTCAGAAATATTAAGATCCCTCTCAGTAGTGAATATTGAAGTTGAGTATTCATTAAGGCCCTCCCTTACTTCCTCTGACTCCAGGCACAAATTGTCTCCACTATCCCTGATTGGACCTACCCTCAGTCTGGCCATCCTCTTGTTCCTCACATAGGTGTAGAATGCCTTAGGGTTTTCTTTAATCCTACTCACTAAAGATTTTTCATGCCCCCTTCTAGCTCTCCTAAGTCCATTCTTCAGTTCCTTTCTGGTTCCCTTGTAACCCTCTAGAGCCCTGTCTGATCCTTGCCTCTTCAACCTTAAGTAAGCTTCCTCTTCCTCTTTACTAGATGTTCCACATCCCTTGTCACCCAAGGTTCCTTTGCCCTACCATCCCTTCCTTGCCTCAGTGGGACAAACCTTTCCAGCACGATCAGCAAGTACTTCCTAAACAACCTCTTATGCATTTCCTGGAGAACATCTATTCCTAATTTAGGCGACCCCAGTTCCTGCCTGATGCCATTGTAATTCCCCCTCCCCCAATTAAATACTTTCCCATACTGTCTGCTCCTATCCCCCTCCATGACTATAGTAAAGGCCAGGGAGTTGTGATCACTATCACCGAAATGCTCTCCCACCAAAAGATCTGACACCTGGCATGGTTAGTTGCCAATCACCAAATCCAATATGGCCTCCACTCTAGTCAGCCTATTGACATATAGCATCAGGAACCCTTCCTGGACACACCTGACAAAAACTGCTCCATCCATACTATTTGAACTAAGGAGGTGACAATCAATATTAGGGAAGTTGAAGTCATCCATGACAACAACCCTATTACTTCTGCATCTTTCCAAACTCTGCCTCCCAATCTGCTCCTCTGTGTCTCTGGGGGGGTCTGTAGGAAACTCCCAATAGAGTGACTGCTCCTTTCCTGTTTCTGACTTCCACCCAGACTGACTGTGGACAAACCCTCCCCGATGACCTTCCTTTCTACAGCTGTGATACTATCTCTGATTAGCAATGACACTCCTCCACCTCTTTTACCCCATCACCTATTCCTTTTGAAACCCTGGAACATCCAACAACCATTCCTGCCCCTGTGATATCCAAGTCTCCGTAACGGCCACAACATCATCATTCATGTACTAATCCATGCTCTGAATACATCACCCTTATTCCTGACACTTCTTGCATTAAAATAGATACAGTTCAACCCATCCCACTGACTGCACCTTTGCCCTATCAAGTGTGTATCCGTCCTCATAGATTCTGTGCAAACTGTTTCTGGCCGTTCACTACCTACTCCATCATCTGATCCTTAGCTCAGGTTCCCACCTCCCTGTCAATCTCGTTTAAACCCTCCCTAGGAGCTCTAGCAAACCTGGCAAAGATGTTCTCGAATAACCTGGACGGTAAATGCACTTGGCATGCCATTTTTATTTCCTGGATAATTTGGATTTGCAAATAACGTGTTCTAGAGTAAATTGGGTATGAATATCTTGAATTTGAGAATATGATGAGACAGCAAGTGTGCTCTAGAAAGTCCAGCATTGCATTCTGGAACAACGATACAAGAGGCTGAGTGCACCTGTAAGTGTGCAGTGACTCGGACTAGCTGTATTTGTATTCGCAAACAAGTAGAAACGTTCAACAGTGTGTTCTAGAATAACTTTGGGGTAGTCCATGCTTTGCTGTAGAATACTAGATTTTAATGGATGTGTTCTAGGATAACATGGGGTGCTGATAGTGTGCCCTAGGCTAGCCAGAGGACAGTTTGTTCTGGAGTGTACCACGATAGTACATCTTGCAATCTAGAACAAAGCCAGCAGTCACACGACACCAGGTTATAGTCCAGCAGGTTTATTTGAAAGCACCCTGACGAAGGGGCAGTGCTCTGAAAGCTTGTGATTTCAAATAAACCTGTTAGACTATCACCTGGTGTCATGTGACTTCTGACCTTGTCCACCCCAGTCCAACACTGGGCCCCTCTACATCAGTATTCGATTAGATTAGATTACAGTGTGGAAACAGGCCCTTCGGCCCAACAAGTCCACAGCGACCTGCCGAAGCGCAACCCACCCATACACCTACATTTACCCCTTACCTAACACTACGGGCAATTTAGCATGGCCAATTCACCTGGCCTGCACATCTTTGGACTGTGGGAGGAAACCGGAGCACCCGGAGGAAACCCACGCAGACACGGCGAGAACGTGCAAACTCCACACAGTCAGTCCCCTGAGGCGGGAATTGAACCCGGGTCTCTGGTGCTGTGAGGCAGCAGTGCTAACCACTGAGCCACCGTGCCGCCCACAGTCTAGAATAACATGATGCAGTGCTGTCCCAGCCTGATTTGGGATAGTGAAACCTGAATTATTGTAAATAATTTGCTCCTCTTGCCTAGCTCCTGTTACATTTGTACCAGAGCAGGGGAGTATTTTTAAAAATCACTTGTGGGACAGGGGTGTCGCTGGCTAACCAACATTTATGGCCTGTCCATAATTGCGCCATAGAAGCAGGCTACTTTGTTATGGATGGTGTCAAGCTTCTTGAGTCTGATCAGTTTCCATTTTTTGTGAAGTCTGTGCTTGGTAAGAGTTGATTCCCTCTGGGGTTTGGGTAACTTGGGGGCTGTGTAATCCCGGATGGGGGTGAATGAGGCTAACGGAGCTGTCTTTCTCGTGCAGTACGAAAACCAGACCAAGTTGGCCCTGGTCGGGAATTGGGGCACAACGGGCCTCACCTATCCCAAATACTCCGACGTCACCGGGAAGATCAAGCTCCCCAAGGATTCCTTCCGGCCGTCGGCAGGCTGGGCTTGGGCAGGAGACTGGTTCATCTCTCCTGAGAAAACGTGAGTGTGTGTTTCAGGTCCGGGTGCGAGTGAGGGGTGCTGGGATTGAGAATGTGCAGCTTCGGCAATTTGAGCATTTTTTTTTGCCACTTTCCAATTAAACGGAAGCTCTGACGGTGTACCATGGATGGGCAGAGCAGGCCCTGCTGAGTTACCTGAGGCCTAAACACAGGGAAAGGGCCCTTCGGCCCATCGAGGGCTCACTGTTCACGTGCAAAGTGCTCCCTTGAGTGTTAATGGGTGACATTCTAGTCAAAAGGTTATGGGATCAAGTCCCACAGCAGATCCTGCACACGAGCTGATGTGATCCTGAAGGAGAGTCACTCCAAAGGCACTGTCATTGCGAATGAGTTGCTAAACCATGGCTCCTGTCTACCCGTCTTGAGTGAGCATTGTCTTGGAAGATGGGGTAGGGTTATTCCTAGTATCCCAACCAGTATTGGCCCCACCATGGAAAAGCAGAAATGCCAGCTGTCGTGTTATGACCCTGTCCCGCTACTTGGGATCTTGCTGTGCATTTGTCGACTCCTGCACTTGCCACAGTGAAGGCACCTCAAGAGTTGTTTCATGGGTTATGAATCTCTTGAAGGCATTATAGAGAGGGGCATCCTTGCTGTCCTGTTCCGTGGGATCACTCTCACCTCCTACCCACTTCACCCCACCCCAAGAAGAGATCACTTGGTCAGAATTGATCAGTTGCATTGCTATCATCCCAAGAGTGATCCAGAGAGTCTCTGCTAACCTCTGGCCAAGGGACGGAGCCTGAGTCCATGCAGAAGTAGCTGTCACTAATTATACTATTGACTCATACAAGCACGAACTCCCACCTCACCCAGGGGTATTGCAATGTCTTTGTTGCTAGGGTCCCATGAGCTGAATTTCTAAAGAGTGTGGTTGTTGCAGTCTTCAGTTCGGTCTCTGTTATCAATGATAGCCCTATTGCCCCCATTAATACCCACTGGCCCTTGGCTGTGGTTACTGGGTCGATAAGGGTAAGGGGATAGAACACATTAACATATTTCGGGGCATTCTCACTTACAGGTTGCTGTACGATGTGGATGCTGGTCACATGACCTTCGTTGAGGAAGTGTTTGAAAATCAGGCCCGGTTGCCAGGGGGACAGTGGATCCAAATGACTGAGGCCTACACTGACATAGTAAGTACCCTCATGGAATGATGGCAAAAAGAGGCCATTCATCATGCTTGTACCCAAAGGGCAGCCTAATTAGAGCCTAATTAGACCCGCTCCCTTTTGTTCCTACTGCACAGAATCATTGCAAGGCAAGAGGAGGCTATTCAGCCCACCACCTACAGTGTGGGGGCAAGCCATTTGGCCCATCAAGTCCACACTGACCCTCCAGAGAGAGTCCCACACCCTAGCCCTTCAACCCCACATTTCCTATGACTAACCCAACTAACCTGCACATCCCCGGACAGTATGGGCAATTTTACATGGTCAATCCATCCTAACTCGCACATTCTTTGGACTGTGGGAGGAAGCCCATGCAGATACTGGGAGAACATGCAAGCTCCACATAGACAGTCACCCAGGCCAGGAATCGAAAGCTAGCCCCTGGCACTGTGAGGCAGCCATGCTAACCACACAGTCCTTCCAGGCCTGCACTTGCTTTCTGATGGACTGATCTCCACTAATCAGTTTGGACTTTGTGCCCCCTCTCATTTCACAAGTGCCAGCATTTTCTCCCGTCCAGATCCGTCAGCCTGGATCCCTCATGGCTAACATAGAACACAGAACATTACAGCGCAGTACAGGCCCTTCGGCCCTCGATGTTGTGCTGCCCTGTCATACTAATCTGAAGCCCATCCAACCTACACTCTTCCATGTATGTCCATATGCCTGTCCAATGACAACTTAAATGCACTTAAACTTGGTGAATCTACTACTGTTGCAGGCAAAGCATTCCATACCCTTACTACTCTCTGAGTAAAGAAACTACCTCTGACATCTGTCCTATACATACCACTCCTCAATTTAAAGCTATGCCCCTTGTGCTCGCCATCACCATTCTTGGAAAAAAGGGTCTCCCTGTCCACCCTTTATAACCCTCTGATGATCTTGTATGTTTCTATTAAGTCACCTCTCAACCTTCTTCTCTCTAACAAAAACAGCCTCAAGTCTCTCAGCCTTTCCTCGTAAGACCTTCCCTCCATACCAGGCAACACCCTAGTAAATCTCCTCTGCACCCTCTCCAAAGCTTCCACATCCTTCTTATAATGCGGTGACCAGAACTGTACACAATACTCCAAGTGTGGCCGTACCAGAGTTTTATACTGTTCTGAAATACTTCAATCAGACCTTCCTCTTGGCGTTCTGTACTCCAAGGAAAACAGTTCCAACCACTCAGTTTCCACCTTCACAACCAAATCTTCTCAATCCTGGAACCATTCTCATAAATCGCTTCTGCACGCTCTCTGATGTCTTCATATCACTCCCATCATGCGGCACCCACATGCGTACACAGTACCCCAGCTGCGGCGGGGGGGGCAAACAAGTCTCTTGTACAAGTACAACATGCCCTTCCTGCTCTCGTTCTCTATGCCTCCACTAATAAAGCTGACAACGCTATGTGGTTTATGAAATTCTCTCTCAACCTTTGCTGCCACCCTCAGTGATCTGTGCACTCTGGCTCCCTCTCTGCCTTTCTCCTATTCCCTTTGAAGATGAATTTCAGGTGACGTCCCAACAACATGTTGTGTCAAAGAAAGCTCATCTCCTCACCAGATCTTTTGCCTCTCCATGTCACCTGGTAGCAGAACCTCCTGCTTTCTCCCTGTTCCACTCCATGAAAATCCCAGGACAACACTATGAACATAAGAGCAGAAATAGTCCATTCAGCCCATCGAGTCTGCTGTGCCATTCAATGAGAACCATACCTTAGGTTTGTTTTGTCCCTTGAATGAGTACAATGCAGGTTTACAAAGATGATACCAGGAATTCAGGGGTTAAGTTATGCAGAGAGATTAGACAAATTAGGCCTTTATTCCCTCGAATTTAGAAGGTTAAGGAGAGATCTGATCGAGGTTTTCGAAATATTAACAGGGAAGGATAGGGTAGATAAAGATAGACTATTTCAACTGGATGAAGATTTGCGTGTGTGGCACAGTAGCTCAGCGGTTAGCACTGCTGCCTCACAACACCAGGGACCTGGGTTCGATTCCAGCCTCGGGTGACTGTCTGCATATTCTCCCCGTGTCTGTGTGGGTTTCTTCCCACAATCCAAAGACGTGCAGTTTAGGTGAATTGGTCATGCTAAATTGCCCATAGTGTCAGGTGTAAATATAGGGTAGGGGGATGGGCTACTCTTCGGAGGGTCAGTGTGGACGTGTTGGGCCAAAGAGCCTGTTTCCATGCTGTAGGGAACCTAATCTCACTCCGGAACCAGGTGATGCAGTCTCAGGGCCAGGCCATTCAGGAGCGGTTTTAGGAATTACTTCTACGCACAAAGAGACATGGAGGTTTGGAACTCTTTTCCACAAACAATGGCCAAGGCTAATTCAATCATCACTCTTCATTCTGAGAGAGACAAATTATTATTAAGCAAGGGATATGGGCCCAAGGCAGGCATATGGAGTTAGGCCAGAGAACGGCCATTGAATGACGGAGCAGTCTGGAGGGGCTGAAAGGCCTACTCCTGTTCAAGTGTCCCTGTGTTCTGAGCGCGTTGCTGGTCTGTTAATCCTGAACTCCACTTCACTTTACTCTGAACCCTTTCTGCTCTGAGGTGGACATCTCTAGATTGATTAGTTGCCCCAGGATGCTCCTCCTTCCCATGCATTCCAGTGGTATTCCATTGTCAGTGAGTCACTAAGATATTTAAATGGTCCAGGTCTTCCACAATATGAAGCAAGTCTCCGTGACGGTGACCATGACAACCACGTCGATTGCCATAAAAACCCATCAGGTTCACCAATGTCCTTTAGGGAAAAAAACTGCCATCCTCACCTGGTCTGGCCTATACGTGACTCCAGACCCACAGCGACGTGGTTGACTCAGTTTGGAAGAAGGGTCACTGGACCCGAAACATTAACTCTGCTTCCTCTCTCCACAGATGCTGCCAGACCTGCTGAGTTTCTCCAGCAATTTCTGTTTGTGTTTCAGATTTCTGGCATTCCTAGATCCTTGGTTTTTCTTTTGGGTTGACTCTCAACGGCCTTTAGAAATGGCCCAAAAAGATCACTGAGTTCAAGGGCCATTAGGGCCAGGCGATAACTGTTGGCTTTGCCAGCAGTGTCTACATCCCATCGAAGAATAAAGAAAACAAAAGGCAGAGGGTGACCTATCGCCCATCGCCTCTGTGCTAGCTCCTTTGAAGAGCGATCGCATTAAGTCCCGCATCCAACTTCACCCCCATCACCCGCATCATTTTCCCTCCAAGTATTTACCCAGTTCATGGATTGTTTATCCAATGATCTGTGGAAGCCTTTACCACAGAGGGCTGGCTCATGAAGTATACTTGAGGCTGAGACCAACCGATTTTTAATCAGAAAGGGTATGGAGGGGAAAGGCAGTAAAGTGGGGTTTAGGGCTATCGGATCAGTTGCTATCTCACTGAATGTTGGAGCAGACTCGATGGGCTGAATGGGCCTACGTCTGCTCCGATGGTGTTATTTCCTGAACCGAAAGGAAACATTCCATCACGCGGTGCATTCCAGATCTTCCCCGCTCAGTACCAGAAGATACTTGGCACCTAGGTTTATTTAGTTAATCTGCAGCCCCCTTTGTTGACATCACAGAGATTCAGATAGTTTTCCTCTATTGATTCTATCCAAAACCGTAACAATTTGAAACATCCCCACCACAACTTCCCATAGCTTTCTCTTGCTGTAATTCCTTAACCCTGGAACTATTCCAGTCACACTTCTGTGTAACCTTTCACTGTCCTTCCCAAAGGGTGGACACAGTATCCCAGCTGAGGTAGCACAAATGTTTTATATCAGAGTAATGTAATTTCCTTCCTTCTGTAATCACTATTCTACTCATAAAGCCGAAGGTCCCGTACAGTTTATTGATTTTATGTGTTCATCTTTGAAGGTTTGCACGTGGACATTAAAGATTTGCATTGCAAAAGCTTTGGAAAGGAGGCAGTTTGGCCCCTCAAGTACCTGCTAGCCAAGAATGAGCTATTCATCCCCATTTTCCCAGTCTTGGTCCAAGCCCTGTGAGTGGTGGAACTCCAAGTGCAAAGGCTTTCTGCCTCTACCTCCCTTTTTGGAAACAAGCTCCAGACCCCAGGCACCACGCCCCCATCCCACCAAGTGAACCTCTTATTGAGTCCCCTCTATTTGTTCTTTTCCCTATTGCCCAGAGGTTGCTCAAAGTGGGAATGCAGCGTTCCAGAAAAGAGGAGACTCTCCCACGTCACTGGGCACTCTCTCTGATTAGAAGTAAAAACATCCCCTCTCACTTGGGTGACACGGGGGAAACCAAACCCTCCCAATCCCAGAGTTGATCCAAAAGTTTAATATTTTCTCAAAGGACCTAAAATTCCTGCAATTTATCTTTTTTATGAACCCAGGTTCTGTACTTAACTGCTCTCGTTAAAGGAGGCAATAGTCTAATGGCGTTATCGCTAGACTGTTAACCCTGAGACCGCAGTCATACTCTGGGGACCTGGGTTTGAATCCTGTTATCATGGAAGTTGGATCCCATTTTTTAAAATCTGGCATTAACCATCGAGTAATGATCGTGAAACTGGTGTCAATTGTTGGGGAATATTGAGGGAAGGAAACTGCCATCTTTACCTAGTCTGGCCAATGTGTGACTCCAGATCTAGAGCAGTGCTGTTGACTCTTCACTGCCCTCTGGAGCAGTTAGATATGGGAAATAAATGTTGGCCAAGCTAGAGTCGTCTTCATCCTATAAACAAATTTTTAAAAAGGCTCAGCAGGTATCAGAACTCCTTGGTGAGACTCACAATGCATTCCTCTCCCATCCCAATTGGCGATTGTCCCATCATCCTCTGCAAATGGAGCCAATCGTATTGTCTGAACAGATGCCATTTACTCCCTTACCCATTTGGAATAACAGAGTGCTGCTTGACCATCATTTTCAACCATGCCTTGAGCTGGAAACTGCTGAACCCATCGGAATTCATTGAGACAAAGATATCTGATTTGCAATGCAGAGAGACGCCAACAGCATTGGTTCAATTCCCACAGCAGCTGAAGTTACCATGAAGGACTCTCCTTCTCAACCTCTCCCCTCACCTGAGGTGTGTGGTGACCCTCAGGTTAAACCACCACCCGTCACCTCTCTCTAATGAGAGAACAGCCCTAACGCCCTGTAGGCCTGTGTCAATTTTTGGTTCGAATCATAGAGATGTACAGCATGGAAACAGACCCTTCGGTCCAACTCGTCCATGCCGACCAGATATCCCAACCCAATCTAGTCCCACCTGCCAGCACCTGGCCCATATCCCTCCAAACCCTTCCTATTCATATACCCATCCAAATGCCTCTTAAATGTTGCAATTGTAC
>NC_057710.1:4931393-4946655 GCF_004010195.1 Chiloscyllium plagiosum
TCCACTACACCTCCAATTTTGGTGTCATCTGCAAACTTAGTAACTGTACCTCTTATGCTCGCATCCAAATTATGTATGTAAATGACAAAAAGTAGTGGACCCAGCATCGATCCTTGTGGCACCTCACTGGTCACAGGCCTCCAGTCTGAAAAACAACCCTCCACCCTCTGTCTTCTACCTTTGAGCCAGTTCTGTATCCAAATGGTGAGTTCTCTCTGTATTCCGTGAGATCTAACCTTGCTATCCAGTCTCCCATGTGGAACTTTGTCGAACGCCTTACTGAAGTCCATATAGACCACATCTACCGCTCTGCCCTCATCAGTTTTCTTTGTTACTTCTTCAAAAAATTCGGTCAAGTTTGTGAGACATGATTTCCCATGCACAAAGCCATGTTGACTATCCTGAATCAGTCCTTACCTTTCCAAATACATGTACATCCTGTCCCTGAAGATTCCCTCCAACAACTTGCCCTCCAGCGAGGTCAGGCTCACCGGTCTATAGTTCCCTGGCTTGTCCTTACCACTTTTCTTAAACAGTGGCACCACGTTAGCCAATCTCCAGTCTTTCGGAACCTCACCTGTGACTATTAATGATACAAATATCTCAGCAAGAGGCCCAGCAATCACTTCTCTAGCTTCCCACAGAGTTCTAGGGTAACCTGATCAGGTCCTGGGGATTTATCCACCTTTACCCATTTCAAGACATCCAGCACTCCCTCCTCGGTACTATGGAGATTTTTCAAGATGTCACCATCTATTTCCCTACAGTCTATATCTTCCATATCCTTTTCCACAGTAAATACTGATGCAAAATACTAGTTTAGTATCTCCCCCATTTTCTGTAGCTCCACACAAATGCCGCCTTGCTGATCTTTGAGGGGCCCTATTCTCTCCCTAGTTACCCATTTGTCCTTAATGTATCTGTAAAAACCCTTTGGATTCTCCTTAATTCTATTTGTCAAAGCCATCTCACGTCCCTTTTTGCCCTCCTGATTTCCCTCTTAAGTATACTCCTACTGCCTTAATACTCTTCTAAGGATTCACACAATTATCCTGTGTATACCTTACATATGCTTCCTTCTTTTTCTGAACCAACCTAACCTAATTTAGCCCCATTTGCCAACACTTGGCCCATATACCTCTGAACCCTTCCTATTCATATATCCATCCAGATGCCTTTTAAATTTTGTAATTCTACCAGCCTCCACCACTTCCTCTGGGAGCTCATTCCATGCACGTGCTACCCTCTGTGTGAAAATGTTGCCCCTCAGGTCCCTTTTTAATCTTTCCCCTCTCACCTCTTACTTTATACCTATACCCTCTAGTTCTAAACTCCCCCATCCCAAGGAAAAGACCTTGTCTATTTACCCTATCCATGCTCCTCATGATTTGATAAACCTCTATAAGGTCATCCCTCAGACTCCGACGTTCCAGGGAATACAGCCCCAGCCTGTTCAGCGTCTCCCTCTAGCTTAAACCCTCCAACCCTGGCGACATCCTTGTAGTCATGATTCGGACAATCACCTGATGAAGGAGCGTTGCTCCGAAAGCTAGTGTGCTTCCAATTAAACCTGTTGGACTATAACCTGGTGTTGTGTGATTTTTAACTTTGAACACCCTTGTAAATCTTTTCTGAACCCTTTCAAGTTTTACAACCTCTTTCCGATAGGAAGGAGACCAGAATTGCACACAATATTCCAAATGTGGCCGAACCAACATCCTGTACAGCCGCAACATGATCTCCTAATTCCTGTATTCGATGTTCTGACCGATAAAGGAAAGCATACCAAACACCTTCTTCACTATCCTATCTACCTGTGACTCCACTTTAAAGGAGCTATGAACCTGCACTCCAAGGTCTCTTTGTTCAACAACAATCCCGAGGACCTTACCATTAAGTTTATAAGTCCAGCTCTGATTAGTCTTTCCAAAAGCACCGCTGTAATTAAACTCCTTTTTATCGCAGAATGGAGAGAAAATGTTACCAAAGGATGATATCGAGTGTCCCATTGGCTGGAAATGGGAAGATGTGGAATGGTCCACTGACCTTAACCGAGCTGTGGATGAACAAGGTAGGTGTCGATACTTGGACAAAGCAAATTCATCTGGAATGTCTCCACAGGAATCATCCACTTTCCTTCGTCCCTCAGTGGCAAAGTCTTGGACCTTCATGCTGTTGAAATTGAAGCTGAATAAGGTCTTCTTCAACTCCAAATCATTCCATTCCAGAACCTCAAAGTCCTATGATTCTGGAAGATGCCCTGTAGATATTCACCAAATCTCAACTTCCAACACACTCCACTTCCATCTCAAAGGACAAGGGCAGCAGATACACCACCAGATTTGGAAATATATTGCCATTCCCTCACTGCCAATCCTTTTCTCATACTTCCTAGCTCCATGACACGGATGGCAATAGTTCAAGAAGGCAGGTCACCACCACCTTCTCCCGAGTGATTGGAGATGGGCAAAATATACTTCCTTGGAAACTGATACTTATATCCTTGTTTATAAAGTCATAGAGTCATAGAGATGTACAGCACGGAAACAGACCCTTTGGTCCAACCCGTCCATGCAGACCAGATATCCCAACCCAATCTAGTCCCACCTGCCAGCACCCGGCCCATATCCCTCCAAACCCTTCCTATTCGTATACCCATCCAAATGCCTTTTAAATGTTGCAATTGAACCAGCCCCCAACACTTCCTCTGGCAGCTCATTCCATACACGTACCACTCTCTGCGTGAAAAAGTTGCCCCTTAGGTCCCTTTTGTATCTCTCCTCTCTCACCCTAAACCTATGCCCTCTAGTTCTGGACTCCCCGACCCCAGGGAAAAGACTTTGCCTATTTATCCTATCCATACCCCTCATGATTTTGTAAACCTCTATAAGGTCACCCCTCAGCCTCTGACGCTCCAGGGATATCAGCCCCAACCTGTTCAGCCTCTCCCTGTAGCTCAAACCCTCCAACCCTGACAACATCCTTGTAAATCTTTTCTGAACCCTTTCAAGTTTCACAACACCTTTCCGATAGGAAGGAGACCAGAATTGCACGCAAGCTTTCTGGACTAGGCCAGACCAGTCAAAACATTCTTGAGCAGACAACCCAGACCATAGCTTTGCAATTTGTTTTGGTAAGTGTACAGAGAAAATTATCCAGAGTAAGTTAGCTAGGTTGACTACTAGGTTTTAAAAAAGACAGAAATTTATTCACAAAATTACACAGTGAAACACAAAGAACAGAATAAAGAACCCCTACAGAACTCAGTCCATCCAAACTAGACTTCATTATACTTTTCCGAATCCACACAACAGTCCCTGCAAGCAACCCCCCTTAAAATACAGTTAAAAAATAGAACAGACGCTTATAGGTTGAAGTTAGAAGAGCAGAGGGAGGAGAGAGTCTCCACACAGCCCACTGTTGAATTCCCAACTAGTTCTGGATCGAACTGCTCAGCCAGAGGGCTGACCACTCCCCTTTCATTATACAGGTCCCTTCTAAAACATGACCACTTGGGCCTGAAATCTCACCTGTTTACATGTAAACAAAAAGGCCTCTCAATACCCTTTAATCTCAATACCGAACCAGTCTAATCGCCATCGGGAGTGGGGAGGTGGGGGAGTCTGACTGTAAGTGGCGGAAATGGCGGAGGATAATGGGCTGTATCCGGAGATTAGAACGTAGAACAGAGAAAAGTACTGCACAGAACAGGCCTTTTGGCCCACGATGTTGTGCTGAGGTTTAATCCTAATGTAAAATATAATAACTTAACCTACACTCCCCTCAACTCATGTGCATGTTCAGCAGTCGCTTAAATGTCCCCAATGACTTCGCTTCCACAACCACAGCTGGCAACACATTCCATGCATTCACAACTCTCTGCGTAAAGAACCTACCTCTGACATTTCCTTTATACCTTCCTCCTGGTATCTTAAAACTATGACTTCCCGTACCAGTCAATCCTGCCCTGGGGAAAAGTCTCAGGCTATTGACTCTATCTATTCCTCTCATTATTTTGTACACCTCAATCAGGTCTCCTCTCTTCCTCCTTCTCTCCAGAGAGAAAACTCCGGGCTTATTCAACCTCTCTTCATAAGGCAAGTCCTCCAAACCAGGCAGCATCCTGGTAAACCTTCTTTGCACTCTCTCCAAAGCCTCGGTATCTTTCCTATAGTAGGGTGACCAGAACTGGACACAATATTCCAAGTGTGGACTCACTAGGGACTTGTAGAGCTGGCAAAACCTCGTGGCTCTTAAACCCGATCACCCTATTAATGAAAGCCAAAACACCATATGCTTTCTTAACAACCCTATCCACTTGGGTAGCAACTTTGAGGGATCTATGTACTTGCACACCCAAATCCCTCTGTTCCTCCACACTGCCAAGAATCCTGTCTTTAATCCTATATTCAGTATTCGAGTTTGACCTTCCAAAATGCATCACTTCGCATTTATCCAAATTGAACTCCATTTGCCATTTCTCAGCCCAACTCTGCAACCTGTCTATGTCGCGCTGCAGCCTGCAGTCATTCTCAATACTATCGACGACACCTCCAACCTCTGTGTCAACTGCAAATTTACTAACCCACCCCGCAACCTCCTCATCCAAGTCACTTATAAAAACTACAAAGGGCAGAGGCCCAAGAACAGACCCCTCGGGACACCACTCACCACTGACCTCCAGGCATAATACTTTCCATCTACAACCACTCTCTGCCTTCTGTCAGCCAGCCAATTCTGAATCCAGATAGCCAAATCTCCCTGTATCCCATACTTCCTAGCTTTATGAATGAACCTACCATGGGGAACCTTGTCAAATGCCTTGCTGAGGTCTATATACACCACATCCACTGCTCAACCGTTGTTTACCTGTCTTGTCACCTCCTCAAAGAACTCAATAAGATGTTTGAGGCATGACCTGCCCCTCACAAAGCCATGCTGACTGCCTTTAATCACACTACGCTTTGCCAAATAGTCATAAATCGTATCCCTCAGAATTCTTTCCAAAACCTTGCTGACCATAGACATAAGACTGACTAGTCTGTAATTGCCAGGGATTTCTCTATTCCCCTTCTTGAAAAGAGGAACAACATTCACCTCCTTCCAAGCCTCCAGAGAGTGAGAAGGCAAAGATCCTCACCAGCAGCTTAGCAACCTCCTTTCTCGCTTCCCGGAGCAGCCTGGGATAAATCTGGTCTGGCCCTGGGGACTTATCAATCTTAATGTTTTCCAAAATTTCCAGCACATCAACTTCATCAATCTTCATCTGGTCAAGCCTGTATCCCAGCTCCTCTAAGTTCTCATTCACAACAAGGTCCCTTTCCTTAGTGATAACCAAAACAACAAACTCATTTAGGGCTTCCCCTATCCGCTCAGACTCCACGCACAAGTTCCCTCTGCTATCCCTGATCGGCCCTACCTTCTCCCTGATCATTCTCTTCTCCTTCACGTATGAGTAAAATGCCTTCTCCCTAATCCTTCTTGCCAAGCCTTCTCCGTGCCCCCTCCTGGCCCACCACAGTCCATTTCTGAGCTCCTTTCTAACAAGCCTGTAATCCTCTAACGCTGTGCTGGATCCTTGCTTCCTCCACCTTACATAAGCTGCCTTCTTCCTTTTGACGTGAAGCTCCTCTGTTCTCATCATCCAAGGTTCCTTAAACCTATCCCTTCTTACCTGTCTCAGAGGGACAAATTCGTGCATCACTCACAACAACTGCTCCTTAAACAGTCTCCACATGTCTGCTGTGCCCTTTCTGTGGAACAATTGCTCCCAGTCTGCATTTCCCAACTCCTGTCTGATAGCGCCATAGTTTCCTTTTCCCCAATTAAATATCTTCCCTCGGTAACTGCTCCTTTCCCTCTCCAAGGCTATGGTAAATGTGAGGCAGTTGTGATCACTGTCACCAAAGTGTTCTTCCACTGTGAGGTCTGACATCTGTCCTGGCTCATTGCCGAACACCAAATCCAAAATGGTCTCTCCCCTCGTTGGCCTGTCTACGTACTGAGAAAGGAAACCCTCCTGAACACACCTGACAAAAACGGCTCCATCCAAACCATCTGCACTAAGGAGGTTCCAGTCAATATTGGGAAAGTTGAAATCACCCATAACAACAACCCTGCTACATTTGCATTTTTCCAGAATCTGCCCACCCATGTGATCTTCAATCTCTCTACTGCTATTAGGGGGTGTGTAGAAAACCCCCAGTGCGGTGGCTGCTCCCTTGCTGTTCCTAACTCCCACCCATACTGACTCAGTAGACAAACTTTCCTCAACAACCTTCGTTTCTGTAGCTGTGATGCACTCTCTGATTAGCAATGTTACATCCCATCCTCTTTTTCCACCCTCCCTGTTCTTTTTAAACGTTCTAATCCCTGGAACATCCAGCAACCATTTCTGCCCCTGTGAAACCCAAGTGTCCGTTATGGCCACAACATCATAGCCCAAAGTACTGACCCATGCTCTAAGTTCGTCACTCTTATTTCTGACACTCCATGCGTTAGTGGGGTGGAATGTGAACAGCAGGGGGACTCTGTCCTTGTTGCAGTTGGAGGGGTGGGGTTCAAGGGTGGAGGTGCAGGAAGGGGCGGAGACATGTTGGGGGCTCCATTGATCATGTGGGAAGGAAAATTGCAGTCCTTGAAATAGGAGGCAATCTTGGATGTTCGGAAGTGGAATTGTGCCTCCTGGGAGGCGGAGGAATTGGGAATAAGGAATGACGTTTTTACAGGAGGCAGGGTGGGAGGAGGTTAGTCCAGGTAGCTGTGGGAGTCAGTGGGTTTGTAATAAATGTCCGTGTTGAGTCGGTCACCGTTGATGGAGATGGAGAGGTCCAGGAAGGGGAGGGAGGTGTCCGAGATGGTCCAGGTGAAGTTGAGGTCGGGGTGGAAGGGGTTTGTGAAGTTGATGAACTGTTCAACCTCCTCGTGGGAGCACGGGGTGGTGCCAATACAGTCATCAATGTAGCGGAGGAAGAGGTGGGGCATGGTGCCGGTGTATGGAATGTTCCACGTACCCAACAAAGAAACGGGCATCGCTGGGGCCCGTGCGGGCCTCTCTGCTCCCTTCCCCCTCCCCAGTCCTGAAGAAGGGTTATGCGCGAAACGTCGACTCTCCTGCTTCCCAGATGCTGCCTGACCTGCTGTGCTTTTCCAGCACCACTCTTTATCAACTCTGACTCTCCAGCATCTGCAGTCCGAACTTTCTCCTATCACCTACATCAGCTCCCCCCCCCCCCACACCCCCCCCTTCCCTGCACTTGGCCCATCGCCTTGAATGTTGTTATAAGGGGAATAGAGTGATTGGGGTGTAAGGGTGGCAGGGGTTGAGGGTGGAATTGTGGGTGGGGGATTGTTCCAGCTCCGATTTACCCCTGTCATCTTTCCCTCTCCACAGGCTGGGAGTATGGATTCACCATCCCACCCGATCGGAAACCCAAGTCCTGGGCCCCAGCGGAGAAGATGTACCACACAAACAGACGACGCCGTTGGGTCCGAATGCGCAGGAGGGACCTTCAACAGATGGACGCACTCCGCAAGGTGAGGCCGCTGGGGCTACACAGACTGGGGTGCGTTAACCGCAGGGAGTGGGGGCAGGGAGGTGCACAGTCCCCTTTATAGGAGTTCCTGGACCTCTCACGTTCCAAGGAGGCCAGTTTCCCAACCAGTATAGAAGTTGGGAAGTGATGTTGCAGTTGTGCAGGACGTTGGTGAGGCTGCACTTGGAGTATTGTGTTCAGTTTTGGTCACCTTGTTGTAGGAAGGGTGTTATTAAACTGGAAAGTGTGCAGAAGAAATTTACAAGGATGTCGCCAGGACTCAGCAGCCCGAGTTATAGGGAGAGGTTGGACAAGCTAGGACCTTTTTTTCTTCAGAGCGTAGGAGACTGAGGGGGGATCTTATAAAAGTGTAGAGGCCTGGATAGGGTGAATGCAATCAGTGTTTCCCAGGATTGGAGAATCGAGGACTAAAGGGGATCAGTTTAAGGTTAGAGGGGAAAGAATAAAAGGGAACCTAGGGGAAACCTTTTTTACACAGAGGGTGGTACACATATGGAATGAGCTGCCAGGGGAAGTGGTTGAGGTGAGTACATTAACAACATTTAAAAGACAAATACATGGATAAGAAAGGATTAGAAGGATATAGACCGAGTGCAGGGAAATGGGGTTAGCATGGGCGGACATTTTGATCGGCATGGACCACTTTAGGCCGAAGGGTGTAGAACTCTGTGCTGTCGGACTCTGAGTCTCTTAGAGCAGCAATGGCAGGGGTTCCTGGGGGTAATTCAGGAGAAACTCATCCCAAGGAAGAAGAAACACACTAAGGGGAGGATGAGGCAACCGTGGCTGACAAGGAAGGCAGAGATAGCATAAAAATAAAAGACAAAGCACACCGCATGGTGAAGGTTACTGGGTAGCCAGAGGATCGGGAAGATTTCAAAAACCAGATCATTAAAAAAGCAATACGTGTGAAGAAGATGAAATATGATATTAAGCTGGCTGGTATTGTATAAGAAGATTGCAAGAGTTTGTTTTGTGGAGATGTTGGTGGTGATCTTTCAGGAATCACTGGAGTTAGGGAGGTTCCCAGAGGATTAGAAATGTAACCCCCCGCCCCCTCCCCCATTTAAGAAGGGAGGGAGACAGAAGACAGGAAATTATAGGTCGGTTCGCCAGATATCGGTCATTGGAAATATTTTAGAGTCCATTTTTAAGGATGAGATTGCGGAGTATTTGGAAGCGCATGGTAAAATAGGGCTGAGTCAGCACGGCTTTGTCAATGGGAGGTCATGCCTGATAGATCTGTTAGAATTCTTTGAGAATGCAACAAGCAAATTAGACAAAGGAGAGCCAGTGGATGTGATCTATTTGGATTTTCAGGAGGCCTTTGAAACTTATAGAATACAGAGAAGCCTGGACAGAGTGGACATGGGGAAGATGTTTCCATCAGTAGGAAAGACTTGGACCCGAGGACACAGCCTCAGAGTGAGGGGATGAGCCTTAGAACTGAGATGAGGAGGGATGTCTTAAGCCAGAGGGTGGGGAATCTGTGGAACTCATTGGCACTGAGGGCTGGGGAGGGTAAGTCATTGAGTGTATTTAAGACCGAGAGGTAAGGGGATCAAGGGATACAGGGGAAAGGCAGAAGAATTGGGTTGAGAAACATTTGATGAAGGGCTTTTGTCCAAAACGCCAATTCCCCTGTTCCTCGGATGCTGCCTGACCTGCTGTTCTTTTCCAGCACCACACTCTCGACTCTGATCTCCAGCATCTGCAGTCCTCACTTTCGCCTTAAGAAACATATTAGCCACTATTGAATGGTGGAGAAGACTCGATGGGCTAAATGGCCTAATCCTGCTACTATCTCTTATGGCCTTAAGGTCAATGTCATTCCCGGACTGGGTATCATTCCTTTCAATCACAGAATCATTCAGCTCAAAATGCCCAGTACAGCCCTGAGGGAGAGCTGCAGTGTCAGAGGGAACTGTCGCTCATTAGACCATCTGTCCCATTGAGTGAATTAAAGCTGTAGGAGTCAAAGTAGGCCATTCAGCCCATTGAGGCCGAAGTGGGTACGGCAGATGCTGGAGATTAGAGTCAAGATTGGAGTGGTGCTGGAAAAGCACAGCAGGTCAGGCAGCATCCGAGGAGCAGGAAAATCGACGTTTCAGGAATCCTGATGAAGGGCCTTTGCCTGAAACGTCGATTTTCCTGCTCATTTAGCCCATGAAGTCTGCTGCACCATTCATGCCTGATCTGATAATCCACAACTTCCTTACCATAAGCACTTGATTGGCTTCCTGATTAAAAATCTGCCTATCCCAGCCTTGAATATTGAATGCTAAAGGACCCTGCCCCTCTGTGGTAAAGAATTCCACAGATTCACTCCCCTCTGAGAGAAGAAATTCCTCCTCCTCTCTGTCTTCAAAATGTAACCCCTTATTCTGAGATGATGCCCTCAGGTCCCAGACTCCCCCACAAGGGGAGACAACTTTTCCACATCTAACCTGTCAAGACCCCAAGCAATCTTGCACGTTTCAATAAGGTTGCCTGTCATTCGTCTGAACTTGACTGAGTACAGACCCAACCCTCTCTTCATAAGACAGACCCTCCATACCTGGGATCAGCTGCGTGAACTCTCTCTGGACTGACTCCAAGCCAGTGCACCTTTCCCGAGATAAAGCACCCGAAACTGTTCAAAACCCCCTCCCCCCCCAGGACTACAGTTTTGAAGAAGATTTAAGGAGGCAGATTCCTTCCCAGAGTCCTGTACTGTAATTGTATCCCAAACAACAGCAGACGACATTCCTGTTGTTGGATCTTGCTGTGCATAAATTAGCTGCTGCATCTTTTGCAATGCAGTGGTGAATGTGCTTGAGAAAGTGTGAAGCAATTTCAGATATCCTGCCCAAACGATGCAAAATCTCCCTTATGGGGTAATCCCATTCAGGACTGCGATGAGGAAGAATTTCTTCCATCAGAGAGTTGTGAACCTGTGGAATTCTCTCCCACAGGAAGCTGTTGGGGCCAGTTCATTAGATATATTCAAGGGGGAGCTAGATATGGTATGGGGAGAGAGTGGGAGTGGGATACTGAGATTGCATGATCAGTCATGATCAATAGACACTAGACAATGGACAATAGGTGCAGGAGTAGGCCATTCGGCCCTTCGAGCCTGCACCACCATTCATTATGATCATGGCTGATCATCCACAATCAGTATCCTTTTCCTGCCTTATCCCCATAACCCTTGATTCCACTATCCTTAAGAGCTCTATCCATCTCTTTCTTGAAAGTATCCAGAGACTCGGCCGTGTAAGGTAATCCTGCCATTCCAGGAATTGACCTCGTGAACCTATGCTGCACTCCCTCAATAGCCAGAATGTCTTTCCTCAAATTTGGAGACCAGAACTGCACACAGTACTCCAGGTGCGGTCTCACCAGGGCCCTGTACAGCTGCAGAAGGACCTTTTTGCTTCTATACTCAATTCCTCTTGTTATGAAGGCCAGCATGCTATTAGCCTTCTTCACTACCTGCTGTACCTGCATGCTTGCCTTCATTGACTGATGTTCAAGAACACCCAGATCTCTCTGTACAGCCCCTTTACCTAACTTGACTCCATTTAGATAGTAATCTGCCTTCCTGTTCTTGCCACCAAAGTGGATAACCATACATTTATCCACATTAAACTGCATCTGCCATGCATCTGACCACTCACCTAACTTGTCCAGGTCACCCTGTAATCTCCTAACATCCTCATCACATTTCACCCTGCCACCCAGCTTTGTATCATCAGCAAATTTGCTAATATTACTTTTAATACCTTCATCTATATCATTAATGTACATTGTAAACAGCTGCAGTCCCAGCACCGTACCTTGTGGTACCCCACTGGTCACCGCCTGCCATCCGGAAACTTCCTGTCAGTCAGCCAATTTTCACATGGAATGGTGATGCAGACTCGAAGGGCCGTAATACCTTCATCTATATCATTAATGTACATTGTAAACAGCTGCAGTCCCAGCACCCGTACCTTGTGGTACCACACTGGTCACCGCCTGCCATCCGGAAACTTCCTGTCAGTCAGCCAATTTTCATATTGAATGGTGATGCAGACTCGAAGGGCCGAATGGCCCACTCCAGCACCTAATTTCTGCGTTTCTGTTCTGAATGGTTTCTTTTCACGTGGCCTGTCTGTAGTTAAATACGCCACAAGGGGTCACTGTTACCCTACGAATCCAAGCAGTGCTTTTGATGAAAGCCAACGTCAGAGTGGAACAGAATAGACTCCTCCGATTAAACAAAGCCAGGTTGTCTGTGCTGGTGTGTTACAGGAGGGGGTGGGGGTTAGGGTCCAGTTAACTGGGCAGTTGGTCTGCAGTGCAAAGGGATGCTAGCAATGTGGGTTCATCTCCCGCACTGCCTAAGATAACCTTGAAGGAGTTTCATTCTCAATCCCCTGCCTGAGTTGTGATGACCCTCAGGTTAAACCACCACCCGTCACCTCTCTCTGTCTCTCTCTCTCTCTCTCTCTCTCACTCACTCATGAGAAAGCAGCCCTATGCTGTGGTGACTTTCGCTTACTCCTACGAGAGAGCTTCTAAGAATAGAACTGCTAAAATAAAAGGCTATTAAGTTGTTGCCAGTAAATTTGATGAGGCAGAGTTTTGGAAGGATACAGTTGTATGTTCTTTTGGTTGAAGTCATTTGGAGCAAAGCTATGGCAATTATTTTTAGTCAAACTGCTCAGACATGTTACAATGCCCCTCTGAGGAAAGGTGGGGTTGTGAACCTATGCTTCCTCAGTTTGAGAGTCAGGGACATTACCACCGAACCACACAAATCTATGCTTTAGGTGTACTTCCTTAACCTTTTCAACTTCTATTTGAAGACTTTTGAGTCAGTTACAGAGTGTAAGTTTTCTCTCACTCTAATGTTCCAGTAAAGGTAAAATCACAGAATCCCTACAGTGTGGAAACAGGCCCTTCAGCCCAACAAGTGTGCACCATCTCTCCAAAGAAAAACCCACCATCATCCTACATTTACCCCGACTAATGTGCCAACCCACACATTCCTGAACACTGTGGGCAACTTAGCACGACCAATTCACTTAACCTGCTCATCTTTGGATTGTGGGAGGAAACCAGAGGAAGCCCACGTGCACACGGGGAGAATGTGCAAACTTCACACAGACAGTCACCCGAGACTGGGATCAAACCCGGGTCCCTGGTGCTGTGAGGCAGCAGTGCTAACCACTGGGCCACCGCACCACACAATTGCTGCCTCCCTGGTGAACATTAGGCCTGATCCGCCGTTAGAGAGAGGGGTGACCGGTGATGGTTAAGCCTGAGGGTCACCATGCCTCAGACGAGGGGAGAGGTTGAGAAGGAGAGGCCTTCATTGAGAGTAACTCCAGAATGGTGCTACCTCAGATTGCCCTTTCAGATGGACCCCAAATTAATGGCCAGAGGAGGAGTCAATTCAACTGGGTTTCAAAGGGACTCCAAAACCCTTTAGTTTGGAAGGACTCTAATGAGTTTATTGGGTTGTT
Source organism: Chiloscyllium plagiosum (assembly GCF_004010195.1). Lineage (NCBI taxonomy): Eukaryota > Metazoa > Chordata > Chondrichthyes > Orectolobiformes > Hemiscylliidae > Chiloscyllium > Chiloscyllium plagiosum. Next base: position 4,944,442 of record NC_057710.1, read on the forward strand.
AAAGCACGCTAACACATTCATCGGGGTTTATATAAGATTTCTTGGGCTGCACATCACAGGAACAGACCATTCAGCCCAAGCTGCCCATGCTGGGGCCAGTGCTCCATTTGAGTATCCTCCCATCTGGCCTTAGTGTAACCCTCTTACACCCTTCTCCCTCGATGTTTGTCCCACTTCTCCATGTCGATAACATTCCTGTCAGCTCTTTGGCAGGGAATTCCGAATTCTCACTGCTCTTTAGCTGAAGAGGTTTCTCCTGAGGTTCCCTTTGGATTTTCTTTGGCACTTTTCCCTGGATATTTTCTGGGATTGATGACCCAAGATGCAGGAGGAAACACTTTCTCCGTCTCCCCTCCATCAAAACCTTCCACAAGTTGGAAAGATTTATGAGAGCTGACCTCTCAGCCTCCTTTTCCCAAGGGTGAAGAGCCCAGCATGTCAGCCTACTGTATATAGACCCACACGTCTCTAGTACCACCTCTGTAACCTTTCTTGGCAATGTTTTTAACAGCACAGTAGCCAGTAGTGCTGTGGTATAGTGTAGTACTGTAGTGTCATGATTCAATACAGGTTTAGCATGACTTCAGTGTCGAGGAGTGTGGTGCTGGAAAAGCACAGCCAGCCAGGCAGCATCCGAGGAGCAGGAGAGTCGACATTTTGGTCATAAGCTCTTCATCAGGAATGAGGCTTGTGGGGCTGAGAGATAGATGGGACGGGGGATGGGCTGGGGGAAAGGTAGCTGGGAATGCGATAAGTGGGAGTGATGGTGGTAGGACAGTGGAGCGGATAGGTGGGAAGGAAAATGGGCAGGTAGGACAGTTTAAGAGGGCGGTGCTGAGGGTTGGATCTGGGATAAGGTGGGGGCGGAGGCGAAATGAGGAAACTGGTGAAGTCACCATTGATCCCGTGTGGTTGCAGGGTCCTGAGGTGGATGACGAGCTGTTCTTCCTCCAGGCGTCGGGTGGTTAGGGTTTGGCAGTGGAGGAGGCCCACCTCCTCAGCAGAGTGGGAGGGGGAGTTGAAGTGTTCAGCCACGGGGCTGTTTAGTGCGTGTGTCCCAGAGATGTTCTCTGAAATGATGCGCAAGTTGGTGTCTTGTCTCTCCAGTGTAGAGGAGACCACATCGAGAGCAACGGACACAGTAGATGACGTGTGGAGGTGCAGGAAATCTCTGCCAGATGTGGAAGGATCCTTTAGGGTCTTGGGTGGAGGTGAGGGGGGAGGTGCAGGTTTTGTATTTCTTGTGGTGGCAGGGGAAGGTGCCGAGAGGGGAGGGTGTGTTGGGGGTGATGTGACCTCACAAGGGAGTCGCGGAGGGAATGGTCTCTGCAGACCGCAGATAGAAGTGAGGAGGGAAATATATTCCTGGTTGTGGCGTCAATTTGTAGGTGTTGGAAATGGCGGAGGATAATGAGCTGTATCCAGAGGTTAGTGGGGTGGAAGGTGAGGCTAGGGGTGTTCTATCCTTGTTGTGATTGGAGGGGTGGGGTTCAAGGGCAGAGGTGTGGGAAGTGGAGGAGATGCGCTGGAGGGCATTGTTGACCACATGGGAGGGAAATTGCAGTCTTTGAAGAAGGAGGCCATCTGGGATGTCCTATGGTGGAATTGGTCCTCCTGGGAGCAGATGTGGCGGAGTCGAAGGCTTACTCCTAATTGCTCAGCCTCCGTCGTATCTGCTCCCAGGAGACAGGAAGCCAATTTGTCGGATGTTTCAGAGAACATCTCTGGGACACCCGCACCAATCAACCTCACTACCCTGTGGCTGAACACTTCAACTCCTCCTCCCACCTCCCCCAAGGACATGCAGGTCCTGGGCCTCCTCCACTGCCAAACCCTGACCACCTAACGCCTGGAGGAAGAATACCTCATCGTCCGCCTTGGACCCCCCAACCACACAGGATCAAAGTTAATTTCACCAGTTTCCTCATTTCCCATGCCCCCACTTTATCCCAGATCCAACCATCCACTACCTGTCCATCTTCATTCCTACCTATCGCTCCACCCTCCTCTCTGACCTATCACCATCACCCCCCAACCTTCACCTACCTATCGCCTTCCAGGCTACCTTCCCCCCAGGCTCATTCCTCTCCCATTTATCTTTTAACCCCCTTTGGCATGTGCACACACACAGACACACACATAGACACAGACACACACACACACAGACACACACACGCAAACACACAGGCACACACACAGAACACACAGACAGAC
>NC_057710.1:4946953-4954509 GCF_004010195.1 Chiloscyllium plagiosum
GGCACACAGACACACACTCTCTCACACACACACACACACAGACTCTCTCTCTCACAGACACAGACACACACTCACACACACAGACACATACACACACACTCACACAGACACACGCACAGACACACTCACACAGACACACACTCACTCACACAGACAGACACACACACACTCACACAGACTCACACACAGACACAGACACAGAGACACACACAGACACACAGACACACACAGACAGACACACACACACACACACACACCCCACCCAGCATTCCTGATGAACAGCTGATGCTCGACACGTCGACTCTCCTGCTCCCCGGATGTTGCCTGACCTGCTGTGCTTTTCCAGCACCACTCTTTTTAACTCTGACCTGCAGAATCTGCAGTCCTCAATTTCTTCTAAGCTTGACTCCATTACACTTCAGTTCTGTCCCTCTCAAAGTGCTTGGTTAGTTATTTTTCCTGGCTTTGCCTAAGCAGAACCTTTGCATTCCCATGGTTCCTCCACGCCACTAAGGCTTCATTGAAAGTGGAGCCCCAGGTAGACAGGATAATGAAGAAGGCATTTGGCACACTGCCTCTCTTGGTGAGTGCAATGAGTCTCAGAGTTGGGAGGTCATGTTACGGCTGTACAAGACATTGTTTAGGCCACTTTTGGAATCATGCATTCAGTTCTGGTCTCCCCACTATAGCAAAGATATTCTGAAACTTGAAAGGGTTCCAAAAACATTTAAAAGGGTGTTACCAGGGTTGGAGAGTTTGAGCTATAGGGAGAGGCTGAATAGGCTGGGGCTGTTTTCACTGGAGCATCGCACGCTGAGGGGTGACCTTACATAGGTTTAGAAAATCATGAGGGGCATGGAGAGGATAAATAGACAAAGTCTTTTCCCTGGGATGGGGGAGTCCAGAATGGTCTGATTTGTAGGGAAAGGGTGGACAAGCTTGGACCTTTCTCTTCGGAGAGTTGGAAACTGAGGGGGATCTGAAAGAAGTGTATAAGATCATGAGAGGCATGGATATGGTGAATGCACTGAATCTTTTCCCAGGTTTGGGGAATCGAGGATTAGAGGGCATCAGTTTAAGCTTGGATGGGAAAGAATTAAAGGGAACCTAAGAACAACTTTTTTACACAGAGGGTGGTATGCAAATAGAATGAGCTGCCAGGGAAGTGGTTGAGGCAGGTACATTAACAACATTTAAAAGGCATTTGGACAACTACATGGATAGGAAAGGATTAGAAGGATATGGGTCGAGTGCAGGGAAATGGGGTTAGTATGGGCGGCCATTTTGGTCAGTATGGACCAGATTGGGCGGAAGGGCCTGACTCCCTGCTGTAGGACTCTATGACTCTGTAACTAGATCATAGGTTAAAGGTGAGAGGGTAAAGATATAAAAGAGACCTAAGTGGCAATTTTTTCACGCAGAGGGTGGTACATGAATGGAATGAGCTGCCAGAGGAAGTGGTAGAGGTGGCTACAATTACAACATTTTAAAGGCATCTGGATGGGTATATGAATAGGAAGGGTTTAGATTGGTATGGGCCAAGGGCTGGCAAATGGAACTAGATTTGAACTGAAGGGTCTGTTCTGGTGACTCTATGACTCTATTGCATGAACCCTCCAAGTAATGAGTGACCTCCCCTGTTCTTCCTACTGGAATGTGCTACCACATATTTATCAGCGTTGAATTTCACTGACCGGAGTGAACAATCTGACACTCACTCCCATTCAGACAGCTTAGAGGCAGCTTTACTCTGTATCCAACCCCGTGCTGTCCCTGTCCTGGGAGTGTTTGATGGGGACAGTGTAGAGGGAGCTTTACTCTGTATCTAACCCCGTGCTGTCCTTGTCCTGGGGGTGTTTAGTTGGGACAGTGTAGAGAGAGCATTACGTTGTATCTAGTCCTGTGCCGTTCCTGTCCTGGGAGTGTTTGAGGGAGACGTGTTGGGGACCATAAGACTATAATATAGAATTAGGCCATTTGGCCCATCATGTCTTCTCCAGCATTCGATCATGGCTGATATGTTTCTCAACCACGTTCTCCTGCTTTCTCTCTGTAACCCTTGACTCATCAAGAGCCTATCTATCTCAGTCTTAAATACACTCAATGACTTGGCCTCCCCAGCCCTCTGTGGCAATGAGTTCCACAGATTCCCCACCCTCCGGCTGAAGGCATTCCTCCTCATCTCAGTTCTAAAGGTTTGTCCCCTCGCTCTGAGGCTGTGCCCTCAGGTCCGAGTCTCTCCTACTGATGGAAACATCTTCTCCCCGTCCACTCTGTCCAGGCCTCTCAGTATTCTGTAAGCTCCAATCAGGTCCCCCCTCATCCATCGAGTACAGACCCAGAGTCCTCAACCACTCCTCATATGACAAGCCCTCCTCATATGACAAGCCATTCTTGTAAATGACCTCCAACACCAGCACATCCTTCCTTAGATACAGGGCCCAAAACTGCTCACAATTTTCCATCTGTACTCTTAACTGCCGACATGAACCTGCATGTTGACCTTAAGAGAATCCTGAACTTGTTCTCCCATGTTCCTTTGTGCTTCAGATTTTCAAAACCTTTCCCCATTTAGAAAGTAGCCTGTGCCTCTATTCCTCCGACCAAAGACATAGCCTCACACTTTTCCACATTGTCCATCTGTCCACTCTCCTATCCTGTCCAAGCCCTTCTGCAGCATCCCCACTTCCTCACCACCATCTGTCCCTCCACCTATCTGTGTGTCAACTGTAAACTTGGCAACAATACCCCCAGTTCCTTCGTCCAGATCGCGAACATATAACATGAATAGTTGTGGTCCCAACACTGACCCCCGCTGAACTCCACTAACCACTGGCTGCCATCTTGAAAAAGACCCCTTTATCCCCACTCTCTGCCTTCTGCCAGTCAGCCAATCCTCTATCCACACCAGTACCTTGCCTTGAGCACCATGGGCTCTGATCTTATTGAGCAGCCTCCTGTGCGGCACCATGTCAAAGGCTTTGCAAGGATCATGTCCCTACCTCTCCTTTGTATAACTTGTTCATTACCTCCTCAGAGAATTCTAACAGATTTGTCAGGCGTGATCTCCCCTTAGAGAAGCAGTGCTGATGCAGCCCTATTTTACCAAGCCCTTCTAAATACTCCACAATCTCATCCATAACAATCTCTGCTGGTTTTTAAGGGCTTCCCGCTAATCTTCACCACACCGTGTGCTTTCTCTTTGCTTTTATGCTGTCCCTGACTTCCCTTGTCAGCCTCATCCTCCCCTTGGTATGTTTTTTCTTCCTTGGGACGTATATCTGCTGTGTCTCCCTGAATTACCCCCAGAAACCCCTGCCATTGCTGGTCCACCACCTTCCCTGCTGGGCTCCCCTTCCAATTTACTCTGGCCAGCTCCTCCCTCACGTCTTTGTCGTTACCTTTACTCTATTAGAATACTGTTACACCTGATTCCAGGTTCTCCCTCTCTAACTGCACAGTGAATTCTATCATATTATGCTCACTGTTCCCTGGGGGTTCCTTCACCTTAAGCTCCCTGATAAACTCTGCCTCATCACACATCACCAAAACCAGAATTGCCTGTTCCTTAGTGGACTGTACCACAAGCTGCTCCAAAAAGAATTGTACACATTCCACAAATTCCATTTCTTGTGATCAGCTACTAACCTGATTTTCTCAGTCCACCCTCATATTGAAGTCCCCCATGATTATTGTAACAATACCTTTCTGACATGCCTGTTTTAGCTCCTGGTTTATTTCCTGCCCCACATCCTGACGATGGCCTGTACACAACTCCCACCAGGGTCTATTTTCCCTTTGCGGTTCCTCAGCCCGACCCACACAGATTCTACACCTTCTGAACCTGTATCACATCTTGCTGTCGACTTAATTTCTTACGAACAAGGCCAGCCCGCTCCCTCTGCCCATCTGCCTACCCTTTTGGTAGGATGTGGATCTTTAGCTCCCAGTCCTGATCCCCTTGCAGCCATGTCTCTGAGATACCCACAGCATCGTACCCGCCAATTTCAATCTGCGCTCCAAGCTTATTTCCCTTGTTTCCTGTACTGCGTGTCCTTAAGCACAACACCCTCAGACCTCTGTTGACTGTATCCCCCTTCTCAGAGTTGTCCCTTTATCTGCTGTCCCTGAAGTTAGATTCCTGACCCTTTCCTTACTCTCTGACTTGTTCTGAAAAGTTTAGTGCTCTCTGCTGAGCCCTTCCTGTCTTTAACTTTTTCCATAATTTTCCATGCAACTGAAACCCCTCCCGCATCCTCACTATTTAGTTAAATGGCCTACTTCTGTTTATGGCTACCTCAGACTATCCCAATCTACATGAAGATTAAAGTTGCCCATTCACTGTGAACACTGAGAATGGTCTGACTGGAGTGAGAGGAATATAACATTGAAATAGAAGAATCTGTGTTATGGACAGAATAATTTAATCTTTTTGCTTATCTGCTTCTTGGTCCTAGTTTTGGACCATGCCATCGCTGATTGTCCCTTTCACAAGCCTCAGTTTTCCTTGGCCCTTCGGCCCATCGAGCCTGTGCCAACCCCTTTACACTACTCCCGTTTTTTTCCCCACTTGGCCCACAAGCTTAAATGTTCTGACACGTCAAGTGCTTGTCCAGGTACTTTCTGAAGGTTGTGAGATTTCTCACCTCAACGACCCTCCCCCAGGCAATGCATTCCATACCCCCCCCCCCCCCCCAACCCTCTGGGGGAGGAAGCGTTCCTCAAATCCCCTGCACACCACCGATATTTCACTTTATCATTATGTCCCCTTGTTATCGACCCTTCAACTGGGTGTCCATGCCCCTCATTATCGTATATGCCTCTATCACGTTCCCACCCCCTCAGTCTCCTCTGCTCCAAAAAAAACAACCCGAGCTTATCCAGCCTCTCTTCATCGCTGAAATGCTGCATCCCAGACCATATCCTGGTGGGTCTTCCTCTGCACCTTGTCCAGTGCACTCATGTCCTTCCAACAGGGTGGGGACTGGAACTGCACACAGTACTCCAGCTGGGGCCCAACCAGTTCTAGACAGCTCCAACATGATCTCCATGCACTTATAATCTGTGCCTTGGCTGATAAAGGCAAGTATCTCCAGTGCCTTCTTCATTATCCTATTAATCTTCAGGGTTCTGTGGATGAACACCCCAAGATCCCTCTGTTCCTCTGAGCTTCCTGTCGTCCTGCCATTCATTGAATACTCCCTTGTTGAGAGTGTGTTGCTGGAAAATCAAAGATGGTCAGGCAGCATCCAAGGAACAGGAGAATCAACATCTCAGGCATAAGCCCTTCATCAGAGAGGGCTGATAAAGGGCTTATGCCTGAAACGTCAATTCTCTCGCTCCTCGGATGCTGCCTGACCTGCTGTGCTTTTCCAGCACCACACTCTCGACTCTAATCTCCAGCATCTGCAGTCCTCACTTTCTCCTAATTGAGTACTCCCTTGTCTTGCTCCTTCCTCCAAAATGCATCACGTCACAATCACCAGGGTTAATAATCAGCCACGGGGAAATTAGTGGAACTGAGGAATAACCAATCCCTAGGACCTGATGGTTTCTATCAAGTGTTAAAGGAGATTGGAAGGCATAGGTGCTGATGCCCTAACCATGATCTTTCAGAGTTCCCTGGATTTAGGAGTTGGACCTCTGGATTGGAAAGTTGCTCATGTCACTCGATTTAAGAAGGGTGACAGAGGGAAACCAGGCTATTAGAGATCAGTTAGCCTAACACCAGTGGTGGGGAAATTGCTAGAATCTATAATCAAGAACGGAGTAACTGATCATCTTGAAAAAAAATATCCGTTAATCAGGGAGAGTCAGCATAGATTCATGAAGAATAGGCCATGCCTGTAAAACCTCATAGAGCTTTTTGAAGAGGTGACAAAGATGGTGGGCAGAGGTAAGTCAATGGATGCTGTCCATATGGACTTCCAGAAAGCTTTTGATGAAGTCTCACACAGGGGATGGTTAGCTAACCCACAGAATTGAGGGCAAATTACTGACATGGAAAGGAATTTGTTGAGTGGTGGGAAACAGAGAGTTAGAATAACAGGTAAGTACTCAAATTGGCAGGATGTGACTAGCGGTGTCCCACGGGGATCTGTGTTGCTGCCTCAGTTATTCACAGTATTCATGAACATCTTGGATAATGGCACAAGAAGTCAAATATCAAAATTTGCTGGGAATACCAAATTGGGCAGGATTGTGGCCAGCATAAAATTACAACAGGATATTGATAGATAAGGTGATTGGGCAAAGCTGTAGCAGGTGGGTTTTAATATAAGCAAGTGTGAGGTTATCCGTATCTGACTGAGAAAGGATAGATCCAGATATTTTCTGGAAGGCACAAAATTATATACAGTGAATGTTCAACGGGATTTGAGATTCAAGGTGCATAGCTCTTTAAAGTACCGTGAACAGGTGCAGAAAATAGTCAGGTAGGAGAAAGTGAGGACTGCAGATGCTGGAGGTCAGAATCGAGAGTGTGGGGCTGGAAAAGCACAGCAGGTCAGGCGGCATCTGAGGTGCAGGAGAATCGATGTTTCGGGCATAAGCCCTTCATCAATTGCTAAATCGGAAACCAATAAAATTAAGCAAAGGTATCAAGGGGTATGGGCCCAAAGCAGGAGTTAAGCCACAGACCAGCCATGATTGTATGGAATGGTGGACTGGCTCAAGGGGGTTAATGCTGAAAATGTGTTGCTGGAAAAGCGCAGCAGGTCAGGCAGCATCCAAGGGGCAGGAGAATCGACGTTTCGGGCATGAGCCCTTCTTCAGGAATGAAGGGCTCCTGAAGAAGGGCTCATGCCCGAAACGTCGATTCTCCTGCTCCTTGGATGCTGCCTGACCTGCTGCGCTTTTCCAGCAACACATTTTCAGCTCTGAACTCCAGCATCTGCAGTCCTCATTTTCTCCTCAAGGGGATTAATGACCTACTCCCGTTCCTACATTCCTAAGTTCCATCTGCCGTGGATCTGCCTATCTGACTAATCTGTCTATATCCTATAATCTATCACAACAGGTCAGGCAGCATCCAAATTGCAGGAGAATCGACGTTTCCTATAACCTCATGACTTCCTTCTCACTGTCACCCAACTGATCTTAGTGTCAGCCGTAAACTTACTGATCATCCCACCCCACTCCCCCCTGCCGCCACACAACCTCATCTCCACTATTTCTGAAGATCACAATCAATAAGGCAGCCAGCCCTGATCCCCATGGTACACCAGTGGCACACAAACAGCCTCCTACCCTCTGTTTCCTGGCATGGGATTCAACTTGCCACATCACCCTGGATCCTGTGTGATTTTACCTTATAACAGTCTCCCACGTGAGACCTCTTATGTATCTTGTTGAAATCCATATAAATTGCATCAGCTGCATTACCCTCATTGATGCACTCGGTCACCTCTTTGAAAAATTCAATCAAATTTGTAAGGCATGTCCTCCCTCTGACAAAGGTAAAAACAATGACTGCAGATGCTGGAAACCAGAGTTTAGATCAGAGTGGTGCTGGAAAAGTACAGCAGGTCAGGCAGCATCCGAGGAGCAGGAAAATC
>NC_057710.1:4954522-4984774 GCF_004010195.1 Chiloscyllium plagiosum
GGAACAGGGGTGAGGTGGGGGAAGGGGAAAAGAGGAAACTGGTGAAATCCCTCTGACAAAGCCAAGCTTTAAGAAAATTGTTGAATTGATGATGGATCGAGGTGAATATTACTTGGTTTGGGAGGGTGGTGTGACGTGGAATGGTGCAGAAACTGACTCAGATGCAAAGCCCAAAAGGAAATCCCAACCCAGAGGGTGATGCCTGCCGGTGTAGCTGGGGCACACCTCTCAACCTCACCTCCCTTCAGTTCCTTCAGAGTGTTACTGTGTGCCTCCCAAAGAAACCTGTGCAGGGAGCCAGCACAGCCCCCGATGGGCCAAATGGCACCCTTCCACACACTCTCATTGGGCACCTGTGACTGTTTCCTTCCCGCAGACCAAGGCTGAAGATTTGGAGATGGAAGGCTGGGAGTATGCCTCTCTCTTTGGTTGGAAATTCCACCTGAAACAGAGGAAGACGGATACCTTCCGACGTCGGAGATGGAGACGCCGCATGGAGCCCCTGGAGAAGGCTGGACCTTCCGCAGTCTTCGCTCTGGAAGGTGCACTGGTAAGTGAATCTCTCTCAGTTCTGGGATCCAGTGATACCTCTCCGTGCAGTCCGTATGTCCCCTCCCCAGGTGAGATGATGGCCTCCTGGCATTATCACTGGACTGTTAATCCAGAGACACTGGTAATGACCTTAGCACCCAGGTTTGAACCCCGCAACAGCAGATGGTGAAATTTAAATTCAATAAAAATCCAGCATTAACAGCCGAACGAAGACCATGAATCCATTATCGATTACCATTCGGTTCACTGATGTCCTTTCGGGAAGGAAACTGCCCTCCTTACAAGGTCTGGCCTACATGTGACTCCAGACCCACAGCAACCTGGTTGACTCTTATCTGCCCCCCCCCCCAGTATGGGCAATAAATGCTGGTCCAAACAACGACGTCCTTGTTGCAAGAATGAATAAAAAATTCAGGCACTCTTCAGGCCCTTCCTAAGTCTCCATTCCCCACCGCCCTCCCTTAAAAGGGTCTTTCGAACACTCCCACCGGTTCACCCGTTCCCAGGTTACCGTCCCACGAAGAGGCAGCTGAGTTTCCCACCATTCCCATATGTGGAGCTCATGGTTTACTCTCTCTCAACACCTCCCCCAGCCCCGACTCAGCCACTGTTGAACGCGGAGTGTTACCGCGACATGGCATTGTCCAACATCCTCCTGGGCATTGTCTCCTCCACTAGCTTCAGCTCTTCCAGGGGCCCTGAGCTGTCACCAATCACCCCCGTGCTCGCAGAGTTCCTGTTCCAAATAAAATTCTCATTCTTGTTTTCAAATACATCCATGGCCTTATTCCACAGCCTAAAATGAGTGGCGTTGGGAAAGCATAGCTGGTCAGGCAGCATCCAAGGAGCAATTCCAAACTAATCCCACTGCCCCACTCCGCCTCCATAACCCTGTATCAATCCCAAACTAATCCCACTGCCCCACTCCGCCTCCATAACCCTGTATCAATCCCAAACTAATCCCACTGCCCCACTCTCCCTCCATAACCCTGTATCAATCCCAAACTAATCCCACTGCCCCACTCCGCCTCCATAACCCTGTATCAATCCCAAACTAATCCCACTGCCCCACTCCGCCTCCATAACCCTGTATCAATCCCAAACTAATCCCACTGCCCCACTCCGCCTCCATAACCCTGTATCAATCCCAAACTAATCCCACTGCCCCACTCCGCCTCCATAACCCTGTATCAATCCCAAACTAATCCCACTGCCCCACTCCGCCTCCATAACCCTGTATCAATCCCAAACTAATCCCACTGCCCCACTCCGCCTCCATAACCCTGTATCAATCCCAAACTAATCCCACTGCCCCACTCCGCCTCCATAACCCTGTATCAATCCCAAACTAATCCCACTGCCCCACTCCGCCTCCATAACCCTGTATCAATCCCAAACTAATCCCACTGCCCCACTCCGCCTCCATAACCCTGTATCAATCCCAAACTAATCCCACTGCCCCACTCCGCCTCCATAACCCTGTATCAATCCCAAACTAATCCCACTGCCCCACTCCGCCTCCATAACCCTGTATCAATCCCAAACTAATCCCACTGCCCCACTCCGCCTCCATAACCCTGTATCAATCCCAAACTAATCCCACTGCCCCACTCCGCCTCCATAACCCTGTATCAATCCCAAACTAATCCCACTGCCCCACTCCGCCTCCATAACCCTGTATCAATCCCAAACTAATCCCACTGCCCCACTCCGCCTCCATAACCCTGTATCAATCCCAAACTAATCCCACTGCCCCACTCCGCCTCCATAACCCTGTATCAATCCCAAACTAATCCCACTGCCCCACTCCGCCTCCATAACCCTGTATCAATCCCAAACTAATCCCACTGCCCCACTCCGCCTCCATAACCCTGTATCAATCCCAAACTAATCCCACTGCCCCACTCCGCCTCCATAACCCTGTATCAATCCCAAACTAATCCCACTGCCCCACTCCGCCTCCATAACCCTGTATCAATCCCAAACTAATCCCACTGCCCCACTCCGCCTCCATAACCCTGTATCAATCCCAAACTAATCCCACTGCCCCACTCCGCCTCCATAACCCTGTATCAATCCCAAACTAATCCCACTGCCCCACTCCGCCTCCATAACCCTGTATCAATCCCAAACTAATCCCACTGCCCCACTCCGCCTCCATAACCCTGTATCAATCCCAAACTAATCCCACTGCCCCACTCCGCCTCCATAACCCTGTATCAATCCCAAACTAATCCCACTGCCCCACTCCGCCTCCATAACCCTGTATCAATCCCAAACTAATCCCACTGCCCCACTCCGCCTCCATAACCCTGTATCAATCCCAAACTAATCCCACTGCCCCACTCCGCCTCCATAACCCTGTATCAATCCCAAACTAATCCCACTGCCCCACTCCGCCTCCATAACCCTGTATCAATCCCAAACTAATCCCACTGCCCCACTCCGCCTCCATAACCCTGTATCAATCCCAAACTAATCCCACTGCCCCACTCCGCCTCCATAACCCTGTATCAATCCCAAACTAATCCCACTGCCCCACTCCGCCTCCATAACCCTGTATCAATCCCAAACTAATCCCACTGCCCCACTCCGCCTCCATAACCCTGTATCAATCCCAAACTAATCCCACTGCCCCACTCCGCCTCCATAACCCTGTATCAATCCCAAACTAATCCCACTGCCCCACTCCGCCTCCATAACCCTGTATCAATCCCAAACTAATCCCACTGCCCCACTCCGCCTCCATAACCCTGTATCAATCCCAAACTAATCCCACTGCCCCACTCCGCCTCCATAACCCTGTATCAATCCCAAACTAATCCCACTGCCCCACTCCGCCTCCATAACCCTGTATCAATCCCAAACTAATCCCACTGCCCCACTCCGCCTCCATAACCCTGTATCAATCCCAAACTAATCCCACTGCCCCACTCCGCCTCCATAACCCTGTATCAATCCCAAACTAATCCCACTGCCCCACTCCGCCTCCATAACCCTGTATCAATCCCAAACTAATCCCACTGCCCCACTCCGCCTCCATAACCCTGTATCAATCCCAAACTAATCCCACTGCCCCACTCCGCCTCCATAACCCTGTATCAATCCCAAACTAATCCCACTGCCCCACTCCGCCTCCATAACCCTGTATCAATCCCAAACTAATCCCACTGCCCCACTCCGCCTCCATAACCCTGTATCAATCCCAAACTAATCCCACTGCCCCACTCCGCCTCCATAACCCTGTATCAATCCCAAACTAATCCCACTGCCCCACTCCGCCTCCATAACCCTGTATCAATCCCAAACTAATCCCACTGCCCCACTCCGCCTCCATAACCCTGTATCAATCCCAAACTAATCCCACTGCCCCACTCCGCCTCCATAACCCTGTATCAATCCCAAACTAATCCCACTGCCCCACTCCGCCTCCATAACCCTGTATCAATCCCAAACTAATCCCACTGCCCCACTCCGCCTCCCTTAATGGTAAGGTCCTAGGGAGTGTTGCTGAACAAAGAGACCTTGGAGTGCAGGTTCATAGCTCCTTAAAAGTGGAGTCGCAAGTGGATAGGATAGTGAAGAAGGCGTTTGGTATGCTTTCCTTTATTGGTCAGAGTATTGAGTACAGGAGTTGGGAGGTCATGTTGCAGCTGTACAGGACATTGGTCAGGCCACTGTTGGAACATTGTGTGCAATTCTGGTCTCCTTCCTATCGGAAAGGTGTTGTGAAACTTGAAAGGGTTCTGAAAAGATTTACAAGGATGTTGCCAGGGTTGGAGGATCTGAGCTACAGGGAGAGGCTGAACAGGCTGTGGCTGTTTTCCCTGGATCGTCGGAGGCTAAGGGGTGACCTGATAGAGGTGTATAAAATCATGAGGGGCATGGATAGGATCAATAGACAAATTATTTTCCCTGGGGTCGGGGAGTCCAGATCTAGAGGACATAGGTTTAGGGTGAGAGGGGAAAGATATAAAAGAGAAATGATGGTCAACTTTTTCACACAGAGGGTGGTACGTGTATGGAATGAGCTGCCAGAGGAAATGGTGGAGGCTGGTACAATTGCAACATTTAAAAGGCATCTGGAAGGGTATATGAATAGGAAGGGTTTGGGGGGATATGTGCCAGGTGCTGGTAGGTGGGACCAGACTGGGTTGGGATATCTGGTCGGCATGGATGGGTTGGACCAAAGGGTCTGTTTCCATGCTGTACATCTCTATGACTCTCCCCATAGCCCTGTATCCATCCCAAACCAATCCCACTGCCTCACTCTTTCCCCAAAGCCCTGTATCAATCTCAAACCAATCCCACTGCCCCACTCTCTCCCCGTAGCCCTGTACTTGGTCACATTGTCTTTGCCTCCAACAGCAAATGGAAGAAATAATGAACAGGAGATATCCAATCAGGATCAGAAACTTCCTCCTGCATCTGATCCAATAAAAAAACAACACTCTTCCCTTCCTCCTGTTTCTGTGAAGGTTATACTGTTCGGGATTGGTGATTAGTAGTGTGTCCCCCCCCAGGAAGCAGAATGTGTGCAGAAGCTGCACCCCCTTGTTATTGCTGTTTCAGCTGCTGTACCCCTGTTAAGGAACATCTGAACTAAAAGCGTGAGCCATTCGGCCCATTGCACCTATTCTGTCATTTAGTAAGATCATGGCTGATTGGATTTAGTTCCAAATTAGTGTTTAAATAACCCAAAAAATCTTTGAAAAGCCGCAGAGGGAAGCCAACTGTTTAAGCCAAGTGTGTAAAGGGGGCAAAGGATGGGTGTGTGAGGGAGTGGAGTGGCAGTGGATCTGGTTGAAACTCAGAGAATACTGAGAGGCCTGGATAGAGTGGATGTGGAGATGTTTCCATGGGTAGGAGAGACTAGGACACAAGGGCACAGCCTCAGAGTGAGGGGATGACCCTTTCGAACTGAGATGAGGAGGAATTTCTTCAGCCAGAGGGTGGGGAATCTGTGGAACTCATTGTCACAGAGGGCTGGGGAGGCCAAGTCATTGAGTGTATTTAAGACAGAGATATATAGGCTCCTGATTGGTAAGGGGGTCAAGGGTTACAGGGAGAAGGCAGGAGAATGGGGTTGAGAAACGTATCAGCCACGATCAAATGATGGTGCAGACTCGATGGGCCGAATGGGCTAATTCTGCTCCATTATCTTCTGGTTTTATAGCCTTACAGTTCGGGGATCACAGAATAATGCATTGTAGAGATGACCATTCAGGCCATTGGGTCTGGACCCGCCAAAAGTAGGTGGTTACATGTGCCTGTGAGGGGAGTGACAAGGGGTTAGACTGGTAGTTTGCTGAATTGAGTGTGGCATCTAGTTGTGTGGGTTGGGAGGGCAAATGGGTCCAGTTGGGGCCAGTCAGGTCAGTTGGTGGGTCAGGGGCTATTCAACAAGGAGGGGCGCAGGGTTGAGGGCACGGAGGAGTGGGGACGGTATTAGGGGGTTTGGAGGGGACAATCATGCTGTTGATGGGGAGGTACTTTTCAGTCATGTAGTTACCCATCTCCCTCCCTCACCCAGCATCCTGGGAATGTTCCCCGTGGTAACTGTCTTAACTAATCAGGGTCCACTTGCCAATCCTTCGACACACTCTCCTCCAACAGGATAAAAGTGTTACAGAGTCTGAGAGTCACAGCACAGAAACAGACCCTTCAGTCCAACTCATCCATGCCAACCAGATATCCTAACCTAATCTAGTCCTATTTGCCAGCATTTGGTTCATATCCTTCTAAACCCTTCTTCTTCCTGTACCATGTTCCTTTTCCAATGGTCAATTCTTATAAAAGTAGCCTTGGGGTGGGGTGGGGGGCAAGGTGAAACGATGGACAAGATTGGTCGGAATTTTCAGCAGCCCTTCACCTTCTGTCGCACACAGGAGTCGAACTAGGTTTCTGGTGCTGACGTCTCCGGGGTAACTATCCCGCTGAGTTTACCGGAACTGTCCGCTCTCTCCTGCTGGAACTCAGAGGGGGAGATATTTGAGGAAGGGGTTAAGCAGTCGCCCATCAGAATTCCCCCCCAGTTGGGCAGTTCCTCCCCACCCACCCCCACCACCAAGACCTAGCGTCGGGTCCTTCCACAGCGTTCCGCAGTGCGCTTTCCAATGGGAACATCCGGTCTCCCGAAGCAGAGAACGGGGCCAATATTTCAGTCTTTCCTATCCGTAGAAAACAGCCACACACCCCGAGCAGCGATCCCTTCGCCTCCTGCCTCACAGCCCTGACTCAGAGGCTCAAGGCTCTGTGTTGAACAGAAAACATTCTCACTGCTTTTAATTTAGTTTACAACAAGTATAATATTTGTCTTGAATGGGTGCCAGCTGCAATGACTGGTGGGGTTTATTCTGACTACATAGAACATGTTATGAGGTGATTTGGAAATGGCAGCTTGGAGGCACTGCCTGGATGAAAGGAATAAGGAACTGATGTGTTCACCACCAAAGCACAGCCGACAATGTCTTCCTGTCTCCACACATCCTGAGTTGTGGAAAGTTCAATTTTCCGACTGTTAAATGGTCTCCTTCTCTCTCTCTCTCTCTCTCTCTGTCTCGCTCTCAGTATTGTCCACCAGCAGTCACTGTGAAATAAGTAGAAGAACATAAGAACTAGGAAGGGGAACAGGCCATTCAGCCCCTCCAGCCTTCTGTGCCATTCACCAGTCTGATCTTTTTTCATTAATTGATGGGATAAGGGTGTCACTGGCTAGGCCAGTATTTATAGCCCATCCCTAATTGCCCAGAGGGCAGTTAGGAATCACCCACATTGCTGTGGGTCTGGAGTCACGTGTAGGCCAGACCAGGTAAGGATGACAGTTTCCTTCTCTGATGGACATTAGTGAACCAGCTGGGCATGTCTCACTAATGAGCATGGCTGATCTCATCTCATAGAGTCACAGAGATGTACAGCAGGGATACAGATCCTTCGGTCCAACCCGTACTTGCTGACCAGATATCCCAACCCAATCTAGTCCCACCTGCCAGCACCTGGCCCATATCCCTCCAAACCCTTCCTATTCATATACCCATCCAAATGCCTTTTAAATGTTGCAATTGTACCAGCCTCCACCACTTCCTCTGGCAGCTCATTCCATACACGTACCACCCTCTGTGTGAAAAAGTTGCCCCTTAGGTCTCATTTATATCTTTCCCCTCTCACCCTGAACCTATGCCCTCTAATTCTCGCCCTCAACTCTCTTTTCTGCCGCAGCCCATAATCCTTCAACCCATTACAGATTGAACATCTGTCTCTACCTCAAATGCATTCAGTGTCGCGGTGCCCTCTCCACTCTGGGATAACAAATCCCACGGATTCTCGCCCCTTTGACAGAAGGAGTTTCTCTTCTTCCCTGTTTTAAATCCGCTGCCTCTTACCCTAAAACTATGACCTCCTCTCATTTTGATTGCCCTGTCAGAAGAAACATCCTCAGTCCGTCTACTTAGTCATTCCCTTTTAGCACTGAATACCCCTCAGTTAGATCTTCTCTCGTCTTTCTCGACTCCACAGAATTCAACATAAGAACATAAGAAACAGGAGCAGGAGTAGGCCATCTGGCCCCTTGAGCCTGCTCTGCCTTGCAATACGATCATGGCTAATCTTTTTGTGGACTCAGCTCCTCTTACACACCCTCTCGTTATAACGTCACTATTTCCTTACTGCTCAAAAATCTATCTTTACCTTAAAAACATTCAACGAGGAAGCCTCAACTTCTTCACTGGGCAGGGAATTCCACAGATTCACAACCCATTGGGTGAAGAAGTTCCTCCTCAACTCAGTCCTAAATCCGCCAGGGACCCAGGTTCAATTCCTGCCTCGGGTGACTGTCTGTGTGGAGTTTGCACATTCTCCCCGTGTCTGCATGGGTTTCCTCCGGTTGCTCCGGTTTCCTCCCACTGTCCAAAGCTGTGCAGGTGAGGTGAATTGGCCGTGCTAAATTGCCCGTAGTGTTAGTGGATTAGTCAGGGGTAAGTATAGGGGGGAGTGGGTTTCTCTTCAGAGGGTCGGTGTGGACTTGTTGGGCTGAAGGACCTGTTTCCACACTGTAGGTAATCTAATCTTATTTTGAGGCGATGTCCCCTGGTTCTAATTTCACCCACCAGTGGAAACAACCTCCCTGCTTCTAGACAGCTATTCCCTTCATAACTTTATGTGTTTCTATAAGCACCTCCCTCATTCTTCTAAATTCCGATGAGTAACAATCTCAGTCTACACAACTTGCCCTCATAAACCAACCCTCTCAACTCATCGACCTAAACTGCTCAATCTCTCCTCAGAAGACAAGCTCTTTCAGCTCTGGAGTCGAATTTCTCCATGGTGGAGGAGTTTAAATCTAGATTGGATTGGATTAGATTCCCTTCAGTGTGGAAACAGGCCCTTCGGCCCAACCAGTCTACACCGACCCTCCGAAGAGTAACCCACCCAGACCCACTTCCCTCTGTCTAATGCACCTAACACGATGGGCAATTTAGCACGTCCAATCCACCTGACCTGCACATCTTCGGACTGTGGAAGGAAACCGGAGCACCCCCAAGCAGACACGAGGAGAATGTGCAAACTCCACACAGGCAGTCGCCCGAAGGTGGAATGGAACCTGGACCCTGGTGCTGTGAGGCAACAGTGCTAACCACTGAGCCACCGTGCAGACAGGCAGAGGTTTAAGGGGAAAAGGGTGCAGAGGGGCAATTTTTTTCACACAGAGGATGGTGTCGGGACCAGGCAGCCAGAGTTAGTGGTGGAGGTGAGTACAATTTTGTCATTTAAAACATTTAGACAGGTACATGGATGGGAGAGGTATGGAGGGTTATGGACCAAATGTGACGATTAATGTGAAACCTGGGCAGCATGGACACATTGGGCCGAAGGGCCTGTTCCCATGCTGTAAACCTCTATGATTCCATGAGCGGACAGTCTCTGATCTGCCTCCAATACAAATACATTCCTCCCCAAGTAAGGAGATAAACCAACTGTCTGCTGTGCTCCAGATGCAGTCTCACCTCGGACAGTTGTGAATGTGGGGTCAACGTGTGGCTGATCTTAAAGGGACATCGAGGGGGGAGCCTGTGCTCGGGCCGTGTTGCTGGACTTGGTGGGGCGACTTGGCATTGACCCAGAGCAGCCTCCATTGCTGTTCCTGTCATGTTAAGGTACAGGGCAAGGATTGGGTTTGGTGGGGAGAGGTGAAGGGGGAAGGGGATCACTCCACAATTTTCATAAGTTCATAAGATATAGCAGCAGAATTAGGCCATTCGGCCCATCGAGTCTGCTCCGCCATTCGATCATGGCTGCGATGCTCCTCATCCCCATTTTCCTGCCTTCCCCATATCCCCTCAGCCCGTCACCAATTAAAAATCTGTCTAACTCCTCTTTAAATTTACTCACTGTCCCAGCGTCCACCGCACTTTGGGGATAGTGAATTCCACAGATTCCCAACCCTCTGGGAGGAGGAGTTTCTCCTCAACTCTGTTTTACATTTGCTGCCCCTTACCCTTGACCTCTCACCCTAGAATGCCCCACACCAGGAAGCATCTGCTCCATGTCTATTTTATCCACACCTTTTATTATCTTGAATACCTCAATTTGATCTCCCCTCATTCTTCACAATTCCAGAGAGTATAGGCCTGAGCTAGAACCAAGAACAAAGAAAACTTACAGCCCAGGAACAGGCCCTTCGGCCTCCAAGCCTGAGCCAATTCAAAACCACTAAATCTATCGCGCAATTCCTAAGCATCTGTATCCCTCTGCTCCCCACCTCCTCATGCATCTGTCCAGATGCACCTTAAATGAATCTACCGTGCCTGCCTCTACCTTCTCTGCTGGCAACGCGTTCCAGGTACCTACCACCCTCTGTGTAAAGGACTTTACATGTTTATCCCCCTTAAACTTTCCACCTCTCACCTTGAGCATGTGACCTCACGCTATTGAATCCCTCACTTTGAAATCAATGACTGGGTTCAATCTCTCTTCATCCGACAACCCCCCCCCTCAGCTCTGGGATCAATCTAGAGAACCTCCTCTGAATTGCCTCCATTGTCACTTCCACTTTCCTCAAATAAAGGGGACCAAAACTGTGCACAATACTCCAGGTGCGGTCTCACTATACCTTATATAGTTGCAACAGAATGTCCTTACCTTTATATTCTATTCCTTCAGGTATAAAAACCAACACTCCACTTGATGTGACTCCAAAGAGCAAGGGGGCATATTCAGGGACACCGGGTGGAGTACAATGGGATAGAGTTTGGTCTCAGTGATGAGGCGATCGGGTCGATTTCGGTAATCGTCCCATGTGCTAGATGGTTGACATGGGAATGACAAGGGGAGGGAGAGGGTGTCTGGGCCTGTAACCTGGGATACAGAGTACCAGCCTTTCATGAGGTTTGACCAGTCACGCTGTTTGGATTGAAATGCAAAGTCTGCTGTAGTCATGTGAGCTGTGCAGTGAGGCACACGCCCCGCAGATATGATTTGAAGGTGCTGGTGCTGGACTGGGGTATACAAAGTTAAAAATCACACAACACGAGATTATACTCCAACAGGTTTAATTGGAAGCACTAGCTTTCGGAGTGCTGCTCCTTCGTCAGGTAGCTATGATCCTGCCCCACTAGCCAGTGCTTCCAAATAAACCTGTTGGGCTATAACCTGGTGTTGTGTGATTTTTAACTTTGTACACCCTGCAGACGGGAATCGTAAGCTTCCCTTCAGTAAAGTCCTCGTGTTGCGCACTTTTAAAGACTCAGAACATGGTGTCAGGAGAGTGTCCAGAGCTGAAATAAAAGACACAGCTGCAGGACTGTGAACTGTCACTGATAAGGAGACAATGAGGATGCCGGTGAAAACACCACGTCAGTTCAACTGTCTGCAGCTTTTCCCTGACTAGCTCCCTGCCCCAGGGGAAATAAGGCAGAACTGGGGACACTCCCATGAACAATGGTGGAGGCATACAACTGCCACTGATTTGTTGAGAAAAATTGAGAAAAACTCAACTCACTGCAATTAAGGGTTGAGCTAATTGAAAACATAGTTGGCTTAGAGATCGGGATAAGAGATCCAAGTGAAAAGGATGCTGATTGAGAGTACCCGGTTGGTGGAGGAGTGCAGAGGTTGTGAATGAACAGCTAGAGCATATTCAGGCAGCGGAGACCAGGTCTAACATTGTGCTAATGTTCCCCTGCAGATGCACAGGGAAGGGAAAACACAAAGGGCAGGGTACACATACTGCAGAGGACACTGGGCAGAAGGGGAGATGGCATGTGGGGAGAATAGTGTGCTCACTGCTAAAAGATTAATCATGTTGTACATCGGTCTATGTATAAAAAAGAGACAAGAAGCGGGTAGGGTTGGGGTAACGTTAGGGTTAGGGGTCAGGGCTTAGAGTTAGGAGTAAGGTTAGGGTTAGGGGTTAGGGATAAGGTTAGGGGTTAGAGTTAGAAGTAAGGTTAGGGTTTAGGGTAGGGTTAGGGGTAAGGTTAGGGTTTTAGGGTAGGGTTAGGGGTAAGGTTAGGGTTAGGGTTAGGGGATAGGTTAGGGTTAAGGTTAGGGTTAGGATTTGGGTTAGGGTTAGAATTAGGTGTTGTAACTGCCACACAATGTGTTTAAATTCTTATATTCAGCAAAAGAACTGTGAGTCGACTCTATAGACAATAATATTCGTTTGTTGAACACAATTAATGTTAAAACAATAAAGTATCCTATAAGCTAATGAGAAAACACTACAAATTATCTTAAGCTTTAACTTAACATTGTATGATCGTATACCATCGCTAGAACTTGACTGGGCTCCATGTGGTGAACTCTTCTTCTCCCGATGGTCTTGGAGGTGTCTTCTTTTTCGTTGGTTATTCTCAAGTTACTGCCCTGAGTGGGGTTTTGTGGTGTATCTTATCCATCCAAGTCTTCACGCTCTTTTGGGAGGGTCTTGAGGATCTGCCAATGGATTGATCAGATGCGATTACCTTGATCAATCAGACCCAACCAGCTGTTGGCACATTGATGGCATGATGGCCTTCAGGTATCCATATTGGTAGGTGCTGGGTGCATGTAGCCTCCTCCAAATAAGGGTGCTTGGTGCCTCCGTGTCTAGCGAATGACTCACTGCTCCCGATTGTCCCAAGGGCAACATTCCATTGTCCCATTCAAGTTCAACTTCACGTGCATCTTGCTGAGTCTGCAGCTGTTAGGTTAGTTTGCATGTGGATTAGCATAGTCACTTTAGTCAAAGTCAGGTTCTATTTCCCAGCATGCTTTAATCAGTGTCCATCTTTTGTAACTCCATTGTAAGATTATTATTATCCATCATAAGTTCATGAATTTGGGTGGCCCATCCGGCCACATAGGTTTAGGCTTAGAGTTAGCGTTCAGATTACGATTAGGTTTAAGGTTAGGATATTCAAGGGCTCCTCTTGGGTGACCCAGACAGTGGAAAGCATTGCTTCAATGTGACAATGGTCTGAAAATCATATTTAATGAGAAGATGGCTTTCATTGTAGCCAAGCTATATGTATGATTAGATTAGATTACTTACAGTGTGGAAACAGGCCCTTCGGTCCAACAAGTCCACACCGACCCTCCAAAGGGCAACCCACCCAGATCCACTCCCCTACATTTACCCCTTCGCCTAACACTACAGGCAATTTAGCATGGCCAATTCACCTGACCTGCACATTTTTGGACTGTGGGAGGAAACTGGAGCACCCGGAGGGGACCCACGCAGACACAAGGAGAATGTGCAACCTCCACACAGACGGTTGCCTGAGGCGGGAATTGAACCCGGATCTCTGGCGCTGTGAAGCAGCAGTGCTAACCACTGTGCCACCATGCTGCAACAATGTGTGCGTATGTTGCAGGTTGAAGTCATCAGTCTTCAGGTCAGCAGATAGCCCTTGTTGTATAGGAGACACTGCTCCCACCTATTTAGGTTCTCCATGATTTAAATACAGCTGGCACAGTGGACCTCCATTGAATCATAACTCATGACAGGGCACAGTAGGTTATTATACCACTCCAACATACCTCCCCTACCCTAAGCTTGTAACCGTGCATTTCCCATAGCTAACCCACCTAACTTACACATCCATGGACACCATGGCTAATTTAACATGGCTAATCCACCCAACTTGCACACCTTTGGACTGTGGGAGGAAACCAGAGCACCCAGAGGAAACC
This sequence comes from Chiloscyllium plagiosum, assembly GCF_004010195.1. Lineage (NCBI taxonomy): Eukaryota > Metazoa > Chordata > Chondrichthyes > Orectolobiformes > Hemiscylliidae > Chiloscyllium > Chiloscyllium plagiosum. The sequence goes on from NC_057710.1 coordinate 4,968,245, forward strand.
CACACAGACACGGGGAGAATGTGCAAACTCTGTACAGACGGTTGTCTGAGGGTGGAATCGAACCTGGGCCCCTTGCACTGTGAGGCAGCAGTGCTAACCACCGAGCCACCGTGCAACACTTTGAAGACAAAATCCAGTATTACTAAAAGCACCATTCTCATAATTCTGTGCTGCACTTAAATTGTTAATCCTTGAATTGCTGCTTCTGAAAAGTTGTTGTTTTGGTTCTTGCCATTCTATTTACTTTTAATTTTAATCCCATTTCAATCTGTGCAAACAAAATAGCCAAAGAATTGTGAATGCTGGAAATCAGAAAGTAAATCCGAAATTGCTGGCAAAAACCAGCAGATCTGGTAGCATGTGTGAAGAGAAAGCAGAGTTAATGTTTTGGGGTGAGTGACCTTTCCTCAAAACAATTTTACTCTGTCTGATTCTATGGCTAAGCTTAATTTCTTGAGTAGAAAAATAAGTTACATATAAAATATTATCTTATTTTCTGAGAGTTTTTTTACCATGCAGTGTTGCCATTGATTTCTTTGTAGATTTTCCTCTTCCTAGCTTCAGCTGTTCCTGCTCCTACTATCTGCTTGTGCTGTTGCTACTGATAGAAATCATGGTACAAAGATTACCACAAAACCCCTTCCTAAACCTGTGTCTTCTTACAAATTGTAGCAATTTCTTAGGATTAGGGGTAAGGTTAGGGTTATGGTTAGGGGTAAGGTTAGGGTTAGGCGTAAGGGTATAGTTTGGGTTAGGGGTCGGGTTAGGGTTAGGGTTAGGGCCAATGTTATAGTTAGGGTTAAGGTTTGGGGTAGTATTAGGGTTAGGGTTATGGTTAGGGCTAATGTTATAGTTAGGGTTAAGGTTAGGGGTAGTATTAGGGTTAGGGTTAGGGTTAGGGTTAGGGCTAATGTTATAATTAGGGGTAAGGTTAGGGGTAGTATTAGGAATGAGGAGGGAGAGCAGTCGAAGATTCTGATGGTTAGGGCTAATGTTATAGTTAGGGTTAAGGTTAGGGGTAGTATTAGGGTTAGGGTTAGGGTTAGGGTTAGGGCTAATGTTATAGTTAGGGGTAAGGTTAGGGGTAGTATTAGGAATGAGGAGGGAGAGCAGTCGAAGATTCTGATGAATCCGCTCTCCACCATACAACAGGGAGACAGTTGGATAGGTGACTGTTAGAGTGAGGACCACAGGAGGGCAATGTGGGGTTAACATAAAACCTCAGATCGACAGTGCTTTGTAAGTCATCAACCCAGTAGGAAAAGTGACAACCTGGGACCTGAGGGGAGTGGTTTTCACTTTGATTTTACACAGTGGTAGTGAACGGCCAGATATATCGTCACGACCAGAGACACATACCCATGACTGCTGAATCTGGTCCCTCAGCTGCACAGGATTGACCAGATTGAGGTAAACACTCCACTCATACAGAACACACATCCAAAAACTATTGGAAAGGCAGGGCTACAGCAACCCAACAATGAAAATACAGCAGCGATAAGAACAACCAGTGACACAGGAACAACAATCCCTTGCAGAACATCATCACCCAGGGGAATAGTTGCTTACAAATACGTGCGCACTGTTAGGAAGCCAGAACAATTTAAGGATTTTGTATAATTTTGACTGATGGGAGTAATGAACTGCCAAGGCTTGGGATCAGTAATCGTATATCATATATAAGGTAACATGTGGCCCACTTTCTTTGTATAAAAAAAACAGGACATTTGGATTGAAATGCAATCATGTACAAATGTCACCACGAGTCTGCTGTAGTTTTGGGGCCTTTACTACTATAAAGCGCATGCCCCGGAGACAAAGTTCTGAAGAAGGGTCACGCGACCTGAAACGTTAACTCTGATTTCTCTCCACAGCTGCTGCCAGACCCACTGAGCTTTTCCCAGCAATTGCAGATTTTGTTTCTGATTTGCAATTCTTTCGGATTTCAGTCCGAAGCTTCACTTTGATGAAGTCCTCGTGCAGAACGCACTTGGAATGAGTTTGGCCAGTAACGAGGGGTGTCCACTGCTGAAACATTGCTCTCAGCGGAGGGCTGAGTATGCCCGTGGGGAGCTATGAACTGGTGTACTGTGAGAGTGTGTGATGGTTAGTGTGGAGAGCAGTGTGTCCAGCGTGGAAGCACAGAGGCCCAAGAATACAGACCACACAACAACAATAAACAAGGCCGTTGGCAGGGAAAAGGCAACGGAAGGTGAATAAAAATATTCCTCTGACTGTAGGCCTTGGAACAGCTTCAGGAACTGTTTCTCATGCTGACACCTACCCCCCCTCACCCATTCACACAGAGCTACAAGCACACATACGCTTCAGACACACGCTCACACATACACGGCTCTCTCACACAAATACAGACACACATGCACACACTTATCACTCACACACAAGTAGACACAAACACATTTTTACACACACATTCATCATACACATAGTGTAAATAGCACAGTGAAGAAGGTGTTTGGCACTCTATTGGCCTTTATTGGTCACTACATTGCGTAAAGGAGTTGGGAGGTCATGTTGCGGCTGTATAGGACACTGGTTAGGCCACTTTTGGAATATTGCATTCAATTCTGGTCTCCCTGCTATAGGAAGGATGTTGGAGACCTGAAAGGGGTCTGAAAAGATTTACAAGGATGTTGCCAGGGTTGGAGGATTTAAGCTGTAGGGAGAGGCTGAACAGGCTGGGGCTGTTTTCCCTGGAGGCTGAGGGGAGACCTTATAGAGGTTTATAACATCATGAGGGGCATGGAGGGTGAATAGTCAATTTTTTTTCCCAGGGTGGGAGATTCCAAAGCTAGAGGACATAGGTTTAGGGTGAGAGGAGAAAGATTTTAAAAAGGACCTGAGGGACATCTTTTTCATATAGAGGGTGGTGTGTGTATGGAATGAGATGCCAGAGGAAGTGGTGGAGGTAGGTACAATTATGATATTTCAAAGGCATCAGGATGGATATATGAATATGAAGGGTTTAGAGGGATATGGGCCAAGTGTTGGCCATTGGGACTCGATTAATTTGGGATACCTGGTCAGCATGGATGGATCAGACCAAAGGGTCCGTTTCATGCAGTATAACTCCATGAGTCTATGACAAACAAAGGCACTTTGTCCACACACATTCACACACATACATATCTTTCTCAGACGGTACATGCTCTCACACAGACACACACAGACATGCACACAAGCACACAAACACACACTTTCCCACACACATAACATACATTCATAGACACATAGTGAGGGTGATTGAATGGAAGAGTAGGGAAGTTATGCTTCAGTTATACAGGCCATTGGTGAGAGTGCATTGGCTGCAATCCTCAGCCAGAAGTGGATGATCCACCTCGGCCTCCCCCAGTGGTCCCCAGCATCACAGATACCAGGCTTCAGCCAATTCGACTCACTCCACGTGATATCAGGGAATGGTAGGAGGCACTGGATACTGCAAAGGCAATGGGCCCTGATAACATTCCCTGCAATAGTATTGAAGACCTTTGCTCCAGAACTTTCCGCTCCCCTAGCCAAGCTGTTACAACACTGGCATCTACCCGACAAAATGCCCAAGTACCTCTTGTACGCAAAAAGCCAGAAAAATCCAACCCGGCCAATTACCGCCCCATCAGTCTACCCTCAATCATCAGTAAAGTGATGGAAGGTGTCATCAACAGTGCGATCAAGCAGCACCTGCTCAGCAATAACCTGCTCAGTGATGCCCAATGTGGGTCCCACCAGGGCCACTCAGCTCCTGACCTCATTACAGCCTTGGTTCAAACATGGACAAAAGAGCTGAACTCCAGAGGGGAGGGGAGAGGGACAGCCCTTGACATCAAGGCTGCATTCGACCGGGTGTGACATCAAGGAGCCCTCACAAACTGGAATCAATGGGTATCAGGGGCAAACTCTCTGCTGGTTGGAGTCAAGGGCCACTCAGCTCCTGACCTCATTACAGCCTTGGTTCAAACATGGACAAAACAGCTGAACTCCAGAGGGGAGGGGAGAGTGACAGCCCTTGACATCAAGGCTGCATTTGACCGGGTGTGACATCAAGGAGCCCTCACAAAACTGGAATCAATGGGTATCAGGGGCAAACTCTCTGCTGGTTGGAGTCAGACCTGGCACATTGAAAGATGGTTGTGGTTGTTGGAGGGTCAGTCATCTCAGCTCCAGGACATCTCTGCAGGAGTTCCTCAGGGGAGTGTCCTAGGCCCAACTATCTTCAGCTGCTTCACCAATTACCTTTCCCCCATCATAAGGGCAGAATTGGGGATGGTCACCGATGATTACACAATTGTTTGATTCCTCAGAGACTGAAGCAGTCCATTTTCAAATTCAACAAGTTCTGGACATTATCTGATCAGCGGCAAGTAATAAATGCCAAATGCCTGGACAGCCTACAGCCCAGAGGACTCAACGTTGAGTTCACCAATTTCAAATAACCTCCCTTCCCATTCCCCAGCTCCCTTCTGAGCCCCTCCCCCTCCCTTTCATTCCTCTGATCCACCCTTCCTTCCAGCTACCAATGGGATTCATTCCTCCCATTGACCAATCAGGCTGTACCCATACCTTTCCATATCTCACCACCCTGCACCCCCCCCCACACCTCCACCCCCTTTATCTGCAGCTTGCCTTATCCCCTACCCCCACTCCTGAAGAATGGTTACCCCTGAAACATCAACCTCTCCACCTCCTGATGCTGCCTGGTTTGCTGTGTTGCTCCAGCCTCCTGCTTGGCTACTTCCGATTCCAGCATCCGCGGATTAGACAGAAGTGAAGTAGTTGGACAGTACGGCACACTCCAACAACTCTAGGCCTCCCTCTCTCTGATTGGCTGCCTGGACATCCCACTCTCTGGCTGCGCTGTCCTCCTTCCCTGACTGAAATTTCTCCAGTCCACCCCAGCGCTCTCTAACATTGGATGTGGCTGTGAGAGGGGAATAGGAAGATGGAAGCCGATTACTAAAATAAGGTAAATATAACGGGGGTTGGGGTTTGATCAAAGGTACTTGGAGTAAAAATAGATCAGGGCACTTTCTAACTGACAAGAAACGGCAAAGGCATTTAGTTGTTCAACTCCACGTAACTCTGAAAAAAGGTGGACAGTTGCACAAAGGAATTCCAGGTCAAATCGAGTTCAGCCTTCTCATCAATAGACTAACATACAAAACGGGGAGGGGTGGGTGGAAGTGGACAGCTTGATCGGTTATTTTGCAGTATGGAACAATGCCGTCAGTATTAGCTGGAGCACTCCAGAACAGATATTTTAACCAACCATCACTGTACTACACATTCAGCCGAATTATTTCGAGACAATAACTAAAAAGACACATGGTTGTCCTTCACTAATAAATTATCAAGCATTATAGGGAATGTTGACTACCATTTCAGCATTTTAGAAGCAGTATCAGAAATAGAAATTCAGTATCAGGCTAGAAGGGCAGAATTTCGCACTCGGGGTCTTTGTTGCAGGTGAGAATACAGTTCGTGGTCCTGGAGTGCCCTCTGTTGCCTCCCCAAATTTAAATTTCTTCACTTCGTTCATCTTTGTATTTCATCTTGTTTGCGTGTGTTATCATTATTTGTTTCAGCCAGAATTGACCTGCATGCACTTGAATGCTTCCAATGTGGGCGGCACGGTGGCGGCACTGCTGCCTCACAGCGCCAGAGACCCGGGTTCAATTCCCGCCTCAGGCGACTGACTGTGGAGTTTGCACGTTCTCCACGTGTCTGCGTGGGTGTCTGCGTGGGTTTCCGTTGGACCGAAGGGTCTGTTTCCATGCTGTACATCTCTATGACTCTCTGACTCTAAATCAGCCGCGATGTAATTGAATGATGCAGCAGATTTGAAGGGCCGAATGGCCTACATTGTTTGTACAATCATTGTCTCAGTAACAATGAGCACGGTCACAATGATTGATTGCCATAAGAAAACCGATCTGGTTCACTAATGTCCTTCCGGAAGGAAAACCATTCTACCGTAAGACGTAGGAGCAGAATTAGGCCATTCAGTCTCACCAGTCAGTTCTGCTATTCGATCATGGCTGACGTGTCTCTCAACTCCGTTCTCCTGCCTTCTGCCTGAAACCCTTTGATCCCTTTCACAGTCAGATGATCTGCCATCTGGTCTGGTGTAAATGTGACTGAAGACCCACAGCAATGTTGGGTTTGCTCTTAATTCTTTTTATTATTCAATCATGGGAAGCAGTCGTCACTGACTCAAACAGCATTGGCCAGTCAAGAGTCAACCACATTGCTCTGGGTCAGGGGTCACATGTGGGTCAAACCAGGTAAGGATGGCAGTTTCCTTCCTAAAAGGACATCAGTGAACCAGAGGGATTTTTCTCCAACAATTAGTGATGGTTCATGGTCATCGGTAGATTCTAAATTCCAGATTTAAAAAAATAGAATTCAAATTCCACCATCTGCCATGGTCGATTCGCACCCGGGACCCCAGAACGTGACCTGGGTCTCTGGATTAACAGTCCAGTGATAATACCACTAGGGCATCACTTTCCCAATGCCTTTGGAAATGGCTTACTGAGCTACTCTGTTGAATCCAACCTGTTCAAACTGTTCCCATTGGCAGGAGGATTGGGAAGCAGGTGGTCCAAAGTGGTTTCCCTCTGGAATATACTGTCTGACAGCCTGGTGGAGGCAGATTCAATTGGGCTATTCCAAAGGGAACCGGATGATCCGTTGGGAAGGAACAAAATGCAGAGTTAGGCAGAGAAAGTGGTGAAATGTTAATTAAGAAGCCAGCACAGAGAAGATGGACCAAATAGCCTCTGCCTGTGCTGTGGCTGGTCTGTGCCTTTGTGGATTGTACTGTTATACACGAGGCAGAAAGTCCCAACAGAGAGCCTGTATTCCAGGCTGATGGTTCCTGTGCACCACCGTGGGAGTGCCACACTGCCAACAGGGTCATTTCTCAGGTCAGACATTCAGTCAAGGCGTCAGATGCTGTGATCGATCCCAGGGTCACCGTTTCAAAGATGTGTTCCTGTCAATATTTATCCTGAATCCCTGTCACTGAAGCAGATTATCACCTTGCTGTCTGTGGGAGCTTGCTGTGTATTAGTTAGCTCCCTGAGGAACTGGCCCTGGAGGGGAAGAAGCCCCCCACCCCGAGGAATCAGAACAAGCAACTGGAAATTTATTTGGGTGAGGATTGAGGCTTCCTCAGTGACGGTGGTCTGTCTTTACAGGGCGGTGTCACTGATGACAAGAATGAGGAGAAATCAATGTCATCCCTCAACCTGGGTGTGAATACACCCACCGTCTCCTGTATATTTGACTGTAAGTACAATCCTTCTGAATCGCCAGACTGTCACAAGATTGTGTGTGTGTGTGAAAGAGTGTGTGAGAGAAAGAGTGCCTGTGTGTGTGAGAAAGAGAGAGAGAAAGTGTGTATGTGTGTGTGAGTTTGTGTGTGAGAGAGAGTGTGAATGTGTATGTGTCTAAGAGAGAGTGTATCTGTGTGTGAGAGTGTGTATGTGTGTGTTTATGCCCATAGGGATGTGTGTGTATTGGTGTGAAATAAGTTGCACATTTTGGGAAACCTCTATCACAGGGGTTTGTCATCACTTCAGTGAATGAGTGTGTTTGAGAATGTGAGTGCGAGGTAATTTGAAATGTCTTCATGGGATGAGGGTGTTGATGACCAGGCCAGCATTTATTGCCTGTCCTGAATTGGCCAGAGGGCAATTCAAAGTCAGTCATAACTCTGGGGTTGGAGTCCCATGTGGGCCAGGTTGGTTTCCTTCCCTAAAGGGCATGAATTAACAATGTTTGGTCCATTGCAGAGACTTTCAAAGGCACTATTTTGTGGGACATAGGAACAGATGTTGGCCTTTTACAACAATCAACATATTGTCACATGGTCACTGTTTTTCGTAGCACCCCCCTCCTTTTTTTTAATTAAATACAGATTTCACCATCTGGAATGGTGGAATTTGAACCCACAACCCCTGTACATTAGTCTGGGGTTCATTGCAGCATTACTATCCCAGTGTCTTCACCACTGCACCAGGGCATCCTTCAGATCTTTGGGCACGAAGACAATTGAGGGAGTTGGGGATAGGGTGTGAAAATGGGGCTGAAAAGCAACATCGGCCATGATGGTACTGAATGCTGAAACACAGTGGAGGGGCTGAATGGCCTCCTGTGGGTTCAAATCCAATGTCACAGTGCTTCACCAGAGTGAATCATAAGACCATCCATCTCCACCTTCTCAGTGTCTAATAGTTGTAGGTCCCAGTGAGCAGTCAGACCAGAAAGATGAATGTGTTTTACACAAAGGAAGCTCAGTTTCTGAACAATGTGGATCGCTTGTGTTCTCTTCAGATGGAACCAGATATCATCTTCGGTGCTACCTTTATCAAGCCAGGGATCTGATTGCAATGGACAAGGACAGCTTCTCTGGTATGTTCTGCGGCACGCACGGCTTGTAATCAGCTTGGAGCCCCCCCAGCAAGTCTTTCACAAACCGATTGGGACCAGTGATAAAGTTTACATGCATTTGAAACCAGCTTTATTTATTTGTTGTCCTAAATACAGGCTTTCACAACCAGCATACCAAATACATTGCCATCCCCCTCAGCACTTCAAAAGGTATGCTCCCTAGAGTCATAGAGATCTACAGCATTGAGAAATTCCTATCAGCCCATCGTATCTGTGATCGTCAAAAACAACCACCAATCTATTCTTATCCCATTTTCCAGCACTTAACCCTTAACCTTGTATGTCTTGACATTACAAGTGTACATCTAAATACGTCTTCAATATGGTGAGGGTTCCTGCCTCTCCCATCCTCACAGGCAGTGAGTTCCAAGTTCTTACCACCGTCTGCGTGAGAAAGGTTTTCCTCACATCCCTTTGAAACCTCCAACCCCTTGCGTCCAATCTACACCCACTGGTCACTGATCCACTTGGGGGTAAAAGTTTCTTCCTATCTATGCCGCTTATAATTTTATATATCTTCATCATGTTCGCCCCTCTCAATCTCCTCTGCTGTAAGGAAAACAAATCCAGTTTGTCCAATCTCTCTTCATCACTGAAACTCTACAGGCAACATCCTGGGAAATCTCCTCTCCACCCTGGCCCAGTCACTCTCTGTCACTTCTCCATGTGAGCACAGGAGATATAACACCTATCCTTGTTCCTCACTGTCTAAGGCCCCAAACAATCCTTCTAGGTGAAGCAGTGAGTCCTGAATCATATCAAGCTTCTTGAGTGTTGTTGGAGTTGCAGCCATCCAGGTAAGTGGGGAGTATTCCATCACCCTCCTGACTTGTGTCTTGTAGCTGGTGGGCAGGTTTTGAGGGAGTCAGGGGGTGAGCTATGTGCTGCAGAGAAGTCGGATCAATACTTCTCAGTAGAAGACTCTTATTACAGTCCAAAATTTCTAAATACAGTGGTCAAAGGTGAAAACAGGAGAGGAAATAAATATAATAACCATTACTCGTGAAAGTGCTGGGAAAACTAATGGGGCTTAAGATTAATAGATCCCCTCGATGCAATGGGATGTATCCTAGGATGAAGGGGAAATCCACCAGATAGTCAATACATTTTCAGGAACCCTCAGGGTCTGGAAACATTCCATGGGATTGGAGAGCACATTTATTTGAAAAGGGAAGTAGACAAATTTGGGGTAATTACATTAAGGCATTTGATTAGGTTCCCCCTGGTAGGGTATTGCACAAAATACAGAGGCTTGGGATTGAGGGTGATTTAGCGGTTTGGATCAGAGGTTGGTGAGCTGAAAGAAGACAGCGGGCAGTGGTTGATGAGAAATGTTCATCCTGGAGTTCAGTTACTAGTGGTGTACCGCAAGGATCTGCTTTGGGTCGGCTGCTGTTTGTCTAATGACCTGGATGAGGACGTTGAAGAATGGTCAGTACATTTGAGGATGACACTGAGCTTGGTGGGTTGTGGATAGTGCGGAAGGGTGTTGTCAGTTACAGAGGGACACAGATAATGCAGAGCTGGGCTGAGAGATGGCAAATGGAGTTTAATGTGAGAAAGTGTGAGATGATTCACTTTGGAAGGAGTAACAGGACTACAGAGTACTGAGCTAATCGGAAGATTCTTGGTAGCGTAGATGAACAGAGAGATCTCAGTATCCAGGTGCATAGATCCCTGAAAGGTGCCACCCACATCGATCTGATTGTTAAGGCACATGGTGTGTTTGCTTTTATTGGTAGAGGGATTGAGTTTCAGAACCACATGGTCACGCTGCAGCTGTACAAAACTCTGGTACGGCCGCACTTGGAGTATTGCATACAGTTCTAGTCGCCACATTATAGGAAGGAAGCTTTGGAGAGGGTTCAGAGGAGATTTACAAGGATGTTGCCTAGAATGGAAGGAAGGTCTCATGTGGAAAGGCTGAGGGACCTAAAGCTGTTTTTGTTAGAGAGAAGCAGGTTGAGAGGTGACTTAATTGAGACATACAAGATAATCAAAGGGTTAGATAGGGTGGACAGGGAGAGCCTTTTTCCTCAGATGGTGATGGTTAGCACGAGGGGACATAGCTATAACTGGAGGGGTGATAGATATAGGAGGGTAGTTTTGTTACTCAGAGAGTAGTAGGGATGTGGAATAGACTGCGTGCAGCAGTAGTAGACTCACCAACGTTATGGGCATTTAAATGGTCATTGGATAGGCATATGGATGAGAATGGAATAGTGTAGGTTAGATGGGCTTCGGACTGGTTTCCCAGGTCGGCGCAGCATCGAGGGCCAAAGGGCCTGTACTGCGCTGGAATGTTCTATGTTCTACAATGTGTAGGTTAGTTTTGATCAGTTATATTAACGTTTGTAGTTGGGTAAATGTTCAAGTTTTGTAAAGGCTGCAATAGCAGAGCAACAAGAAATGCTAACTATGACCAGGCAATGTTAACGTGGCTTCATGATGGGAAAATCATTGCTGACAAATTTACTCGAATTCTTTGAAGAAGAATCAAGCAGGATAGACAAAGGGAAAGCAGTAGATATGATATAGTTGGATTTTCAGAAGGCATTTGATAAGGTAACACATATTAGGCTACTTAATAAGATAAACGCCCACAATGTTGGAGGGAGTATATTAGCATGGATGGAAAATTGCCTAACTAATGGAAGACAGGGAGCTGGGATAAAGAAGAAGGCATTTTCAGGATGTGTCCCAGGGATCAGTGCAGAGGCTGCAATTATTTACCATATTTATTAATGATTTGGATGAGGAAAGAGGATGAACCTTAGTCAAGTTTGCGGATGACATTAAAATAAGCGGGAAGTTTAGTCACAAGGATGGCACAAAAATTCTGCAGGGGAATGCAGACATGTAAAGCAAGCGGGCAAAAAACGGTGGTTGGAATATAATGTTGGAAATGGTTCACTTGGCTGATACCAGGTAAGAAGGGATTGTCTTATGAGGACAGGTTGAGTAGTTTGGACCTGTACTCATTGGTGTTTAGAAGAATGGGAGGAGACTTAATTGTAACATGCATGATTCTTAGGGAAGACTTGACAAGGTAAATGTGTTAAAGTTGTCTCCCCCAGTGGGAGAATCTGGGACCAGATGGCATCATCCCAGAATAAGTGGTTGCTCATTTAAGACAGAGGTGAGCAGGATATCTTTTTCTCTGAGGGGATCATGAATCTGTGGAATTATTCACCTGCCAATTATTTACCTGAGTCGTGAAGTCTATTCAAGGCTGAGAAGGACATATTTTGGATCAGGAAGTGATTTGGGAGTTATTAGTAAAAGGCAGGACAGTAGAGTTGAGGACTAACCAGATCAGCCATGATCTCACTGATGCCACACTTGGTCAATAGTCCCACACTCCCCTCCCCTGTGGAATTCAGCTCTTTTGTCCATGTTTAAACCAAGACTGTAATGAGGTTGATTATGGAGCTGAGAGGAGTGGCTTATGAGGAGAGATTGAGTAGATTTAAAATGCCATCTTGACTGATCTAGAGAAAGAACCTGTTCGGTGATAATTGATTGAAATAACCCCTCAGTTCTGGTTGTGTTCGAGGAGATCTCTTTGGCCCTTACTACAGTGCCTCAATATTTAATTCATAACAAGGAGGATTCAATGTCACAGAATCACCCAAGTGCAGAGGAATACCATTCAACACCGACTTGTTAGGTGAGCATCATTACCCAGTGCCAACATCCAGCCTTTTTCACAGAGCCTTGCATATTAGTTTTATTCAAATAATTGTCCAATATCCTTGTGAATGCTTCAATTGAGCCTGCCTCCATCACACTTTCACGCAGTTCCAGACAACAAGCCAAATTAACGCCATTTACAAAATACCTTGCAAGAACTGGACTGAACAGTACATTGGATAAACGGGTAGAAAACTAGCCACCAGGATACATGAACACCAACTAGCCACCAAAAGACATGACCCACTCTCACTAGTATCCTCACATATGGATGAAGAAGGACACCACTTTGACTGGGACAGCACATCCATCCTAGGGCAAGCCAGACAGAGACATGCACGAGAATTCCTAGAAGCGTGGCATTCCAACCGGAACTCTATCAACAAACACATTGACTTGGATCCCATTTACCACCCCCTGAGAAAAAGAACTGAAATGACATCACCACCGGAAATGATGTCACCACCGGAAATGGCATCACCAACCCAAGGACACCTAAACACATAAATAGAAAGCGGGTCACTAACACCAGTGCTTCACCGGAGGCCCACTGATTACGTTATCCAGTATGGTGACGAAACATCTGAAAATGAACCTTCCAGCTCAGCGAGCAAACCTACATTCAGAACCTCAACCCGAGCTACAAATCTTCTCAAAAACTTGCCAGCACTGTAACTCCTCACTGAGTGAAAACATTTTTTCACACTTCACCTTTGTTTTGTTCGCATGGCATTTCAAATCCATGCCCTCTCATTCTTGTCCCTTTTACGAGGGGAAAACAGCTTCTCCCTACCTACTCTGTCCAACTCACTCATGATTCTGAAATCCCCTGTCGGACCCCCCCCTCTCAGCCTTCTCCTCTCCAGGGGAGAACAGTCCCAACTTCCTCAATCTATCCTCATCATTGAAGTTTCTCATTCCCGGAACCACCTCTGACCCTGCACTCTCATGAATGCATTCACATGTTTCCGATGATGTGGTGCATGTTACTGGACACAACACTCCAGCTGAGGTTGCACAAATGTCTTGGGGAAAGTGAGGACTGCAGGTGCTGGAGATCAGAGCCGAGAGTGTGGTGCTGGAAAAGCACAGCAGGTCAGGCAGCATCCGAGGGGCAGGAGAATCGACATTTCGGGCAAAAGCCCTTTGTCTTGTAGATGTTCAACATCACCTCCTTGCCACATTTACTGCTGTCTCCATCTGTCCTGCTACCTTGAATGATCTGTGCAGTCAGGTCCCTTATTTCTGCTTCCACCACCCACCCCCCCCCACTTTAGAATTATGCCCCTGTTTTAGACTGGCTTTCAATGATCTTCCAACAAAAGTGCATCATCTCTCACTTTACTGCATCGAACCTCATCTGCTGCTGATCCACACACTCCTCCAACTTATCAATGCCTCTTTGTAGCTCTTCACTGTCCTCACAGTTTACAACTCGAATACATGTGTGTCACCCATGATGTTTGAAATTAAAACTTACCCACCAAGGAAGAGATCATTGATATATATTTCAGGGAAAGTGAGGATTCCAATACGAACCCACATTGCTGTTTCTTGTCACTCAGCCCAGGTTCCCTCCATTTTGCCACATAAATTCTATGACCCAAAACTAAATTGTGATTGATGGGAAATGTTCATTCTGGAGTTCAGTTATTAGTGGTGTACCGCAAGGATGTGTTTTGGGCCCACTGCTGTTTGTCATTTTTATAAATGACCCGGATGAGGGCATAGAAAGATGGGTTAATAAATTTGCAGATGACCCTAAGGTTGGTGGAGTTGTGGGTAGTGCTGAAGGATGTTGCAGGTTACAGAGGGACATTAGTAAGCTGCAGAGCTCAGCTGAGAGGTGGAAAATGGAGTTAAATGCGGAAACGTGTGAGGTGATTCACTTTGGAAGGACTAACAGGAATGCAGAGTACTGGACTAATGGTAAGATTCTTGGTAGTGTAGATGAGCACAGAGATCTCGGTTTCCACATACAACAGACAATAGACAATAGGTGCAGGAGTAGGCCATTCTGCCCTTCAAGCCAGCACTACCATTCAATATGATCATGGCTGATCATCCACAATCAGTATCCTGTTCCTGCCTTATCTCCAAAACCCTTGATTCCACTATCCTTAAGAGCTCTATCCATCTCTTTCTTGAAAGTATCCAGAGACTTGGCCTCCACTGCCTTCTGGGGCAGAGCATTCCATACACCCACCACTCTCTGGGTGAAGAAGTTTCTCCTCAACTCTGTTCTAAATGGCCTACCCCTTATTTTTAAACTGGTTCGGCTGGTTCGGGACTCACCCATCAGCGGAAACATGTTTCCTGCCTCCAGAGTGTCCAATCCTTTAATAATCTTAATCAGATTCAATCAGATCCCCTCTCATCCTTCTAAACTCAAGTGTATACAAGCCCAGTCGCTCCAATCTTTCAACATATAGTCCCGCCATTCCGGGAATTGACCTCGTGAACCTACACTGCACTCCCTCAATAGCCAGAATGTCCTTCCTCAAATTTGGAGACAAAACTGCGTACAGTATTCCAGGTGAGGTTTGACCAGGGCCCTGTACAGCTGCAGGGGGACCTCTTGCTCCGATACTCAATTCCTCTTGTTATGAAGGCCAGCATGCTATAAGCTTTCTTCACTACCTGCTGTACCTGCATGCTTACCTTCATTGACTGGTGTGCAAGAACACCTAGACCTCGTTGTACCTCCTCTTTACGTAAGTTGACCTATGTAGATGCCTGAAAGTTGCCCCTCAGGTTGATAGGGTTGTTAAGAAGGCATACAGTGTGTTAGCTTTTATTGTTACAGGAATGGGGTTTCGGAGCGATTAGGTCATGCTGCAGCTGTACAAAACTCTGGTGCGGCCACCCTTGGATTATTGCGTACAATTCTGGTCGCGGCATTACAGGAAGGATGTGGAAGCTTTGGAGAGGGTTCAGAGGAGATTTACTAGGATATTGCCTGGTATGGAGGGATGGTCTTATGAGGAAAGGCTGAGAGACTTGAGGCTGTTTTTGTGAGAGAGAAGCAGGTTGAGAGGCGACCGAATTGAGACATACAAGATAATCAGAGGGTTAGATAGGGTGGACAGGGAGAGCCTTTTTCCTCAGATGGTGATGGTTAGCATGAGGGGACATAGTTTTAAATGGAGGGGTGATATATATAGGACAGATGTCAGAGGCAGGTTCTTTACTCAGAGAGTAGTCGGGGCGTGGAATGGCCTGCCTGCACCAGTAGTAGACTCACCGACGTTAAGGGCATTTAAATGGTCATTGGACAAACATCTGGATGAGAATGGAATAGTGAAGGTTAGATGGACTTCAGATCGGTTCCACAGGTCGGCACAACATTGAGGGCCGAAGGGCCTGTAATGTGCAGTAATGTTCTGTGTTCTATGTTCTAAATTACTTTGGTGTAGAATTCAGGGGGAGGCAATGGCTAGTGCTGCACTGTTAGTCCAGAGATGAAAATGTGTTGCTGGAAAAGCGCAGCAGGTCAGGCAGCATCCAAGGAACAGGAGAATCGACGTTTCGGGCATAAGCCCTACTTCAGGAATTCTTATGCCCGAAACATCGATTCTCCTGCTCCTTGGATGCTGCCTGACCTGCTGCGTGTTTCCAGCAACACATTTTCAGCTCTGATCTCCAGCATCTGCCGTCCTCACTTTCTCCTGTTAGTCCAGAGACCCAGGAAATGATCTGGGGATCTGGGTTCAAATCCCACTATGGCATATGATGGAATTTGGATTCAATAAAAAATCTGAAATTATAATTCTAATGATGACTATGTATCAATTGTCAGGAAAAACCCATCAACTTCACTAATGTCCTTTAAGGTTAAGGGGCAGTCAGATTACTTAGAGATTAACGCAATGAGAGAGAGTGGGGCAGTGGATTAGTTTGGGATTGATACAGGGCTATGGGAAGAGAGTGGGGCAGTGGTATTAGTTTGGGATTGATACAGGGCTATGGGAGAGAGAGTGGGGCAGTGGGATTAGTTTGGGATTGATACAGGGCTATGGAAAGAGAGTAGGGCAGTGGGATTAGTTTGGAATTGATTCAGGGCTATGGGGAGAGAGTGGGGCAGTGGGATTAGTTTGGGATTGATACAGGGAGATAGGGAGAGAGTGGAGCAGTGGGAATACTTTAGGGATTGATACAGGACTATGAGGAATGATTGGGACAGTGGGATTAGTTTGGGATTGATACAGGGCTATGGGGAGTTAGTGGGGCAGTGGGATTAGCTTGGTGATTGATACATGTCTATGAGGAGTGACAGGGACAGTGCGATTAGTTTGGGATTGATACAGGGCTATGGGGAGTGAGTGGGACAGTGGGATTAGTTTGGGATTGATACAAGGCTATGGG
>NC_057710.1:4986978-4993427 GCF_004010195.1 Chiloscyllium plagiosum
TGGGGCAGTGGGATTAGTTTGCGATTGATACAGGGCTATGGGGAGTGAGTGGGGCAGTGGGATTAGTTTGGGATTGATACAGGGCTATGGGAGAGAGTGGGGCAGTGGGATTAGTTTGGGATTGATACAGGGCTATGGGGTGAGAGTGGGGCAGTGGGATTAGTTTGGGATTGATACAGGGCTATGAGGAGGGAGTGGGGCAGTGGGATTAGTTTGGGATTGATACAGGCTGGTGCACCTGGTTGATTTGGCGACTCTTTACTCTGGTCTGTTTGCCAGTTGCCTCGAAGTGATCTCTCTGGGAAGTTGCTTGGCTCGTCATGGTAACCAGACCCTGGAACAGCTCGAATAAATATCATGTTCATCTTCTTATTTCCCATCTCTCTGCTGGGTTTATTGCTAGGAATAAAACATCACAGTCCAATCCCTGTAAATTACCTCAGCACCCCGCTCAGGTTCTGAGCAGACATTTACAGAATTGACCACAACCTTCCAGTTTGTCCAGTGATTCAATGGAAGAGAAAGAGGCTTTGTCTCAGAACTGTCTAGCTGGTGTAGCTTTGAGAGTTATAATCAAACAGCTCTCAGTGAAGTGAGACTGGTGTTGATAACAGGGATGGCATTGGATGGACAGTTATAGTTTTTCATATTCACTCTCAGCATTGAGGTCAGGCCAGCATTTATTGCCCATCCCAGAAGGTAAGTTGAGAGTCGCCCATATCGTGTGGGTCTGGAGTCACCTGTGAGACAGGCCCCATATGGATGGCAGCTTTCTTCCCTCAAGGAAATGAGTGAGAGTTTTCCCGTCAACAATCAGCATTTGTGGTCGTCATTCGACTTTTAACACCAGATTTTGTTTTAAAATTGAATTGAATCTGGATCCCCAGATGATTTTCTGGGTCATTAACATTCACAGTCTAGCAGGCAATATCATGAGACCACTGCCTCCCGTTTGAATCTCCAACGCTACAACAGGCTCATTAACCCAGTAGTGCTGGAAGGGCACAGCAATTCAGGCAGCATCCGAAGACAGGCAAAATCGACGTTTCGGGCAAAAGCCGAAGCTTTGCCCGAAACGTCGATTTTGCCTGTCTTCGGATGCTGCCTGAATTGCTGTGCCCTTCCAGCACCACTGATCCAGAATCTGGTTTCCAGCATCTGCAGTCATTGTTTTTACCTCGTTGTTTTTACCTCATTAACCCAGTACACAAGCCTCCTTTAATATTTAACCCTTCTATCCTCCAGTTCCTTTTCCCTGTCTTATCCTTGAACTCAACTCTGCTCCCCACTTCATCGACTCCTTTTGTCACTGAGTTCTGCACTCTCTCCAGTCTATGAATCAAAAGGTTGCTCCTGAATTCCTGTTTGGATTTGTGGCTCTCCTCTTTTCTGGCGGCTGTCCCTGGCATCTCGCACGGGGAGTGCGTTCCTCTGGCAGAGCCTGTGAGCGGTGCTGAAGTTGCCTCAGGACACTTTGGATGGAGTGAGGGGCCAGGTGTGATGTGCACCACGTGTGTGCCATGACCGAAGCCAGTTGCAGCACCAGATGGAGGAGGTTAAGGAATGATGGATGCGAGGGTGCCAATCACTCTCCTGTCAGACATCAAAGAGTCAGGCTGCATAGCGTTCTTGGAAAAAATCCCAATTGGCACATTCACGCCATGAGACCGACAGACAGCAGCTCCCCTTTACAGAGTGTGATTTGTTTCAGTGCATTTGAAGGCAGAAGGTGGAAATAGAGAGTGGACCCAGTAGCCTAAAAATCCAGGCTCTGAGGACAGTAGTATTTACATTCATATAGTAACAGATCTCAGTGATGCTCATCTTGCAACTACCATTTAATTTCAGGTGCTGGCAGGTGGTGTTGTGTTAACGTCACTGGGCTAACAATCCAGAACCCCCAGGCTATTGCTTTGGGGTCATGGGCTCAAATCCCAGCACGGCAGAAGGTGAAAGCTGAAGTAAAGGAATGGTCTGGATTGAGACCCAGCCCATCGGGACTGCACCGCCCCTCTGAAGGGCATCCCAATCTCCATCACCTCCCACCCCCATCCCCGTAACCTCACATTTCCCATGGCTGACCCATCTGGCCTGCACGTCAGTAGACACTATGGGCGATTTAGCATGGTCTATCCACCCAACTGGCAAAAGTTGGACAGTGGGAGGAAGCCGGAACACCTGGAGGAAGCCCACGCAAACACAGAAGGAACTCCACACAGGCTGTCACCCAAGGCTGGAATCAAACTCCCTGGCGCTGTGAGGCAACAGTACTAACTACTGACCACTTAAAAGCTAACCGCACGGTGAACATCACTGGATGTTGTGAAACACCCATCTGGATTGTTAATGTCCTTTAGGGAAGGAAGCTGCCATCCTTACCTGGTCTGGCCTACATGGGACTACAGACCCACAGCAATGTGGTTAACTCTTAACTTCCCTCTGAGGTGTTCTAATAAATCATGATGTGGAGGTGTCAGTGTTGGACTGGGTTAAATCACACGACACCAAGTTATAGTCCAACAGGTTTATTTGAAAACAGAATGTTTTGGAGCCCTGGGGCTCTGTTTTCAGATAAAACTGTTGGACAATAACTTGGTGTCGTGTGGTCTTTGACCTAATAAGTCACTTCAGGAAGATGGACAACTGTCCATTGCCATCTGACACTATGGGATGGGTAATAAAACCCAACCCGCACCCTCACCCAGTGAATACCCAACAGGGAAGCTCTGTAACTCAGGAGCACAAAGGTATAAAAGCGATGATTTTGGGACCTCTGTCCAGCCTGTGATCACTGAGAAGATCCAGCGGTTGGTACTCTGCAGGTCAACTCCTGCTGTCGTGACACCAACACAAGGACCGAGACTGCAATGGCAGTGGGAGTGCTGCACTGTCAGAGATGCTGACCCATTGGCCAGGCCCTGTCCACCTTCTCAGGTGATGGGAATGGCAGGCCAATAGCAGGAGGTGCACAAGTGAAAGGCAAGAGCCTGCATTTCTTTATCACCCTCCAAAGTTTCAGCTGACGGAGCGAGTCTTTGAACATCACCACTGTTGCGATGTGGAAAGAAAATTCAATTTGTGCACAGCAAGATGCCACAAATCACCATTTCATTGTGAGACCTGGGCAGCAAGGCTGTGTCAGGCTGAAGGGCCTGTTTCTTGCTGTAAGCCTCTGCAACTCTAATCACGCGACACTGACTGGATTGCCTTTCATTGTTTGATCTATTGTCACATGTACCAGAGTACGTGAAAGGCTTTACGGTGGGCGGCACGGTGGCTCAGTGGTTAGCACTGCTGCCTCACAGCGCCAGAGACCCGTGTTCAATTCACACCTCAGGCGACTGACTGTGTGGAGTTTGCACATTCTCCCCGTGTCTGCATGGGTTTCCTCTGGATGCTCCGGTTTCCTCCCACAGTCCAAAGATGTGCAGGTCAGGTGAATTGGCCATGCTAAATTGCCCGTAGTGTTAGGTAAGGGGTAAATGTAAGGGTATGGGTGGGTTACGCTTCGGCGGGTCGGAGTGGACTTGTTGGGCCGAAGGGCCTGTTTCAGCACTGTAAGTAATCTAATCTAATCTTTGTTTGTGAGCAGTGCGGGCAGATCATTATACGATCAAAGAAACTCAGACAGAGGCATACAGGACTGAATTTCACACATTTATCATTTAAGTTTAAAAGTGGAGGACGGTTATAAGAAATATTAGAGTTAGATCTGCTGTAGGGGGTTCCCAAGGAGCTGCACTGTGTGGGCACCATCTTGTCTTTTACACTCCCCAGCTCCCTGGTGATGTTTCGGTGATATCGGCTGAGAAGTTTCTGCCAGGCAGAGGGAAAGGTCCTCTCAGTGTAATCGTTCCTGACAGGGGCAGATGGATGCCTGTTCCTGAAAGCCCACTGTCCAGCACTCTCACAGCACCCCTGTGAGAGAGGGCCACCTTTGTCCATCAACTCAGGGCGCTGCGGATCCGAACTCTCTCCTGTGTGACCGGGAGCTCAGGATCAGGGTCAGGGCTGGTCAGTCTTTTTCAGAAGCAGAACGCTGGTCCCTTCTTTTTCAATGCAAGCTTGCAGGGAACACACAGTGTGTGTGTGTGTGTTTTGTTTGTGTGTGTATGTGTGTGTGTGTGTTGTGTGTGTGCGTGTGTGTGTGTGTGCTGACGCTTTGCCACTCACACTCTTTTTTTAAATTCTTTATCCACAGACATACCGAGTAAACACATTCTCGTCATATCCTGACAAATTCTGTGCCTCTGTTGGATCTTTATGTCATGTTTGTTTTAACTCTCTCATCTGCAATTCTCTGAATGTATTACTCCGTGAAATGATTTACAAATATTATCGCTGTCCATTCAGGTTAACGTCTCAGAATGAGAAATCCAATTTCAGAAAGATATCTTTTCTCTATTCCACCTCCGTCCTAACAATAAATCCAATGATATTGAAAGATGCAAAAAATCACTACCAAAAACAAAAAGAACATTTCTGAATAAATCAGGTTGTTGTTCCCAACATTTACGGACATTGTCAGTCCTGAGTGCGAACTTTTTTATGGAATGTACCTAGCCAACTGCTGCAGAGCATAAGCTTCCTGTCCAGAAGCATGTTACGCTTGAGTTGATACTGTTTTCTGCTACTGTACATCAACGGCGAAGAAAGTGAATGGGGAAGGTGATTGGCAATCAAACGTGCAGTTTTGTCCCAGATGTTGATAAGCTACTTGTTTTGTTGATGCGTTCAACCAGGCGTGTGGAGAGCATTGCATATGACTCCTGACTTATGGCTTGTCACTGATGGGCAGTCAAGCGATAAGATCAGCGCTGCAAAATCTTTCGCCTCTGCTCTAATTTTGTTTCAACTGCAGTTATATGGTTAGTCCTGTTCAGTTTATAGTCAATAGTACATCCCCAGAATACTGATCGTGAATGATTCAATACTGATATTGCTGTTGAATGTCAACAAGGGATACTCAGATTGTCTCTCGTTGAAGATGGTAATTCGCACTGTTCAGGTTAGGGTGGTAAGTATTTTCTCAATGAGAACAAAGCTGCCATGACAGCGAGCCAACTTACAACCTTAACATAGTGATCTGCGCTGCTTTAGTTTCTGAGCAGTTGAAAATGATGCCGAATATTGTACAATCGTCAACCAACACCTTCACTTCGGCAGGTAAAGGCATTAGCAAAGCAGCTGAAAGTTGTTGGGACAAGGATTCGACCCTGAGGAACTCC
Organism: Chiloscyllium plagiosum; assembly: GCF_004010195.1. NCBI lineage: Eukaryota > Metazoa > Chordata > Chondrichthyes > Orectolobiformes > Hemiscylliidae > Chiloscyllium > Chiloscyllium plagiosum. Next base: position 4,992,207 of record NC_057710.1, read on the forward strand.
AAAAGGTAAGTTAGAACTACAGATGCTGGAGTTCAGAGTCGAAATTGTGGTGCTGGAAAAGCATGTGAGGCAGCATCGGATGAGTAGGAGAATCAAAACGTCACTGTCCGCGCCACCCCTGCACATGCGTCCTGATCCCTGGCCAAGATGGCGGCTGCACCTCTCGGAACGCAAAATATTTACCCACAAGTTATTTTTCAATGTGCTCGCTTGTCACTGGAATGGTGGATAAACACTTTCGGCCTCAATCCCTCTCTCTGTCTCATGTATACTTACCGTCTTGAAAAGCAAAGCTCTTCCCATTTACCGCAGAGTGAAGGCTGGCACTCCAAAGGAACCGTCCTCTCCTCTAATGATTATAGAGAACATTCATCACCCGGAGAATTCTGGGTAGTTGCTCCGTCATGGAATCCAATGCTTATAGAAGATTTATTATATTTATTAGTAATTTTCTCCATCCTACATTTGAAACTTCTGCTATGCAAATAATCTTTTAGAACAAAATTAGCGGATAGACTGACATCTTAAAATTGATGCATCTATCACATCACTCAAACCATCTCTGCAATATGACCTTGTATTTAAAATAATGGATCCCTCAAATCATTTTGTAAATTGCGATCCTGAACTGATGGCGATGGATTTTGGAAACCGATTTAAAAGGTAGATATTTAGTCCTCAAACCAAGAGATATATTTGTTTTTTCTGAATATCTCTCAACGCATTTGTTTTGTCATTTCATTTTACAGAGAAGTGGAAGATAAGAAAACTGAAGTGTTTCTCTGCTTCCAGCTCTGTGTGCCAGCCTTTCCGATACAAGTTCCAGCAGGAGATTTTACTTTGAAGCACGATGAAATTGTTTCAAAGGTGAATAGTATTGAGCATTCATCTGTAATCAGTACTTGACTTTCTTTGCTGTCATTCATGGGTCAGGACCTGCTGTGATCCATTCAATGTGGATCTGCATTTATGTCCATTCATTACTCTGTTTCATCCCTGTCGGCCACGATAATCTTTTTGCCATTGTCCTATCTGCACTACCTTTAATGCTAAGTAATTTAAACACAAGTGATAGATTATTTTTGCTTTTTTTCATTCATATGTTGCTAATTTATTCCACTCGGATACGTGGCCACCCTGACAAACATCACTCAGACTCGCCTATGCTCCTTGTTGCTTTTCTTCTTCGTGCTCCTACTTACAAACTCTAATCCCTTCCTT
>NC_057710.1:4997412-5013459 GCF_004010195.1 Chiloscyllium plagiosum
TGTGTGTGTGTGTGTGTGTGGTCCACATGTATACATACATACAGAAGTACAGGAGTGCAGAGACAGAGAGGACCTGAGCACCAAAACAAGGCCAATGTAGAAATGAACAGCTGCACTGGGAAAAGTTACAAAAACGAAAGTCAGTGGGGAAGTAGTGGTGGGGGCGGGTGGGGGTAGATTGTGGGGGGAAGGAAGACGGGGATCCAATTTAGAACTGGAAAATCCCAGTTGTGGACGTGCTGTGATGTCGGTTATAAAGGTCAGGCTGTGCAGGCTGTGGAAAGAATGCCCATTTTTAAACAGGTCTCTTTTCTTCCTGGTGGTTTCTAGAGAGTGACAGTGATTGAGAGCTCGCTGTACGAGCTGTAACATTCAAGATCCTTTCCGAAGCCGTTGCCAGCGAGAGTTCTTATATATAGATATATTTATTCTTGTTTATTGTGAAAAGTAGCCCAACTGGGGACCATTGGAAATTCTTGCAGCAGCAACCTAATGACCTCAGGAAAAAAAAGGGTTTTTGTTTCCACTGATGGTTCCTAACTTTGAAATGAAAAGAAACAGTCAATGACTTTCTCACAGGGGGGAGGTTTTAACACCTTCTGTCTCCAGCTCACCTTGTTTCTCCTCCGGTTTGAAAATGTGTTGCTGGAAAAGCGCAGCAGGTCAGGCAGCATCCAAGGAGCAGGAGAATCGATGTTTCGGGCAGGAGCTGGCACACTTTCCTCATTAAAAAAGCCATTCTCCTTTGGTTTGTCAACTTCTGTCCTGCCTTTCCTTTCATACTTTCTCATGGCCCTCCTGACCCTATCACCCCGCGGCTGGGAATCTTATAGTGGAGCATGAGGCCTTTGGGCCCTTCACACCTGTTGCTGGCCCAAGGAAAATTGCTGAGGTCCCAGAGAATCAAGGGGCTGCCCTCTCTCATCAGAGACAGAGACGACAGATGGTGAATTTTACCTGAGGGTCACCACATCTCAGAGAAGGCTTTTTCACTGGAGCGTAGGAGGTTGAGAGATGACTGTATTGGAGGCTCATACAATCATGAGGGGCGTACATAGGGTGACTGGTAGGATGAAAGTGAGGACTGCAGATGCTGGAGATCAGAGCTGAAAATGTGTTGCTGGAAAAGCGCAGCAGGTCAGGCAGCATCCAAGGAGCAGGAGAATCAACGTTTCGGGCATGAGCCCTTCTTCAGGAATGAGGAGGCCAAGCGTGGAGCGGAGAATCCGGAGGGAGGTCTGCTGCTGGAGGCTTCGGATTTGTTGTAGGTACTGGTTGTCCTGGTTGGGTACAAATTTTGTTGGTCTGAACGTAGTCCGGAGTCCGTGCAGGGTCAGTTGGTTCCGTAGGCAGGTGCTGAGGAAGGAGATGTGGCTGTGGTTGCAAGTCTGTTTGAGAACGTGGCTGAAGAGCTTCTGGGCAGAGGAGATGACCTGGGGGGTGCAGTGAGAGAGGGACTCACTGAGATCCTTGTAGAGGGAGGAAGAGAACTTCTTCAAGGAAGGCATCCTTGTAAGAGGATTCGCAATGGGTTAAAATCTTCTAGGAGAAAGTGAGGACTGCAGATGCTGGAGATCAGAGCTGAAAAATGTGTTGCTGGAAAAGCGCAGCAGGTCAGGCAGCATCCAAGGAGCATGAGAATCGACGTTTCGGGCATGAGCCCTTCTTCACGAATGAGGAGCCCTTCTTCAGACCACCTCATTCCTGAAGAAGGGCTCATGCCCAAAATGTCGATTCTCCTGCTCCTTGGATGCTGCCTGATCTGCTGCGCTTTTCCAGCAACACATTTTCAGCTCTGAATGGTAGGATGGGCAATTTCAAGATGAGGGGGCATATTTTTAAGGTGAGAGGAGAGAGATTTAAAAAAGACATGAGGGCAACCTTTTTACACAGAGATTGGTTCGTGTGTGGAATGAAGGGAATGGTGGATGTAAGTATAGTTACAAAGTTTAAAAGATACTGATAGGTACGTGAATAGGAAAGGTCTGGAGGGATATGGGCCAGGGAATTCCATGGATTCACAACCCTCTGGGTGAAGATGTTCTTTCCCAATTCAGTCCGAAATCTGCTCCCCCTAATTTTGAGGCTATGCCCTCTTGTCCTAGTTTCACCCACCATTGGAAACATCCTCCCTACTTATATCAGTCTATACCTTTCATTATTGTGTATATTTCCAAAAGATCCCCCCTCATTCTTCTGAATTCCAATGAATATAATCCCAGTCTACTCAGTCTCTCCTCATAAGCCAACCCCCTCAACTCCGGAATCAACCTCGTGAACCTCCTCTGCACCCCCTCTAGTGCCAGTACATCCTTTCTCAAGTAAGGAGGCCAAAACTGCACAGAGTACTCCAGGTGTGGCCTCACCAGTACCTTACATAGCTGCAGCATAACCTCCCTGTTTTTAAGCTCAATCTTTTTAACAATGAAGGACAAAATTCCATTTGCCTCCTTAATCACCTGCTGCACCTGCAGACCAACCTTCAGGGGTTCATGCACAAGGACACCCAACTCCCTCTGCACAGCAGCATGCTGCAACTTTTTCGCATTCAAAAAATAATCCTTTTTGCTGTTATTCCACCGGAATAGATGACTTCACACTTATTTACATTGTAGTCCACCTGCCAGACCTTTGCCCACTCACTTAAACTATTTATGTTCCTCTGCAAAGTTTCACAGTCCTCTGCCACTCATCTTAGTGCCATCTGCAAACTTCAACACACTACACATGGTCCCCAACTCCAAATCATCTACGTCAGTTGTCAATAATTGCGGTCCCAACACCGATCCCTGAGGCACACCACTAGTTACTGATTGCCAACCAGAACAGCACTCATTTATCCCCAGTCTTTGCTTCCTATTGATTAACCAATCCTCTTGAAGGGCTTTTGCCCGAAACGTCAATTTTGCCTGTCCTCGGATTTTGCCTGACCTCGGATGCTGCCTGAACTGCTGTGCTCTTCCAGCACCACTAATCCAGAATACTCTATCCATGCTAATTACCCATAGCACCTTGCATCTTTATCTTATGTGGCAGCCTTTTATGCGGCAGCTTGTCAAATGCCTTTTGGAAATCTAGATACTCCACATTTACTGGGTCCCCGTTGTCCACCTTGCTTGTCATGTCTTCATAGAATTCCAAAAGATTAGTGAAGCATGACCTGTCCCTTTAATGAACCCATGCTGTGTCAGGGCAATTTTTATTGAGATACCTTGCATTTCTTCCTTGACAATAGAGATAAACCAACTACGACTAACCCAGGAAGTTAGATTAAGTTGAAAGATAAAGCAGATAGATTCAATTCCCTACAGTGTGGAAACAGACCCTTCAGTGCAACAACCCTCTGAAGAGTAACACACCCAGACCCATTTCCCTCTGACTAATGCACCTAACACTATGGGCAATACAAGGACACCCAACTCCCTCTGCACAGCAGCATGCTGCAACTTTTTCGCATTCAAAAAATAATCCTTTTTGCTGTTATTCCACCGGAATAGATGACTTCACACTTATTTACATTGTAGTCCACCTGCCAGACCTTTGCCCACTCACTTAAACTATTTATGTTCCTCTGCAAAGTTTCACAGTCCTCTGCCACTCATCTTAGTGCCATCTGCAAACTTCAACACACTACACATGGTCCCCAACTCCAAATCATCTACGTCAGTTGTCAATAATTGCGGTCCCAACACCGATCCCTGAGGCACACCACTAGTTACTGATTGCCAACCAGAACAGCACTCATTTATCCCCAGTCTTTGCTTCCTATTGATTAACCAATCCTCTTGAAGGACTTTTGCCCGAAACGTCGATTTTGCCTGTCCTCGGATTTTGCCTGTCCTCGGATGCTGCCTGAACTGCTGTGCTCTTCCAGCATCACTAATCCAGAATCCTCTATCCATGCTAATTTATTACCCACAGCACCTTGGATCTTTATCTTATGTGGCAGCCTTTTATGCGGCAGCTTGTCAAATGCCTTTTGGAAATCTAGATACTCCACATCTACTGGGTCCCCGTTGTCCACCTTGCTTGTCATGTCTTCATAGAATTCCAAGAGATTAGTGAAGCATGACCTGTCCCTTTAATGAACCCATGCTGTGTCAGGGCAATTTTTATCGAGATACCTTGCTATTTCTTCCTTGACAATAGAGATAAACCAACTACGACTAACCCAGGAAGTTAGATTAAGTTGAAAGATAAAGCAGATAGATTCAATTCCCTACAGTGTGGAAACAGACCCTTCAGTCCAACAACCCTCTGAAGAGGAACACACCCAGACCCATTTCCCTCTGACTAATGCACCTAACACTACGGGCAACTTACCATGGCCAATACACCTGCACATCTTTGGACTGTGGGAGGAAACCGGAGCACCCGGAGGAAACCCACGCAGACACGGGGAGAATGTGCAAACTCCACACCCACAGTCACCCGAGGGTGGAATTGAACCTGGGACTGTGGTTTTGTGAGGCAGCAGTGCTAACCACTGAGCCATCGTGCCGCCCCAAGATAAGGGGACCGAAACCAGTGATAGCCCCAAAGACTGGGATAAATTCAGAATCCAGCAAAGGAAGACAATAGAGATAATAAAGAGAGAAAAAACGAACTACAAGAGCAATATAAAAACTGACAGTAAGAGCCTCTTTTACTACATATAAAGGAAGGGAGAGGTCAAAATGGACGTGGGCCATTTGGAAAATAAATCTGGGGAGACAGTTTTTGGGGAACAAGAAAATAGACAATAGACAATAGGTGCAGGAGTAGGCCATTCTGCCTTTCGAGCCAGCACCACCATTCATTATGATCATGGCTGATCATCCTCAATCAGTATCCTGTTCCTGCCTTATCCCCAAAACCCTTGATCCCACTATCCTTAAGAGCCCTATCCAACTCTTTCTTGAAAGTATCCAGAGACTTGGCCTCCACAGCCTTCTGGGGCAGAGCATTCCATACATTCACCACTCTCTGGGTGAAGAAGTTTCTCCTCAACTCTCTTCTAAGTGGCCTACCCCTTATTTTTAAACTGTGTCCTCTGGTTCGGGACTCACCCATCAGCGGAAACAATGTTTCCTGCCTCCAGAGTGTCCAATCCTTTAATAATCTTATACGTCTCAATCAGATCCCCTCTCAGCCTTCTAAACTCAAGGGTATACAAGCCCAGTCGTTCCAGTCTTTCAGCATAAGATAGTCCCGCCATTCCGGAAATTGACCTAGTGAACCTACGCTGCACTCCCTCAGTAGCCAGAATGTCTTTCCTCAAATTTGGAGACCAAAACTGCGTACAATATTCCAGGTGAGGTCTCACCAGGGCCCTGTACAGCTGCAGAAGGACCTCTTTGCTCCTATACTCAATTCCTTTTGTTATGATGGTCAGCATGCTATTAGCTTTCTTCACTACCTGCTGTACCTGCATGCTTGAAATGGCAGAGGAATTAAGCAAATAATTTCCATCAGTTTTTACGGTGGAAGATAGTTTCAGCATTCCATTAATATTAAACAGTATGGAGGAGGAATTAAGTTCCATCACCATCAATAGACAAACGAATCCCCTGGCCCTGATGGCTTGCACCTGAGGATCCGAAATAGGGAGCTACTGAGATAGTGGATGCATCAGTTATAATTTTCTAATAATGGTTGGATTCTGGAGAAGTAACAGAGGATAGGAAACTGCTAATGTAATACTAATATTCACAACGAGAGGGAGGCAAAAAGCAGGTAACTGGAGGCTGATCAGCCGAGCATCTATTGTCAGTAAAGTATTGGAAACAATTATTGAGGAATTAACCCCAGAACATTTGGAAAATTATAATCTAATCAAGCAGAGTCAGCTTGGCCTAATGAAAGGGAGATCATGTGAGTAATTTGCAGGTGGTTTTCGAGGAAGTCCCGACCGCAGTGGATAGAGGGGAGCCAGTCGATGTGTTGTATTTAGGCTTCCAGAAGCTGTTCGACAAGCTACCTCACAAAAGGTTAATCTATAAGAGCCCATGGTTTTGAAGGTAGTATATTGGCATTGAAGAGAGAACAAAAGAGTAGAATATTATTTAAATGGAGAGAAACTGCAGAGAGTTGCAACACAATGAGGATGGGAATTGTGCATGAATCAATGAAAGTTAACACAGAGGGCCAGCAGGGAATCAGGAAGATTAACGGAAATCTTCACCCTGATTTCAAGATGGTTGGAGGAGAACAGCACAGAAGTCTTACTCTAACTGTATAACGTGCTGGTGAGACTGCATCTGCAGTACTGTGAGCAGTGTTGGTTCCCTTATTTAAGGAAATGATATTTCATTGGATACAGTTCAGAGAAGGTTCATTAGGATTATCCCTGGTATGGAGAGACTGTATTAAGACCAAAGATTAAACAGGTTGGGATTCTATTCACTGGAGTTTGGAGGAATGAGAGATGATCGCATTGAAACATATCGGACTCTGAAGGGTCAATGCTGAGAGAATGTTTCCCCACATGGAACAGTCTAGGACCAGGGGGGACAGTCTCAGGATAAAGGGGTACCAATTTAAGATAGCGATGAGGAGAAATTTCTTCACTCAGAGGGTTGTGAGTCTTTGGAACTACTTGCCACAGAGAGAGCTGTGGGAGCAGAGTCCTCGTGTATGTTTAAGGCTGAGAGAGATTCTCGATCAGTTGGGGAATCAAGGGTTGGAGGGAAAGGACAGGAAAATGGGTGTGAGCAATATTGGATCAGCCATGGCCCTACAGAGTGGCCAAGCAAGCTTGAGAGGCCGAATGGCCTTCTTCAGTTCTTATGGTCTTATTCTCTGTCCAAGCTAATAAATTACCCAAATCCCATGTGATCTTATCTTGTGTCTGAACTATTTGTACCACACCTTATTAATTTATTATTGTAATAATAAAAGGAGGTGTTAGCAATTCTGAAAGTGTAAAAGTAGATAAGTCCCCTGGGCCAGATGGGATTTATCTGAGGATTCTCTGAGAAGCTGGGGAGGAGATTGAAGAGCCTTTTCCTTTGGTCTTTATGTCATCATTGTCTGCAGGAGTAGTGCCAGACAACTGGAGGATAGCAAATGTTGTCCCCTTATTCAAGAAGGGGGTGGCATGATGGCTCTGCTGCCTCACAGCACCAGGGTCTCAGGTTCGATTCCAGCCCCAGGCGACTGTCTGTGTGGAGTTTGCACATTCTCCCCGAGTCTGCGTGAGTTTGCTCCCACGGTCACAAAGATGTGCAGGTTAGGGTGAATTGGCCATGCTAAATTGTCCATAGTGTGAGATGCATTAGTCAGAGGGAAATGGGTCTAGGTGGGTTACTCTTCGGAGGGTCGGTGTGGACTGGTTGGGCCGAAGGGCCTGTTTCCACACTGTAGGAGATTTAATCTAAAGGGGAGTAGAGACAACCCTGGAAATTGTAGACCAGTGAGCCCTACTTTGGTTGTGGGTAAAGTATTGGAAAGGGTTATAAGAGATAGGGTTTATAATTATCTAGAAAGGAATAGTTGATTAGGGATAGTCAACAAGGTTTTGACTATCCCTAATCAAGGTTGTGCCTCACAAACCTTATTGAGTTCTTTGAGAAGGCGACCAAACAGGTGGATGAGGGTAAAGCGGTTGATGCGGCGTATATGGATTTTAGTAAGATGTTTGATGAGGTTCCCCATGGTAGGCTATTGTAGAAAATATGGAGACATCGGATTGCATGGTATTTAGTGGTTTAGATCAGAAATCGGCTAGCTGAAAGAAGCAGAGGGTAGTGGTTGATGGGAAATATTCATCCTGGAGTTCAGGTAAAGTATTGGAAAGGGTTATAAGAGATAGGGTTTATAATTATCTAGAAAGAAATAAGTTGATTAGGGATAGTCAACAAGGTTTTGTGAAGGGTAGGTTGTGCCTCAGAAACCTTATTGAGTTCTTTGAGAAGGCGACCAAACAGGTGGATGAGGGTAAAGCGGTTGATGCAGCGTATATGGATTTTAGCAAGATGTTTGATGAGGTTCCCCATGGTAGGCTATTGTAGAAAATATGGAGACATCGGATTGCATGGTATTTAGTGGTTTAGATCAGAAATCGGCTAGCTGAAAGAAGCAGAGGGTAGTGGTTGATGGGAAATATTCATCCTGGAGTTCAGTTACTAGTGGGATGCCACATGGATTTATTTGGGGCCCACTGCTGTTTGTCATTTTTATAAATGGCCTGCATGAGGGTGTAAAAGGATTGGTTAGTAAATTTGCAAATTACAGTAAGGTCAGTGGAGTTATGGATAATGCCAAAGGATGTTGAAGGTCACAGAGGGACATAGATAAGCTGCAGAGCTGGACTGAGAGGTGGTAAATGGAGTTTAATGTGGAAAAGTGTGAGGTGATTCACTTTGGAAGGAGTAACAGGAATAAAGAGTACTGGGATAATGTGAAGATTCTTGGTAGTGTAGATGAGCAGAGAGATCAAAGCGAATTACTGTGGATGCTGGAATCTGAAACCAAAAGAGAAAATGTTGGAAAATCTCAGCAGGTCTGGCAGCATCTGTAAGGAGAGAAAAGAGCTGACATTTCGAGTCTAATTGACCCTTTGTCAAACCCTAGCTTTGACAAAGGGTCAGTTAGACTAGAAACGTCAGCTCTTTTCTCTCCTTACAGATGCTGCCAGACTTGCTGAGACTTTCCAGCATTTTCTCTTTTGAGCAGAGAGATCTCTGTGCCCATGTACATAGATCCTTGAAAGTTGCCACCCAGGTTGACAGGGTTGTTAAGAAGGCATACAGTGTGTCAGCTTTTACTGGTAGAGGGATTGAGTTTCGGAATCATGAAGTCATGCCGCAGCTGTACATAACTCTGGTGGGTCTGCACTTGGAGAATTGTGTACAGTTCTGGTCACTGCATTATGAGAAGGATGTGGAAGCTTTGGAAAGGGTGCAGAGGAGATTTACTAAGATGTTGCCTGGTATGGAGGGAAGGTCTTACGAGAAAAGGCTGGGGACTTGAGGCTGTTTTCATTAGAGAGAAAAACATTAAGATGTGATTTAATTGAGACATATAAGGTAATCATAGGGTTAGATAGGGTGGACAGTGAGAGCCTTTTTCCTTGAATGGTGATGGCTTGCACAAGAGGACCCAGCTGTAAATTGAGAGGTGATAGATATAGGACAGATATCAGGGGTAGTTTCATTATACAGAGAGTAGTGAGAGGGTGGAATGGCCTGCCTGCACCAATAGTAGACTCACCAACTTTAAGGGCATTTAAATAGTCATTGAATATGCATATGGATGAAAATGGAATCGTGTAGGTTAGATGGGCTTCAGATTGGTTCCACAGCTCAGCGCAATATCAAGGCCTGTATTGCGCTGTAATGGCCTATGTTCTATGTTCTAAACCCATTATCTACTTCCATCTAGAAGGACAAGGGCAGTAGCTACTTGGGAACACCACCACCTGCAAGTTCCCCTCTAAGCCACTCACTTGGAAATATTTTGCCGTTCCTTCGCTATTGCTGGGTCAGAATCCTGGAATTCTCTCCCTAACGGCGTTGTGGGTCAACCCACACCCAATGGACTACAGCAGTTCAAGAAGGCAGCTCACCCCCACCTTCTCAAGGGGCAACTAGGGACGGGCAATAACGTTGGACTAGCCAGCGACGCCTATTTCCCAGGCATGAATTAAAGAAAACCAACTCTGGCTGTTTGGGTTAAGGGTTCCATGTGTAAACTCACTTGGCTCTTTATCTTCTCGTTACAGACCCATACGCCATTGTCTCATTCCTGCACCAAAGCCAAGCGACTGTGACAATGAAAGGCACCTTGAACCCCACCTGGGACCAGACGCTCATCTTCCATGAAGTGGAGATTTTCAGCGATTCCAGCATCACCACCAATAACCCTCCTAACATTGTGGTTGAGTTGTATGACCACGACACCTATGTAAGCCTGGTGATCAGTATTATTTATATCGCTTGTATCACACAGAAAATTGCAGAGTTCATTTGGCCTGTTACGTAGCCATAGGGAAGGCCATTCAGCCCCTTTAGATTGTTTCACCAGGACAGGAGAAGAGCTTCTTACACAGGTCCTCTGTCTAGGCCCCTCGTGATCTTGAAAAAGTCTTTCAAATCAAATCAAATCAAATCTCCCCCTCACTTTATCCTGTTCAATGAAAACACTTCCAACCTCTCCAACCTGGCTTCACAAACAAAGCTCCTTATCCCTGAAACCTGTGACGCCTCACGGGCTGAGTGCACTGGAAATGAAACTCCACAATTTCTGACGCTGAAGTAAAACGATAGATGCTGGAAATCTGAAACACAGACAGAGAAAAAATAATTGGCAGCATCTGTGCAGAGAGAAACACAGTGAAAGTTTGGGAGTCCAGTGACCCTTCTTCAGAACAGAATTCAATGTTGCGTTTGTTTAAAGGTGACTATCTAATCATGACTGATCGTTGGAAAAGCCCATCTGGTTGAGTAACATCCTTTTGGGGTAAGTAATCTGCCACCTTTCCCTGGTCTGGCCTGTGACTACTGACCCGCAGCAATTTTAATTTATTCATGCGATCAGGGCATTGCTGTATTTATTTCCCATTGCCAGGGGGCATTTAAGAGTCACCCACATTGGCTGTGGGCCTGGAGTCAAATGTAGGCCAGACCAGGTATGGATGGTATAAAGGACTTCAGCGAACCAGAAAGGATTTTCCTGACAATCGGTCATCGTTAGATTTTCAAACCCCAGATTTTAATCAAACTCACATTTCACCAGCTGCCGTAGCAGGATTTGAACCCATATCCCCAGAACATTGCCTGGGTTGCTGCAGTAATAGCCCAGCGATAATGCCACTAGGCCATCACCTCCCCATTGTGGTTGAGCCCCAGCTCCCCTCTGAAATGGCCAAAATACATGGTTAAGAGATTTGTGTCAAGATTGGGAGAGCTGTCTCTCAGATAGTCAAGGAACAGCCTGACATAGTCAGAATCATAGAACTACACCTGACAATGACCCATGCCACTATTACCATCCCTGGTCATGTACTGTCTCCCCAGAGGTGCTGGCACTGTGGTATTCACTCAAGAAGATCAACACCATCCAGGACAAAGCAGTCCACTTGATTGGCACCACATCTACAAGCATCCCCTCCCTCCACCACCGACGCTCAGTAACAGCAGTGTGGACTATCTACAAGATGCGCTGCAGGAATTCACTAAAGATCCGCAGACAGCACCTTCCAAACCCACGACCACTTCCATCCAGAAGGACAAGGGCAGCTGATACATGGGAGCACCACCCCCTGCAAGTTCCACTCCGAGCCTCTCACCACCTTGACTTGGAAATATATCATGGAGTCATAATCATAGAATAATACAGCACCGAAACAGACCCTTCAGTCCAACTCAACCACACTGACCAAGTTTTCCAAACTAAATCCTTCCACTTGCTTGCATTAGGCCCATATCCCTCTAAACCTTTCCTATTATAAAGTCATATCATCCATTCCTTCACTGTTTCTGGATCAGACTGTTGGAATTCCCATCCTAACAGCATTGGATCAGCTGTTATAAATATTTTAGAAGTATCTTCGCCAGTGAACGTACGTTCTGGAATCTCAACCTTTGTATTTTTTAAATATTTCGGGGAATTGGCAGCAATGTGTAACCATTTCTTGAAGCAAAGATCTCCATGTTATTTTTCTACATTTTCCAAATTCCCCGCCACAGAGTGTTTACTAAGTGACGGTTGGCCACGGTCTCAGTGTTCCCGTCTGACGGCACCACAGTGTCGGTGAAACACAGGTTACAACCAGGCACCAAGACAGCTTCAAACCGGGTGGGAGCACAGTGTGTGTGTCAACAGTGAAGTAATAGATTGCTTCCTTGCTCCGAGAGGAATTTCCCGTTTGCCCATCCAGAGGCTGACAGTGGAATTAGGGGAATGCATCAGTGGAAAAGTGCGTTTACCATCTTCCTTCACCCTGGTATCGAGCCACAGTTAGATCACAGCGGGAGAACTCTTCAGGGTTCCACGGAAATGCGTCAGTACCAAATGGGCCAGCATGTCCCTAGTTGCCCCTTGAGAAGGTGGGGTTGAGCTGCCTTCTTGAACCGCTGCAGTCCATGTGCTGTGGGTTGACCCACAATGCCCTGAGGGAGGGAATTCCAGGATCTTGACCCAGTGACAGTGAAGGAACGGTGATATATTTTCAAGTCAGGATGGTGAGTGACTTGGAGGGGAACTTGTCCACAGTCCTTTTCCATGTACCTGTTATCCTTAAACCTCTTGCACAATAACGGGCAATCATCAAAATAATGAGTTCATGAACAGACAGTTTGCTTCATGGAGTAATATTCAAGGTGGTGACAATGGCCCAGTTGAAAATGTGGGTGTTGAGTAACTGAGCAGTACAGTGAGGGATAAAGAAGAGGTGCTAACAAGGCTGGCAGTACTCCAGGTAGAGAAGTCGCCAGGCCCAGATGGGATGCATTCAGATCACTGAGTAAGGGAGTAAATTGCAGAATTGTTGACAGAGATTTTCCAGGCCTCTCTGAACGCAGGATTAGTCCTGGGGGACTGGGGGATATGGGAATGTAGCACTGTTGTTTAAGAAAGGGACAAATGGTAACCTAGGAAAGTACAGACCTTGACATCAATCATGGGAAAACTGATGGAAGGAGGCCATAATACTGGATACAGCGAGAGAAAAACCAGCACTAGACAGCCAACATGGCTTTGTCAAGGACGCGGTGACACAGGCTGAGAGCGGTGCTGTGGTTGTTGTACATTTGGACTTTCAGAAAACAGTTGATGTGATGCCACAGGACAGGAGGGTTTATTAAAATGGGGATTAGAACCAGGACTAAGGAATTTTAGAAACAAGGGAATATTAGAGAGACTGTGCATATTCTCCTTGGATCAGCGAAAATTCAGAGGTGACTTTATTGAGGCGGTCACAATTATGAACAATTTTGACAGGCTAAAGAAAGATATTCTGTTTCCATAGTTGGTAAGTCAGTAACTAGGGCTCACAGTTTCAAGACTGTCTGCAAGCGAGCTAGGAGTGAGATGAGGAGAAACTTCATCACTCAGGGAGTTGTTGGGATTTGGAATGCGCTGCCTGGGAGAGTAGGGGAGGCAGATTCCATCAGAGGGTTCAAAAGAAAGCTGGATACATATTAGTCATGATTCGGAGATGCCGGTGTTGGACTGGGGTGTACAAAGTTAAAAATCACACAACACCAGGTTATAGTCCAACAGGTTTAATTGGAAGCACCAGCTTTCGGAGCGTCGCTCCTTCATCAGGTGATTGTCCAGGCGTCGCTCCGAAAGCTGGTGTGCTTCCAATTAAACCTGTTGGACTATAACCTGGTGTTGTGTGATTTTTAACTGGATATATATTAGAATGGGATGAAGTTAGAGGACTACGGAAATAGGGCTGAAGTGTGGGACCAGCTGGGTAACTCTTTCGGGAGCTGGTGAAAAGGATAGATCAGGGTTCTTTCTGGATGGTATGAACTAAATATGGGCAGCACGGTGGCTCAGTGGTTAGCGCTGCTACCTCACAGCACCAGGGACCCAGGTTCGATTCCAGCCTCAGGAGACTGACTGTATGGAGTTTGTACATTCTCCCCGTGTCTTGCGTGGGTTTCCTCCCACAGTCCAAAGATGTGCAGGTGAATTGGCCATGCTAAATTGCCTATAGTGTTCATGGGTGTGTAGGCTAGGTGCATCAGTTAGGGTGTATGGAGTTTGTACATTCTCCCCGTGTCTGCGTGGGTTTCCTCCCACAGTCCAAAGATGTGCAGGTGAATTTTGCCATGCTAAATTGCCTATAGTGTTCATGGGTGTGTAGGCTAGGTGCATCAGTTAGGGGTAAATATAGCATAGGGGAATCGGTCTGGGTGGGTTACTTTTCAGAGGGTCAGTGTGGGCTTGTTGGGCTGAAGGGCCTGTTTCCACAGTGTAGGGATTCTATATAAAAAAAAATACAGTGGATCTCCAGCAAGATTTGGGGGTTCAGGTGCCTGGCTCTTTATAATGTCACAAATAATCTCAAAATGCTGGCTTTTATATCTGGACGACTGGAGTGCAAGGATGGTGAAGTTATGCCGCATTTATATAAAACACTGGTTCACCACCACTTGGAGCACTGTGAGCAGTTCTGGGCACCACACCTTGGGAAGGGTAGATTGGCCTTGGAGGGAATATAATGTAGGTTTACAAGAAATTACAAGAATGATGCTTGGACTTTAGGGGTTATGTTATGAGGAGAGATTATATACAAATCAGGCCTGTTTTCTCTGGAATTTAGCAGGAAAAGGGGTGATATAATTGAAGTCCGAAAGAACTCAATAGGAAAGGACAGGGTAGCTAAAGATAAACTATTTCCATCGGTCAGAGATTCTGGAACGAGGGGGCAGAGTCTGAGGATTAGGGCCAGAGCGTTCAGGAGAGATGTAAGAAAGCACTTCTCCACACAAGGTAGGGGAGGGGATTGGAACTCTCTTCCACAAAGGGCCTTGGATGTTGGATCGGGTGTTAATTTTAAATCTGAGATTGATCATTTTTTTGTTAAGCAAAGGGATGTGGGTTAAAGGTGGGTACATGGAGATTGGCCACAGATAGCCAGGATTGCATTGAATGAGAGGCTGAATGGCCTACTCCTGTTCCTACATTCCAAGAGTACAGCAATGAAATGATGAACAGAATGGGCAGGTGGACAAAGATGTTTATTTCCCTTATCTCTTTCGCTCTCTCTCTCTCTCTCTCTCTCTCTCTCTCTTCCCCCTACCCCCTCCCCTAGGGGGCTGATGAGTTTATGGGGCGATGTATCTGCAGACCATGGCTTGAACCCTCCCCAAGATTGGCGTGGTATCCAGTGAGAAGAGGCAACAGAAATGCAGGGGAACTCCTGGCTGCCTTCGAGCTCATTCCACGGGAGAAGGTACGTGAACCGTGAAATCCAGCAGCCTTTCCTCCACATGTACAGCAAAGCCCCACCTTTAACAGCATGGTTGAACACATGTTCCAGGACACATCACAGGACGATCATTCAAAAAGAAATCTAATAGCGCATTATAGCATCATTCTGTTGAGTTTATCATAATTTTGTTCAGGCTTAAGTGTCATAAAATTATCTGCAATCCTTTCTCTCCACCATGGGGTAGGAAGTTCTCTACTTATGCCACCTGTATTTACAAACTCTGCCCTGATACATTTGAAGTTTGGCAGCCATTTCTCTCAAGGGGATGCCATGATTGGTTCCGAATGCAACTCGGGATTTTTTTATTCATTCACATAACGTGGGTGTCACTGGCTGGGCCCAGCATTTATTGCCCATCCCGAGTTGCCCCTTGAGAAGGTGGGGGTGAGCTACCTTCTTGAGCCTCTGCAGTCCACCTGCATTGGGTTTGACCCACAATGCCCTGAGGGAGGAAATTCCAGAATTTTGACCTAGTGACAGTGAAGGAATGGAACTGCGATATATTTCCAAGTCAGGATGGTGAGTGGCTTGGAGGGAAACTTGCAGGGGGTGGTGTTCCCATATATCTGCTGCCCTTGTCCTTCTGGATGGAAGTGGTTGTGGGTTTGGAAGGTGCTGTCTGAGGATCTTTGGTGAATTTCTGCAGTGCATCTTGTAGATAGTACACACTGCTGTTACTGAGCGTCGGTGGTGGAGGGAGTGGAGGTTTGTGGATGTGGTGCTGGGCTGCTTTGTCCTGGATGGTGTTGAGCTTCTTGAGTGTTGTTGGAGCTGCCCCCATCCAGGCAAGTGGGGAGTACTCCATCACACACCTGACTTGTGCCTTGTAGATGGTGGACAGGCTTTGGGGAGTCAGGTGATGAGTTACTTGCTGCAGTATTCCTAACCTCTGACCTGCTCATGTAGACACTGTGTTTAATTGTGAATCCAATTCAGTTCCTGGTCTTGCCAGCCCAAGGCTGGATATTGTCAAGGTCTTCCGTTGAACCTGGTTGGTTTCCTGCTGCTAACCCTCAGCCAGGTCCTCAGTGTGTTCCTCAATCCCCAATTTAGAAAGCTGTCTCCAGAAAGGAGAGGTTCCTCTCACAGAATCACAGAAGGATAGTGAAGCACCCAGT
>NC_057710.1:5013959-5015447 GCF_004010195.1 Chiloscyllium plagiosum
TCTGTGGCAATGAGTTTCACAGATTCCACACCCTCTGGCTGAAGAAATTTCTCCTCATCTCAGTTCGAAAGGGTCGTCCCCTCACTCTGAGGCGGTGCCCTCAGGTCCTAGTCTCTCCCACCAGTGGAAATGTTTCCTCCACATCCACTCTATCCAGGCCTCTCAGTACCCACTCTCCTCATCCTTCTAAACCCCATCGAGTACAGACCCAGAGTCCTCAACCACTCCCCATATGACAAGCCCTTCATCCCCGGGATGATTCTGTAAACCTCCTGTGGACCCCCCTCCAACACCAGCACATCCTTCCTTAGATACGGGGCCGAAAACTGCTCATAAATCCATCTAAAGTACATCAACTGCACTACTCTCCCATTCACACTTGGTCATCTCTCAAAACATTCCACTCTGCCAAAGCCATGTTGACTATTCCTGACCAAACCTGACCTCTCTAAATGGAGATTAATGCTCTCCTTCACCATTTCCTCCAATAGTTTCCCTCCCACTGATGTGAGACTGACTGGTCTATAGTTCCCTTCCCTGGCCTATGTCTCCCACCTCGAAGGGTTTCGACAGGGTAGGTATTGAGAAACTTTAAAAAAACACAAAGAACTGCAGATGCTGGAAATCTGAAACAAAATCAGAAACTGCGGGAGAAACTTGGCAGGTCTGGCAGCATCTGTGGTGAGAAAGCAGAGCTAACGTTTCAGGTCCAATGACCCTTCTTCAGAACTGAAAGGGGAGGATCTCACTGGACCTGAAACAGTGATGCTGCCAGATCTGCTGAGCTTCTCCAGCAGTTTCTCTGGATGTTGAGAATGGTTCTCCAAGGTGGGAGAGGCAAGCTTGGTGGAGGTGAGGGCAGCTTCGACACTGGGACTGGTGAGGACTTTCTTCCCCGAGAAGGTGGTCTCCCTGTGGAATCTGGTGAACAGTGAGGGGCTGAGTTAGATCTTTGATTGTATTTACTTTTGAAGGGGAGGAGGGGTAAAGGACAGAGAGCTGGCAGAATTGAATTTGAATTGAATTTATTGTCACGTGTACCGAGACACAGTGAAAAGCTTTGTCTTTGTATTTACTTTTGAAGGGGAGGAGGGGTAAAGGACAGATAGCTGGCAGAATTGAATTTGAATTGAATTTATTGTCACGTGTACCGAGACACAGTGAAAAGCTTTGTCTTGCGAGCAATACAGGCAGATCACAGAGTTAAGTAGCATAGATAGTAAATAATAGGTAAACAGCGACAAAAACAAACACACAGGTACAGGCCAATGTTAGGAGTTTGTGAGTCCATTCAGTAATCTAACAACAGTAGGGTAGAAGCTGTTTCGAACCCGGCCGGTGCATGTGTTCAGGCTTCTGTACCTTCTCCCCGATGGTAGAGGTTGTAGAAAAACATTGCCAGGTTGGGATGGGTCTTTGAGAATGCTGGCGGCCTTTCCTTGACAGCGGGCCTGGTAGATGGATTCTATAGATGGGAGGTTGGCCTTT
>NC_057710.1:5018300-5061208 GCF_004010195.1 Chiloscyllium plagiosum
TGGAGTTTAGAAGAATGAGAGATGACCTGATTGAAATGTAGAAGATTCTCAGGGAAGATGTGGAGAGATTGTTTCCCTGTGTGGGTGGGTCTAGGACCAGAGGGGCATCATCTCAGAGTAAGGGGTCACCCATTGAAGACAGAGATGGGGAGGAATTTCTTCCCTCGGAGGGGAGTGAATCTGTGGGATTCTTTCCCACAGAGGGCTGTCGGGGGCTGGGTCATTCAGGATACTCAAGGCTGAGGAGAAAGTGGGGACTGCAGATGTTGGAGATTAGATGTTGGAAATTCCTGATGAAGGGCTTTTGCCCAAAACGTCGACTTTCCTGCTCCTTGGATGCTGCCTGACCTGCTGTGCTTTTCCAGCACCACATATTCAAGTCTGAGACAGACAGCCTTTTCATCAGAAAGGGGATCGAGAGTTATGGGGAAAAGGCAAGGAAGTGGAGTTGAGGATTATCAGATGAGTTGTGACCCCACCCCCACCCCGAACAAAATTGATGGGCTAAACGGCCTTGGTTTGCTCCGACATCTTATGGTCTTATGGAGTTTGAATTTTTAAAGCAGCGGTGATGAGACGCAGAGGATATTAAGATATAACTAAAAATATAATCCGGTCCAGGAGTACCACACCAGGCCGCCCACATCACTGCCTTTCCACCAGGAATACTGAATCCAGCTGCTTCTTGGGCCGAATGGCCTGTTTCCACACTGTGGGGATTCTGTTATTGTGTGAGATATGATTAGGTTCCCTGCAGTGTGAAAACAGGCCCTTCGGCCCAACCAGTCCACACCGACCCTCCGAAGAGTAACCCACCTCCCTCTGACTAAAGCACCTAACACTGTGTAAAAACAGGGGCTGCAGATGCTGGAAACCAGATTCTAGATCAGAGTGGTGCTGGAAACGCACAGCAGGTCAGGCAGCATCCGAGGAGCAGGTAAGTCGAAGTTTCGGGCAAAAGCCCTTCATCAGGAACAGAGCAAACACCTAACACTATAGGCAATTTAACAACCAGCCCTATTGCCTAACCAATCAGGAGTGGGATTGAAGCCACTTTGAGCAGCTGAAGGTCTGAGCTGCTGCAGGTTTCTGCCTCCAAGTACCTGGACTTATGGAACTGGGAGAGGATGCTACACGCTCAGACAAACCAGCCTCCTTTCAAGCCTTTCCATAGTACCTTTCACTGCTTTGAGATTTCCCGGTGAAGTGTTGTTTCTAGCTTAGACCTCTGGCCCTTTACAGTGCAGAACAAGGCCATTCGACCCATCATGCCCATACCAGGTCAGCTAAGATCTGACTAAACCAATCCCATTTTCCAGCTCTTGGCCCATATCCTTGGAGGCTATGGCAATGCAGGTAAATATCTAAATACTGCTTATCTACTGCGAGAGTTTCTGGCTCAACTAACCTTTCAGGCAGTGAGTTCCAGACTCTAACCACCCTCTGAGTGAAAACGTTTCTCCTCAACTCTCCTTTAGCCTTCCATCTCTTACCTTAAATCCACACCCACTGGTTATTGACCCATTTACTAATGGAAAATGGGCCCCTTCCTATCCACCTAATCTATACCACTCAGAATCTGAGGCACCTCTATCAGGTCCCATCTCACCCCTCACTGCTCCCAGGAAACGAGCTCAGTTTATCCAACCTGTCCCCAGGGCTCAGACGCTCCAACCCAGGCAGCATCCTGGTGAGTTTGGTCTGCAGCCTTCCCTACTGTGATCATATCGCTCCCACCTTGGGGTTGAAGGTCAGGATTTAACCTTGAGGCCAGTGTCCGAATACGAGGATGAGTTGATGAATTGTGTGTTTCCCTCTTTGCTCCTTGTCAGACCAGTTTGGTCGTTACTGAGCAGCAGCTGCTTGTGATATCTACCCTCCCCACCCACAGCCCCCGGCCCCCGCTGTGAGACTGGAGGTTCGACCTCACCTGGTGATGTTGCTAGCAGGCACCTTGTGAGGTGTGAACCCTGCCTCAGTGCGGATAGCTCTCTCTCGCTGACCCTTAGTCAGAAACCTGAGGATAATGGCCCACTCCGGAGACATGTGAATTCATAAGGCAGACTGACACACCGAGCGCAGCACTGTGGGAATGCTGCACGGTTGCACTGTGTGTACGAGGGGTTAAACCATCTGCCCTCTCAGACAGATATTAAAATGTCCCATTACCCTTCCAAGGTCTGATCCTCCCTGTATCACCCTGAGCATTTGGAAGTTGCTGGAGAAATGGCACTTGTAATGGAGATTGGTTTGATACAACGTGTGTGGGTGTGAGTGTCTGTATGAGAGTGTATGTATGAGAGAGTGAGTGAGTGTGTATGTTAGAAGAAGTGTGTGGGTGTGTGAGTGAGTGTATGTGTGTGTGTGTGTGAGTGAATGTGCATGTGTGAGAGAGTGAGTGTGTGAGTGTGTGTGAGAGTGTGGGTGTGAGAGAGTGTGAGAGTGTGCATGTGTATGCTGCCTCTGTGTGGGAGCTGTGGGCGTTCTGTCCTACCTGGACAGTGCTGCTCAGTAACAAACCTGGATGTAGTAATGAGCATTTCCTTCGATGGCTGCTTTTTAATCCTGCTGTCCCCACCCCGGATGTCTGCTTTTCTGGTTTGCACGTCGGCTTTGAGCATGTCGTAACCTCACTGAGTGGCACATTCCCCTAGCCCCACTAATTCCTCTCTCTCTCTCCCTCTCTTTGCCACCTTTCACTAGGAGGATGATACAGACCTGCCTTACCCACCCCCACAGCGGGAACCCAATATCTACATGGTGCCTCAGGGGATTAAACCCATTCTGCAACGTACTGCCATTGAGGTGGGTGTTCACAAGTCTGTCTCTTTCGCTGGTGGATCAACAAGATTGGATTGGGTTGTTTATACTGGAGTAAGGATCAGACCAGAACGTCAGTATCATCTCCACTTTATTGCCAACAATTCCCCCTTCCAACTTTACGACATCAGGTCCCTCCACAGTCTCCTCAGTTCTCAAGAGAAAATTGTCCTGATCAAGATAAGCTCTCAGTTCTGGTATCACATTATGAACCACCTCCAAATCCTCTCCATCCTTTTCTTAATAACATAGAGTCGAGAACTGTTCAGGTGTGATTCAATTCAATTTCTACACAAGTTCAATTTAATTTTGATGATTTCTAATTCTGATATTGATTTCCAGTGTCATGTTTGCTTTTCAATGGCCTTCCTAAACTGTGCTGTTAGTGAAATGTAGACATCTACATCCCCAGCTCCTATATCCCAATCTATTCTCCAAACATCCTGAAACCCTCCTTCTGAATCATACCAAATTATGCTGCCTCATATATTTCTATACTGAGGTTAATATTCAGTAAGGTTTGTGTTTCTTGACATACATCATTTATCTGGTTTTACTCAGAACAATGCAATTATGGCTCAGGTTCTAAATTCAAAGAGTTTATTTATAGAACTTTAAACATCTCAGAACCTTACAGAAGTCTTAGCATGAAAAATGTCTCTGCTAACTCCCAGATTTCCCCAGAGTCTTCACTGTGAGTCAGCCATTTGACACTCCATCTTTCCATACAGTGTACTCTTACTAATGCTCCATCCACAGACTAAAGCAGTCAAGTAATGTACAAGCATCAGTGATCAGACTAGAGCAATTGTACCCAGTCTACGCATTTATTCATGTGTCCCTACATTTTATTGCAGTCCTCCTCTGTGTCAACTACTGTCATCCATAAATTATGAAGCTGTATTTCTGAATGCAGGACTCTGCATTGTTTCGGTAAATGATGGATAATACCAACCCCAGTACTGCTCCTAGTGGATCCTCACATCCCGTTGTCCAATATTACACAATATTACCACGTCTTTCCCATTTTCCATTTCTATTACACTTTATTCCTTTTCTAGTTCAGTTTCAGTAAACTATTAGATATTCCCAAAGCTGGTTCATGAAGTGGATTAACCTTGTCTCTCGAGGATTGTGTGTTCATCTCTGGAACGGGAAGGCAGTGGTCTAGTGGTACTATCACCGGTAATGTTCTCAGGACCTGAATTCAAATCCCGCCATGGCAGATGGTAGAACTTGAAATCAATAAAAAACTGGAATTCGTGGTGACTGTGAATCCATTGTCAATTGGTGGGAAAACCCATCTGGGTCACTAATGTCCTTCAGGGAAGGAAACTGCCGTCCTTACCTGGTCAGGCCGACACGTGACGCCAGACCCACAGCAACGTGGTCGATTCTTAACTGCTCTTAACTGGGTAATTAGGGATGGGCAATAAATGCTGGCCTGGTCAGTGAGATTCATTTTTGTAATCAACAGGAGCAGTTGTAATCCTTACATAGAATTTTACAGCATAGGAACGGACCATTCAGCCCGATGGATCCATGCTGGTGCTTATAGAGTACAGCAGCCTCTTCCTGCCTCTCCACATCTCGCCTGTTCAAATTACGGCCACGCAGTCTGAGGGTGCTTCAGTTAGGACCGCACCATTGTCCTCATTTATTGATGGCCTGTGAATCTCCCGCAGGTTCTAGCCTGGGGTCTGAGGAACCTGAAGAGCTACCAACTAGCGAGCGTGTCTTCTCCCAGCCTCATCGTGGAATGTGGAGGTCAGATGGTGCAGTCCTCAGTCATTAAAAATGCCAAGAAGAATCCAAACTTCAGCACTTCAGTCCTGTTCATGGAGGTGGTAAGCTGTCCCTGTATTCCAACAATCCTTAACGAGGGAGGAGTTCAGGTGATGGAGGGAGTACGGTGAAAATTTACCACATTGATTCCTGGAATGGGAGGGCTGATCTATGAAGAAAAATGGGATCTGTTAGGAATCTACTCAGTGGAGTTTAGAAGCATGAGGGGTGATCTTGCTGAAGCATATTGGGTTCTTAAGGGGCTTGGCAAGATACTTACAGAATGGATGCTTCCCCTCATGGGGGAGTCTACTACCAGAGGGCATAGTTTCGGGATAAGGGTGCGTCAATTTAAGACGCAGATGAGGACGAATTTCTTTTCTCAGAGGCCTGTGGGTCTTTGGAACTACTTGGCCCAGAGAGAGCTGTGGGGGGGCAGAGTCCTTGTGTACATTTAAGGCTGAGATCGATGCTTGATCAGTCGGGGAATCAAGGATTGCGGGAAAAGGCAGGAAAGTCAATGTGAGGAATGTCGAATCAGCCATGATTCTATTGAATGGCTGAACAGCCCACTCCTGTCCCTGTTTCTTCTGGTCTTCAATCTACTGTCCTTACCTGGTCTGGCCTTCTATGTGACTCCAGGCCAACAGCAAGGTGGTTGACTCTTAATTGCCCTCTGGGCAATTGGGAATGGGCTATAAATGTTGGCCCAGTGGCGATGCCCATATAACGTGAAAGAATAAAGGGGAAATGAATTGTGAAGAGAGTTAACATTTCAGTTGATGTCCTTTCATTATAATTGGGGGAGGTTAGAGATGTCATTCACTTTACATGAGTGTAAAGGCAGGGCAACTGGGATAGTGAGGGGTAGAAACAGGTAAAAGGAATGTCTGTGACCCAGATGAAATGGAGTCACAGGTCAACAGAGCAGTGAGGAATGCTATTGGCACACCGGCCTTCATTATTCAGGGCACTGGGTGTAGAAGTTGGGAAGTGATGTTGCAGTTGTACAGGATGTTAGTGAGGCCACAGTTGGGGTATTGTTTCAGTTTTGGTCACCTTGCTATAGGAAGGATGTTATTAAACTGGAAAGAGTGCAGAAGAAATTTACAAGGATGTTGCCAGGCCTGAACGGTCTGAGTTATAGGGAGCGGTTGGGCAAGTGAGAACTTTTTCTTTAGAGCGTGGGAGACTGACGGAGGAATCTTATCGAGGTTGTAAGATCATGAGAGGGTGAATTTTCCCAGGGATGGGGAATCAAGGACCAGAGGGTATCAGTTTAAAGTTCAAGGGGAAAGAATAAAAGGGAACCTGAGGGGCAACCTTTTTATACAGAGGGTGGTACACACATGGAATGAGCTGCCAGCGGAAGTGGGTAAATGCCATTAATAACATTTAAAAGGCATTTAGACAAATACATGGATAGGAAAGGATGGGGAGGATATGGGCCAAGTGCAGGGAAATTGGGTTAGTGTGGGTGGCCATTTTGGTCGGCATGGGCTGAAGGGCCTGCCGTTGTGCTGTAGGACTCTAAGACTCTATCTATGACTAAGTTGGATCATGAAAGGGATAATGTGTAAGCCAAAAGGAGATGCTAATGGGACAGCAACAACCTCAGAGATGGGTCCGGAGGAGGTGTAAACTGCAAGAGCAGTTAATAACAAGACGAAGCAGGGAGAGTAGGCCATTCAGCCCACTGAGTTTGCTCTGCCATTCCATGAGGTTGTGGCTGGTCTGGTAATCTTCAGCTCCACTTTCTTTCCTGCCTGTTCCGCATAACTCCTGATCCCGGAACTGATTAGCAATCTGTCTCTCTCAGCTGTCTGAAGTCAATGGGAGTAATAGTTGGGATATGAAATTGTGGAATTCTGCCTGGAGTCCAGAAGGCTGTAAAATGCCTTTGAAAGGTGAGGTGCTGTTGCTGAAGATAACTTTGAACAATGTAGGAGGGCAGAAACTGTCTGAAGATATTTCACTGATGCTTTAAATCTTTTTTTAATTGATTCCCTCACCCCCCCAGTGTTTACCAAAAGAGGAGCTGTACTGTCCACCCATCACTGTCAAGGTGATTGATAACAGGCAGTTTGGAAGACGACCTGTTGTAGGACAGTGCACCATCAGGTCCTTGGCAGATTTCTACTGTGATCCTTACACGGAGAGGAGGGACTCTGCTGCTGCTCTGCAGTCTGGTAAGAGGACTCTCGGCTTTCCAATGGACATGCAAGGAGAGCGGCAAGGTTTATACCACACAGGGAGGCGTCACAGTGCACAGACTGAGCCACAGCCAGAGTTAGGGTTGGGCTGAAAACTCTGGGGAATGGGACTGATAACCTTTCAGAGATGTGGTGCACACTCTGCAGATTTAGGGACCCTGCTGCCGTCATTTTCGGGCCTGGACACTTCCATCTGTGTCCTTTCTCTCTCTCTATTCTGTGAGACTGAGTCTCTCGTCAATGAGATTGTTTCCATTTATGTGATCACACACACACACACAATCCACAACACCATGGAGGACTTCCCTACAATTCTACAAATACCAGCAGATGTTTTCGATCTCCTGGAGAGGATAGATATGGTCTTTGTGTAACAACGTATGCAAAAACATCAATGCCTCTGACAGTGCAGCACACCCTCAATCCTACACCCTCAATGAGCACCAGGTGGACTCAAAGTACTTCTGGAGTGGCTGTGAGCCCATACCCTTCAGACCTAGAGTAGCGGTGACTGACCAGATCATGGTTGATAACTAAGGCGGGCAGCAACAATGAATGTGACTTTCCTATTCAGAAACGGAGGGAGACTGAGAGTTGGAAACGACAGGCCAGCTAGCTTAACGTCAGCTGTAGAGAAGATATTATTGAAAGTAAGTCAGCAGGGCATGTAGAGGAGTTCAAGGCAGAGTCAACATGCTTTTGTGAAAGGAAAACCATGTTTAGCTAATTTATTGGAGCCCTTTGAGGAATTAACTTGTCCAGTAGATAAAGGGGAACCAGTGGATGGAGAGTATTTTGATTTCCAGAAGGTATTTGATAAGGGGGTCACGACGAAGGTCATTGTCGAAAATAAAACCTCATGATGTGAAGGGTAACATATAAACATGGACAGTAGATTGGCTGGTTACTAGGAAGCAGAGAGAAAGAATAGATTTTTTGATTGGTAGCTGGTGTGCCACAGGGGTCAGTGCTGGGACCACAAGTTTGTACAAATGATAGAAACAATGAAGGGACCAAAGAGCTGGTTGCTGAAGTGGCCAATGACCACAAAGAGAAATAAGACTCTAGAACTTGAGGGCACTGTTAAAATAATCCATCATTTACATAACTCAGAGATCAGGAGAACCATTTTTCTGAGTGTTTTGAACTCGTGTCCTCGAAAGGCAGTCAAAGCAGAATCATTGAGAATGTTTAAGGAAGAGTTTCTTGATAAACAAAGGGGTGAAAGATCATTGAATGGACGTGGGAAGACCAGTGACCTTCTGGTATGATCATTAGACTATTAGTCCAGAAACCCAAAGTAATGTTCTTGGCATCTGACCTTAAAATTCTGCCATAGTAGACAGTAGATTCTGCAATAAAAAGTCTCATGGTGACCATGAAATTGTTTCAGGGGAAGAAAAGAATCTTCTGGTTCATTAATGTGCTGGTGGGAAGGAATCTGCCATCCTTACCTGGTCTGGCCTACATGTGACTCCCTAATTGCCCAGAGGACAGTTAAGAGTCAACCACATTGCTGTGGGTCTGGCCTACATGTGACTCCAGGCCCTTAGCAACATGGCTGACTCTTAACTCCCCACTGGGCAATTAGGGAAGGGCAGTAAATGCCGGCCCAGCCAGTGATGCCACATCAATAGTAAAACAAACTTGGAATTAAAAGGGTAGCCATAGTCTTATTGAGACGGGTGAGTGGTCTACTCCTTTCCTGATTCAGTGCTGAGAGATGATGCAGGTTCAAGGGAGAATAAGGTTGAATCCGTTTGGGTGGCAATTAGAAATCATACAAAGAAAAGCTCACTGGCACCATCACACTGGGGCTGGCAATAAGCAAAGAAATAATTAATGCCTGTAAAAATGGTACAGCAATTATCATGGGGGATCTTTAATCTACATGTCGATTGGTCGAATCTGGCTGGTCAGGGTATCCCTGAGGAGGAGGGCTTTGAGTGCATCTGTGATAGTTTTCTCAAAGCAACGAGGGAGCAAGCTATCCTAGATCTGGT
Source organism: Chiloscyllium plagiosum (assembly GCF_004010195.1). NCBI lineage: Eukaryota > Metazoa > Chordata > Chondrichthyes > Orectolobiformes > Hemiscylliidae > Chiloscyllium > Chiloscyllium plagiosum. The sequence continues at coordinate 5,027,122 of NC_057710.1, forward strand.
CCTGTGTAATGAGACAGGAATAATTAATGACTTCATAGTCAGGGATTCTCTTAGAAGGAGCGATCACAGTATGGTTGAACTTAGAATACAGATGGAGAGTGTGAAGATAAAATCCAATACTAGGGTCTTGTGCTTAAACAAAGGAGACTCAAATAGGATGAGGTGGGAGTTGGCTAAAGTAGACTGGAAACAAAGACTTACTTCATGGTGGGACAGTTGATGAGCAGTGGAGGACTTTCAAAGCAATTTTTCAAAGTGCTCAGCAGAACTATACTCCAGTGAAAAGGAAGGACTGTAGGAAAACGTAGATTTTTTTTGAGAGTATTGGAAGCTGCGGTGGTGGGGGGGGGGAAGGTGGCTGGGGAGTGACATGATACAAGGATATAAAATTATAAGAGACATGGATAGGGTGGACAGTCGGCGACTTTGTCCCAGGGTAAAAATGTTAAATACTAGGGTGGGGTGTAGGTTTCAGGATGGGACCATTCGCCACAGCAGATTCGCCGCCACCGATTAGCCATCACCCATTGGCCACTGAAGACAATTTGCCACCGCAAATAGAAGTATATACAATATTGGATGAAGCCCATCAAGTCTTTTTTGCTAAAATACAATATACCTGAGAGAATAAAATAGGGGCTATGTTGAACATACCATCCACAAACCACGTCGATTCTGCTAAATGATGTATCCAAGATTCCCTACCAAATATAATTATATGATTACTTCTTTGACCATCCAATATTGTAAATGCTTCTACCAAATAAGCAGCGTTCAACGTATGTATGCATATTTGAAATGATGAAGTCCTTGGTACCTAATCCCAGACCACAGTATATCCATTGTGACTTTAAGCAGACAGCTATCAGTGCTGTGAGAGAATGTTTTCCTGAAGTTAGAATTAAGGGCTGTTTCTTTCATTTGGCACAAAGTATGTATAGACATGTTGCTGCAGTTGGAGCAACTCATCAATACAACACCGATCCTGATTATGCTTTAAAAGCAAAAACGATAATTGCTTTGGCTTTTATCTTTATAAATAAAAAGCGCATAACTATCAAATGAACTAAAATTTCATCGTTTAATATTAATGAGAGATTTTACTGCCATTATAAAGATTTTTAAAATATATTTCCTTTTTCTGGTTAAAGTTTGTGACTCATTTTTATATATAAACCAATAAAATGATATTTATTTTAAATCTTTTTATCAGTATGTAGTATGTAGTTGTATAAATAAAGGGGGCTGGGAAGTAATAAAGAACAGGCGGGAGGGAAAACAATCAGTACATATATATGTTTCTGGTGGCAAATAGTCTCCAGAGGTCAAACGACCCCAGTGGAGAAACGCTGGTGGAGAACTGGCAGTGGCTAATCATCGGCAGTGAATCTGCCGCGGCGACTCGTCACCAACCCGTAGGTTTAAGGTGAGGGGGAATGTCTAAAGGTGTTGTGAGAGGCAGGTTTTTTTCGACAGAGGGTGGTAGGTGCCTGGAATGCACTGGCAGGGGAGATGGTAGAAGCCGGGATAATATAAATGTTCAAGGGGCATTTAGACAGACAAGGGAATAGAGGGGTATAGGCCATGCCGAAGCAGATAGGATTAGTTTAGGATCATGTTCAGCACAGGCGTGTGGGCCAAGGCACCTCTTCCTATGCTCTACTGCTCTGTGTTGAATTAGAATTGATTTGCCTTATATTGAGTTGAACCAAAAGCTTTAGAACATAGAACATAGAACAATACAGTGCAGAACAGGCCCTTCAACCCTCAATGTTGCACTGACCTGTGAACTAATCTAAGCCCATCCCCCTACACTATCCCATCATCATCCATGTGCTTATCCAAGGATTGTTTAAACCTCCCTAGTGTGGCTGAGTTAACTACATTGGCAGGTAGGGCATTCCATGCCCTTACCACTCTCTGTGTAAAGAACCTGCCTCTGACATCTGTCTTAAATCTATCACCCCTCAATTTGCAGTTATACCCCCTTGTACAAGGAGATGTCATCATCCTAGGAAAAAGACTCTCACTGTCCACCCGATCTAATCCTCTGATCATCTTGTATGTCTCCATTAAATCCCCTCTTAGCCTTCTTCTCTCCAATAAGGACAGACTCAAGTCCCTCAGCCTTTCATCATAAGACCTTCCCTCCAGACCAGGCAACATCCTGGTAAATCTCCTCTGCACCTTTTCCAATGCTTCCACATCCTTCCTGTAATGGGGCGACCAGAACTGCACACAATATTCCAAGTGCGGCCGCACTAGCGTTTTGTATAGTTGCAGCATAACGTCACGTCTCTGGAACTCAATCCCTTTACCAATAAAACCTATCAACCTGGGTGGCAACTTTCAGAAATCTATGTACATGGACACAAGATCCCTCTATATATCCACACTTCCAAGAATCTTTCCATTGACCCAGTATTCTGCCTTCCTGTTATTCTTCCCAAAATGCATCCCCTCACATTTAGCTGCATTGAACTCCATTTGCCATCTCTCAGCCCAATTCTGCAGTTTATCCAACTCCAACAGCCTACCATGTGGAACCTTATCAAAGGCTTTACTGAAGTCCATGTATACCACGTCAACTGCCCTACCCTCATCTACATGCTTGGTCACCTTCTCAAAAAACTCAATAAGATTTGTGAGACACGATCCGCCCTCGACGAAACCATGTTGACCATCTCCAATTAAATTGTTGCTTGTGAGATGATTATAAATCCTATCTCTTATAGTCCTTTCCAAAACCTTTACTACAACAGAAATAAGGCTCGCAGGTCTATAATTACCTGGGTCATCTCTACTGCCCTTTTTGAACAAGGGCGCAGGATTTGCAGTCCTCCAGTCCTCTGGTACTAAACCTGTAGACAATGATGACTCAAAGATCAAGGCCAAAGGCTCGACCATCTCCTGCCTAGTTTCCCAGAGAATCCTTGGATAAATCCCATCCGACCCAGGGGACTTATCTACTTTCACACCTCCTAGAATTGATAACACCTCCACCTTACTAACCTCAATCTTTTTAAGACTAATACCCTTATCTCAGTCTCCTCCTCCATGATATTCTCCTTTTCCTGAGTGAAGACAGAGAATAAATATTCATTTAGCACCTCACCGATCTCCTCACGCACAACTTCCCACTTCTGTCTTTGACTGGCCCTATTCCTAGCCTAGTCATCCTTTTATTCCTCACAAACCTGTAGAAAGCTTTAGGGTTCTACTTTATTCTTCCTTTGGGGTAATTGTTCCCTGACACACTCTCCATGACAATGCCTCAACCAATCAGAATCCACGTGCTTTCTCATGTACTCTTGTTTGTGGGCGGCACAGTGGCACAGTGCCAGAGACCCGGGTTCAATTCCCACCTCAGGCAACTGTCTGTGTGGAGTTTGCATATTCTCCCTGTGTCTGCGTGGCTTTTCTCTGGGTGCTCTGGTTTCCTCCCACAGTCCAAAGATGTGCAGGTTAGGTGAATTGGTCATGCTAAATTGCCCATAGTCTTAGGTGAAGGGATAAATGTAGGTGGGTTGTTCTGCGGAGGGTCGGTGTGGACTTGTTGGGCCGAAGGGCCTGTTTCCACACTGTAAGTAATCTAATCAACTACCCATGTGACATAAGTTGTCATTGCGTTTGAGATTTGGCATTCTTGTGATTATGTCCTGATGAGTGCCAACCAGAATGTTCCAATAGCAAGTTACTTTTCCTAGCATTAACCTATATCCTGAGGTGATGCAAGCTTCAAGGATGAGGGATATCTGGGCCATGATGTCCCACTGAAAACCAAACCCAGTTTTAAAAAAAAGTCCCATTCTTCTTCTTCCAGCCTGAATGTCTTTGCCCATGTTACGATTGGGAACCTTCTATGTAAACTGGTCACGTTGTAATGCCACCTTCCCACCAGTGGTGGCACTGCCTGTGCTTTGATGTGCCTGTAAATTGGAGGCAGCCGTTAGCTTGGACCGTCTATTCTCTCTCTGCAGATGAACGAAGTCCCTCATTCCGGGATGATGTGCTGATTGATATCGATGACAGGCAACCTCTGATCGCAAGCCAGGTAAGTGTATCCTTCCACTCTCAAACAGAACTATTCTTGGCCGTCTGTTTGTCTGTGATATCCATATTTATCTCTGCTGAGGCTCCGATCCATCTCTGTCAGTACAACTCAGTTTTGTTTTAACCAAAGATGTGCCGTTTGATGTTTCTGTGTCTCTTCTTGACAGTGCCTGGTTACTCTTCATTGGTTTCAGTTTGACTTTATTGATTAAGTGGACAGGAAGTCATAAAGAAAAACAACAAAGCTTGTGGAGTGCCGTGTCCTTTATTAACTTACATTGCCATCAGCTTCAATTTGTGTCTAATCTCTGCTCTGGTCAAACACCTCGTCATTGATTAATAACCCAACATTACAGAACAGTCGATTTCCCCAGCGCTCATGCAGTGAAATCTCAGCTAAAAACGTCATTCACAGTAGGTGGGGCAAAGGAAAAAGCCTTGTATTTCCAGATTGACATTTCCAAGACATCCTGAAAATCTCTACAGCCAATGAAACTCTTCTGAAGCGTTGTTGCAGGAAAACAGCAACCAGTTTGCACACAGCAAGCTTTCACAGACAGCCTTGTTATAGTGACCGTGTGATCAGTTTTGGTTCAGCCACATTCGTAATAGTGTTTTCTGTTTCAATTTCACCTGTAATTCATCTTTTCACACACTGGCCTCTGAGACACAAGGTTCCATGTTCCAAATCCCACACTAGGGAAACATCAACTCTGCCCGCAGTTCCTTCTATAGGAAGGGTAATATTAAATTAGAAACAGCGCAGAAAAGATTTACTGGCATGCTACCTGAATTGGAAGGTTTGAGTTAGAGGGAGAGGCTGGATAGCTGGGTCCTTTTTTCCCCTGAACTGTAGGGGATCTTATAGAGGTCTATAAAATCATTAGACACACAGATAAGGTAGCTAGCTTTTCCCCATGGTAAGGGAGTCTAAAACTGGAGGGCATAGATTTAAGGTGAGAGGGGAGAGATACAAAAGGGTGCTGGGGGCAATGTTTTCACACAGAGGGTAGTGTGTGACTGGAACGAGCTGCCAGAGGCAGTGGTGGAAGTGAGTACAATTTTGTCATTTAAGAAACATTTAGACAGGTACATGGATGGGATAGGTATGGAGGGATGTGGACCCAATGCAGGCAAATGGGAGCAGTTTAATTGTGAAAACTGAGGGGGCAGGGGCCTGTTTCCATGTTATCGACCTTGATGATTCTGTGACTCTGTGACTGAAGGAGGTAGTACGCTGTCAGAGATGCTGAGATTGAGAGGAAATGTTCAAAGAATCATAGAATTGTTTCGCTGTAACGGTGGCCACTTGGCCCCTCAGGCCTGTTCCGGTTCTATTCCCTAATACCAACCTCCTGTCTTGTCCCCACAGCCCCACACACCGTTTCTATCGGAATAATCATCCAATTCCTCAGCTGGACCTGCCTCCATCCCTTTTCCAGTCAGTGCCTTCCATACGCTAACTACTCGCCGAGTGAGAAAGTGTTTTCCTCACATCACTGTTGCTTAGTTTGCACAGCTATGCCCCTCTTGTTCTTGTTTCTTTCTCGAGCAGGAACTTCTCCCTGTCTACTCTCTCCAGATCACCCATGATGCTGAAAACCTCCATCAGATCTCCTCTCAGCCTTCTCTCCAGGGAGAACAGTCCCAACCTCCTCAATCTATCCTCATCTCTGCGGTTTCTCATCCCTGGAACCATTCATGTCAATGGTTTCTGGACTGTCTGTCCAATGTGTTCATATCTTTCTGATAAAGTGGTGCTCACAAATACATATCCTACTCTAATGTTAATTCAGCACGCCAACTGAGATCTAACAAGTGTCTGGTACAAGTTCAACATTATCTCCTTGCTCTTGTTCTCCATGAAGTGGATGTAGAAAATTCCGTGACCCTACTTTGTGGAGGAACAGGAGAGCTTTCCATGGCATCTAGGTCACTATTTATTCTCCAATCCACATCACCAAAACAGATGATCTGGCCACTGTCCCATTTGTGGGAGCTTGCTGTGTGCAAATTTGAAGAGAAGGCAATGACCTCGAGGTCTTATCGCTAGATAATTAATACAGCAACCCAGATGATGGAATTTACATTCAATAAAAATCTAGAATTAAGAGTCCAACGATGACCATGTAAATGTTGACAATTGTCAGGAAAAATCCATTTAGTTCATTAATGTCTTTGAAGGACCATCCTACCTGGTCTGACCTGCATATGGCTCCAGAACCACAATGATATGGTTGAGTCTTGACTGCTCTCTTGGATGGGCAGTGATTGCTGGGCCAGCCAGTGATGCCCACATCCTGTGATTGACGTGGTGTGGGTATCACAGAGCCATGGCTGCAAGGGAACCAGGGCTAGGAACTAAATATCCAAGGATACGTGTCCAATCAAAATGACAGGCAGATGGACAGAGGGAGCGGAGTTGGCTTGTTAGTAAGAAATGGAATTAAATCGACAGCAAGAAGTGATATTGAGTCGGAAGGTGTAGAATCTGTGTGGGTGGAGTTGGGGAGCCATAAGCAAGGAAAGACCCTGATGGTAGTAAAATGCACATGGGTGTGGTTAGGCCAGGGTGGTTTGCCACTTCTTGGTGCACAGTAGATCCTTGGAACAGATTCCCAGCTGATGCCATGAATGTTGACTCAGGGCATGTGCTCACAAGGGATCTGGATCAGTTCAAATCTGAGCACCTCTTGGAATAGTTAGATGGATCCCAGGTACCATTATCATGGTCAGTGGAGTACAGGACTTGCTCTCAGTTAATTGAATTGATTAAAGTGGGATTTTCCAACATTTTTCTCTCCTCACTGACCTTGGATCTGGATCCAATAGTCTTGACTTGTGCTGGAGATGGATCGTGGGGAGAAGAGTTGTCTAATCATTGAACTTTAGGGTCTTAAACCAAACTGATAGCCTTTCCCATCGGGTTGAGCCAGTGCTGGTAGGATGAATGAACAGTATTATACTTCCAAAGGTGATGTTGAGACCTGCCTTGAAGATGTTTGGATGGAGATGCCCTTCCATACGTGTTTCATATACTCATTCTCATTGTTGCTTCTTGCACTAACCCTTCTAACAACTCCTTTTAATTTGCAGTTTGCAGGCTGCATGACCAGCTCAACCTTGAATAAGTTCCCTTCTATGTCCAGCCTCCATGTACGTATTGGCTTTATTTACATAACTTCAGTGTCACGTTTCGGGCGGCTTTAATCACACAATCTGGGTTAGACCTTCGAAACTTCTTGGGCTGAGTGTTCTTAATTCCTTTCTTGTAGAAATCTCTCCTCTAGTTCCTGAAGACTTCACAGGAATCATTTCAATGTACCTAACGGGTTATATATTTGCTGTTGCACTATCGATCACATAGTTGCCTCCTGGTACTGCAATGAGGAGCTGTTTTCTTTCTTCATTGCAGTCACTATGGTGAAGAGTTTCCAGGTGACAGTGAAGAACCAGTGGTTACAGTCCAGATCAAGTAGAGCATAACTTGGAGGGTAGCTTGGAGGTTGAGGGTTGGACTTTATATCTGGTGTCCTTATCCTTGGAGAGATAAAACCCATATTGGCATCAATAGCCATTTGGTGTTTGACCACCAGGGTCATATGAAATGGGGTCTTTCATATGGGTACTGTGGCCTAGTGGCTATACTGCTGGGTTAAAATTCATGACATAATGAGCTCAAATCCTATCCGAACCCATTTGAACTCAATGAACCTGGTAGTTTATGGGTTAAGTCTAGGAAGCAATGTATATTGGATAGAAATAGTGCTCAGGGATGTAGGGAAATAGCATGTGATTGGGACTAGGTAACAGAACCTAGGCAGGCACAGTGGGCTGAATGGCCTCCTTCTGTGCTTCAACAATATTGTACCCACCTATCACTCCACCATTCATATGTCTGCAGCTCCATACCAGGGTAACTGCGCTAACGTACTTGATCATCCAGAGTAACTAGAGATGGACAATAAGTTAAACATTCAGCATCAATGGGGAAACATTGAGCCAACCCTCACTGGTTTAAAGATTCCTGAACATTTCAATTCCAGACTGGACGAGAATAAATCCTGTGTCTTTGCTCATCACTGTCCCTTTGTTTCTGCCTGTCTTGAACTATTGGTGAAAAGTTTTGGGGATGTTGGTTGTCATGATATCTCCTGTTTGGAAGATATAAACTGGCCAGTGTGAGGACGCTATAGTAATTGATGCTTAAAAATTTGGAAGAACCGAAAGATTCAGGAAACATACTAGAATCTTCCTAAATATTCCCGAACTCAGGAGGAGCAGCGCATCTGACCATCGAGCTGACTGTCTCCCACCTCAGGGATAAATCGTTACTTTTACTTGTTAGTTGAAAAGCTCACGAGTTGTTTAACAGTCTGACAGGATGGCGACTGTATTGCTTTCATATCTAAGCACTTCTCGCTGGGACGGTGTAATGAAATGGTGAGAATGCTTACAGTCTGGTTGCAAATCTGACAAATGGTGCCATGGATTCTCCAAATTGCTTTTATCATTCCCCCACCCTGGGGTGAAGGGAATGTGTTTGTACATTCTCCCCATGTCTGCGTGGGTTTCCTCCAGGTGCTCCGGTTTCCTCCCACAGTCCAAAGGTGCTAGGGTGGGGAGAGGAGAAGATCACGACTGACAAATACCCCACTAGATGTCGCCATTCCTGGGTGGAGCGGGGACTGAGCTTTGGACTCAGCGATTCTAAGGCCATTGAGGTCAGGCCTTCCTTTAATTTAAGGACTTAGCTCTGCTAATTAAATATGCTGATACCATATGCCCAGAAGCAGATTTAAAAGGTTTGGAAAGGATCAGGAAGCAATCATTGGGCACCGGGCTCTCAATGTGTTGCTGGAAAAGTGCAGTAGGTCAGGCAGCATCCAAGGAACAGGATGCTGCCTAACCTGCTGCGCTTTTCCAGCAACACATTTTCAGCTCTGATCTCCAGCATCTGCAGTCCTCACTTTTTCCACCGGGCTCTCAATCCCTGGGGAAGGTTGGAGATCTGCAAACCGAGGGAGCTGAGGGGACCAAGGACATTGAAGTCCTGGGAAAGCAGATGTTGAAGCACGAGACAGTACCCTCATTCTCAAAAAAAAATCATTTCTGTACCAATTTCAAACCCCTTATGTCAGATATTGGAACTTCAATTTGATGAATAAATCTGCAATTGAAAGTATGTCTCAATGATGGTAATTGCAACATCTATCATCGATTGTTGGAAAAGCTCGTCTTTTTTTCTAATATCCTTTAGGAAAAAAAATCTGTCCCATGTAGTGACTATAACGAGGTCAGCCGGGTGGACATAGAATACGACTTCCCTGATTGGGGCTGTTAATCTGGCCTAATGGGAGCTCTGGCTGACAGATATAAACAGGAGGGTCAGAGTTCTCTTCACTCTGAGAGCTGGTGCTGAGGGAACTGGATCAGTGTTAAGGACTCTCCATGTGTAAATGAAGGGTGACTTGGTGACAGGACACCGGCCTCGTTGGGCTTATTTCACCCTCTTTATCTGGTCTGGCCTACACGTGACCCCAGACCCACAGCAACGTGGTTGACTCTTAATGACCTTCTAACATGACCTCAGGAGCCATTCTGTTGTACCAAACTGCTGCAGAGATCCAATTGATTGCAGCAGGTTGCCAATGTAGCTCCCTACCCCCTTCAAAAGGGTAGTTAGAGATGGGCAGCAAATGCTGGCATTGCCAACGAAACCCATATCCCATGATTAATTTGAAAATAAGTTGGTCCTGTTCCATGTGTGGAGTAAGTGTTCACTCGATTACGCTTTGAGTTCAAGAAACAGTTCAGAGGAGGTTCACTGGATTTCTTCCAGCAATAAAGGGGGTGACCTTCTGAAGAGAGATTGAGCAGTTTAGGTCCAGACTCCCTTGAGTTTAGAAATACGAGAGGAGATCTAATTGAGGGATATAAGATGTTAAAGGGGATTGGTAAAGTGGATATGCAAAGAATGCCCCTCATGAGGGGTATTCTAGAACGACAGGCCATCATTTTAGGGTAAGGGATGGCAGATCTAAAACAGAGACGAGGTGAAATTACTTCTGTCAGAGGGTTTTGAATTGGTGGCATTCACCAACTGGGAGAGTGGAAGATGCCAGGTGGTTCAGTGGATAGTACTGCCACCTCAGAGTGCCAGGGATCTGGGTTCGATTCCAGCTTCAGGCGACTGACTGTGTGGAGTTTGCACGTTCTCCCCGTGTCTGCGTGGGTTTCCTCCGGGTGCTCCGGTTTCCTCCCACAGTCCGAAGATGTACAGGTCAGGTGGATTGGTCATGAGAAATACGGATTTGGGGGGGGGGGGGAGGTTGAGTCGAGATGGGATCCTCTTTGGAGGGTTGGTGAAGACTTGATGGGCCGAAAGGCCTCTTTCTGGGCTGTTGGGACCTAAGTTTAAGGTGATGGACAGATGTTTAATTAGTAATGGGTTGAAGGGTTATGGAGAGCAGACAGGAAAGTGGGGTTGTGGCCGAGATGAGATCAGCCCTGATCATAGTAAGTGGCAGAGCAAATTTGAGGGGCTGAATGGTCTCCTCCTACTCTAGGTTCTCATGTTCTAACTGAAGTTTTGTCTTCATTTGCATTGCTACACTCGGCAGATTCAGGAGACCATGTGGGTGAGTTTCTGAGTCCTTACCGATCTACACCGGTCTCGTTTACCGTTCAGTGACTGCACGAAGGTGATCATCCTCTGAGTTATGGCATTCACTTGCGGCACGGTGGCTCAGCAGTTAGCACTGCTGCCTTACACTGCCAGGGACCCGGGTTCAATTCCAAGCTTGGGCAACTGTCTGTGTGGAGTTTACACATTCTCCCCGTGTCTGTGTGGGTTTCCTCCCACAGTCCAAAGCTGTGCATGTCAGGTGAATTGGCCATGCTAAATTGCCCATAAGAGTTCAGGGATGTGTACGTTAGGAGCATTAGTCAGGGGAAATGCAGAATGAGAGGGTAGGGGGTTGGGGTTTGGGTGGGATAGCCTGTTCCACACTGTAGGTATTCTATGTTTCTATGACTTGGAGAGTCAGAAGGAGCAGAGACCATGGTTAGAAGTCCTCAGAGTGAGGGGCAGGCGTAGGTGTAGTGGCCATCACTAAGGGGAAGGTGCTAGGCTACCAGAAAGGTCTGAAGGTGGATAAATCACCCAGACCAGAGGGGCTACCACCCTGAAGTCTGAAGGAGAAAGCTGAGCAGATTGCAGAGGCGTTGCTGGTGATGGGAGGGACCCAGAGGACTGGAAAATGCCGAATGTAACACACCTTTTTAAGAAGGGATAGAGTCAGAAGACAGGAAACTGCAGGCAGGTTAGCTCCGTCGTTGGTAAGATTTTAGAGTCTATTGTCAGAATCATAGGGTTGTACAGTACAGAAATAGACCACTTGATCCAACTCATCCATGCTGACCAGATATCCCAACCTAATCTACTCCGAATCATAATCTACTCCCGTTTGCCAACATCTGGTTCATATCCCTCAAACCCTTCCAATTCATTAGCCGATTGCAATGCCTCTTAAATGTTGTAATTGTATCAGTCTCCACCACTTCCTCTGGCAGCTCATTCCATACACACACCACCCTCTGCGTGAAAAAGTTGCCTCTTAGGTCCCTTTTAAATCTTTCCCCTCTCACATTAAATCTGTGCCCTCTAGTTTTGGACTCTCCCACCCCAAGGAAAAGACCCTGGCTATTGACCCTCTCCATGCCCCTCATGATTTTATAAGCCTCTATAAGGTCACTCCTCAGCCTCCGACGCTCCAGGGAAAACAGCCCCAGCCTGTTCAGCATCTCCCTGTAGCTCAAATCCTCCAACCCTGGCAACATCCTTGTAAATCTTTTTTGAAACCTTTCAAGTTTCACACAATCATTTCTATAGGAAGGAGACCAGAATTGCACACATTATTCCAACAGTGGCCTAACCAATATCCTGTACCACTGTAACATGACATTCTAACTCCTATAGAAGAAAGTGAGGATTGCAGATGCTGGAGATCAGAGCTGAAAATGTGTTGCTGGAAAAGTGCAGCAGGTCAGGCAGCATCCAAGGAGCAGGAGAATCAATGTTTCGGGCATGAGCCCTGAAGAAGGGCTCATTCCAACTCCTACACTCAATGTTCTGACCAATGAAGGCAAGCATTCCAAGTGCCTCCTTCATCACCAGGTCTACCTGCAACTCCTCTTTCAAGGAATTATGTACCTGTACCCCTCGATCTGTTGTTCGGCAACACTGTCCAGGATCCTACCATTCGTTGTGGAAGTCCTGCCCTGGTTTGCCTCATATTTACCTAAATTAATATCATCTACAGATCCTAGGCCCACTAGCCGATCTGTTAAAGGTCTTGTTGTATTCTGAGGTAACCTTCTTCAATGTCCACCACACCACCAATTTTGGTGTCCTGTGCAAAGTTACTAACCATATCACCTTTATTCACATCCAAATCATTTATATAAATGACAAAAAGCATTGGACCGAGCACACATCCTTCTGGCACAGCACTGGTCACAGGCTGCTAGTCTGAAAAGCAACCCTTCAGCATCACCCTCTGACTTCTACTTTCAATCCAATTTTGTATCCAATTGGCTAACTCCCCCTGGATCCCATTACAAAAAACATTACAGCACAGGAGTAGGCCCTTCGGCCCTTCAGACCTTCGCCGACATGTAAAACCATGTGACCTCATTAACCAGTCTACCATGTGGAACCTTGTTGAATGCTTTGCTGATGTCCATATAGACAAGGTCTACCACCATGCCTTAATCAATCTACTTTGTCATCTCTTCAAAAAACTCAGCCAAGCTCGTGAGACATGATTTCCCACGCACAATGCCATGCGGACTATCCCTGATCAGTCCTCACCTTTCCAAAAGCATGCAAATCCTGTCACTCAGAATCCCTCCAAGACTGTACCCATCACTGATGTCAGGCTGACCGGTCTGTAGTTCCCTGACTTTTCCTTACCACCTTTCTTAAATAATGGCACATTATCCAACCTCCGGTCTTCCGACACCTTACCTGTGACTATCGATGATCCAAATATCTCAACATGGGGCCTGGCAATCCCTTGCTTTCCATAGAGCTCTGAGAAGCATTTAATCAGGACCCAGGGATTTATCCACCTTTATACATCCAGCATGTCCTCCTCTGTAATATGGACTCTTTCCAATATGTCATTATTTATTTCCCTAAGTTCCCTAGCTTCCAGGTTCTTCTCAATAGTCATAGGGCCTGGCAATCTCTTCCCTTGCTTTCCATAGAGCTCTGAGAAGCATTTAATCAGGACCCAGGGATTTATCCACCTTTATACATCCAGCATGACCTCCTCTGTAATATGGACTCTTTCCAATATGTCATTACTTATTTCCCTAAGTTCTCTAGCTTCCAGGTTCTTCTCAATAGTAAATACTGACACAAAATATTCGTGTGGTATCTCGCCCATCTCAGAGGAGAAAGTGAGGACTGCAGATGCTGGAGATCAGAGTCAAGAGTGAATTGCTGGCCACAATCTCACCCATCTCCTGTGGCTCCACACATCGTTGATCTTTGAGGGGCCGTATTCTCTCCCTAGTTACCCTTTTGTCCTCAATGTGTTTGTGGAATCTCTTGAGATTCTCCTTAACCCTATTTACGAAAACTATCTCAAGATCCCCTTTTATGCCATCCTGATATCCCTCTTTTGTATACTCCTTCTACTCTTGTCCTACCCTAGGGATTCACTCAATCCCAGCTGTCTATACCTAACAATGCCTCCTTTCCCTTGACAAGAATTTAAATTTCCCTAGTTATCCAGCGTTCCCTACACCTACCAGCCTTGCCCTTCACATAAACTGGAACGCACTGTCTCTGGACTCTCGCTGTCTCGTTTTTAAAGGCCTCCCACTTCCCAGCCGTCCCTTTACCTATGAATAGCCTCCCCATTCAACGTTTGAAAGTTCTTGCCTAATGCTGTCAAAATTGCCCTTCCTCCAATTTAGAAATTTAACTTGTAGATCCAGTCTATCCTTTTCCATCACTGTTTTAAAACTAATAGAATTATGGTCACTTGGCCTCAAGTGCCCACCGACTGACACCTTGGTGGCTTGCCCTGCTTTATTTCCCCAAGAGTAGGTCAAGTTTTGTACCTTCTCTTGTAGGTACATCCACATACTGAAACAGAAAACTTCCTTGTATTCACTTAACAAATTCCACTCCATCCAAACCCTGTGACAGTCCCAGCCTATGTTTGGAAAATTAAAACCCCCTTCCCATTACAACGCTATTAGTCTTTCAGATAACTGAAATCTCCTCACATATCTCACCTATCCACTCCACACTTCCACAATAATCTCCAATCTGCATCCATCTATCACCATCCCACCTACCTTTCCCCTAGCCCCACCTCCCCCCCATTTATCTCTGAGCTCCCTTCCCCCTCTCCAGGTCCTGATGAAGGCTCCTGACCTGAAACGTTGACATTCCTGCTCCTCTGATGCTGTCTGACCTGCTGTGTTTTACCAGCTCCATATTTTATTGACTTGATATCCTTCCATATTTGCTTCTCAGTTATTAAGGATGAGCTTGTGGAGTATTTGGAAGGGCATGGTAAAACAGGGCTGAGTCAGCCCAGCTTCACCAAGGGGAGGTCATGCCTGACAAGCCTGTTAGAATTCTCTGAGCAGGGAACAAAGCAAGGGAGAACAGAGGAGAGCCAGTGGATGTGACCTATTTGGATTTACAGGGGTCCTTTGACAAGGTGCTGCACAGGAGGCTGCCCAGTCAGATCAGAGCCCATGGTGTTAGGGGCAAGGTACTGGCATGGATAGAGGATTGGCTGACTGGCAGAAGGCAGAGGGTGGGGATTAAAGGGGTCTTTTTCAGGTTGGAAGCCAGTAACTAGTGGAGTTCCACAGGGGACAGTGTTGGGACCACAGCTATTCATGTTATACATTCACAATCTGGATGAAGGAACTGAGGGCATATTGCAGATGACACTAAGATCGGTGGAGGGACAGGGAGTGTCGAGGAAGCGGGGAGGCTACAGAAGCATTTGGAAAGGCCTGGAGAGTGGGCAAAGAAGTGGCTGATGGAATACAATGTGGGAATGTGTGAGGTCATGCCTTCAGTAGGGAGAATAGAGGCGTGGACTATTTTCTAAATGTGGAAAGGCTTTGAAAATCTGAAGCACAAAGAGACTTGGGGAAGCAAGTTCATGATTCTCTTAAAGTTAACATAAAGGTTCATTTGGCAGCTAGGAAGGTAAATGTTGGCATTCATTTCAAGAGGGCTAGTATACAACAGCAGAGATGTACTGCTGGAGCTGCATAAGGGTCTGCTCAGACTGCGTTTGGAATATAGTGAGCAGTTTTGGGCCACGTATCTAAGGAAGGATGTGTTGGCAATGGAGGAGTTAAGAGGTGACTTACAAGAATGATCCCGGGGGTGAAGGGCTTGTCATATGAGGAGTGGTTGGGGCCTCTGGGTCTGTACTCGATGGGGTTTAGAAGGATAAGGGGGAGGGATCTGATTGAAATGGACAGAATACTGAGAGGCCTGGATAGAGTGGACGGGGAGAAGATGTTTTCATGAGTAGGAGAGGCTAGGACCCAAGGGCACACAGAGTGAGGGAACTGAAATGAGGAATTTCTTCAGCCAGAGGGTGGGGAATCTGTGGAACTCATTGCCACTGAGGGCTGGGGAGGGCAAGTCATTGAGTGTGTTTAAGGTAGAGATAGGTAGGGTCTTGATTGTAAGGGGATCAAGGGTTATGGGAAGAAGGCAGAAGAATGGAGTTGGGAAACACATCAACCATGGTCGAAAGGTGATGCAGATCCGATGGGCTGAATGGCCGAATTCTGTATGTTATGGTCTTACATACATTGGTATTGAGATGTGAAAAAGCATGAAACATCCTGAACTGAGGTGAGGAGTGGGGGGTGCAGGTGGGAAATGAGTAGTCCTGTGAGTGGGAAGATGGAGCTGATTGAAGATGGAATCTGAGCTCAGCATTGAAGCGGGCTGGCCAGGTTGACGTTAGAAGAGGCTGGCAATTTTGACAGGTCTCTGACAGGCGTGTGGGTCAGTTTACCATTGAACTCGGGGGCACAGTTCCTGGGCTGGCATCCCAGCTGGGTGCAGGTGAAGAGAGTGTGTGTAAAGCTGTGGTTTGTCTGTCTCGCTCTTGCCTGGCACCAGTTTCAGCCCCATGTGTTTTGCAGCTGGCAGGTAAACTGGGAAAGCTGAAAAGGTGAGGTTTGTCCATGGGCTCTGTGTACTTCTGACGCCGACCCGTCATTGACCTAACGTGCCTCTGATAAAGTTGCTTTGGTTACCTTCAGGAAGACGAGTTTGTGGATTGGTGGAGTAAGTTCTACGCATCAATGGGTGACACCAGCAAATGTGGAACGTACCTGGAGAAAGGCTTGGACACGCTTCAGGTAAACCATGCAGTTTGTTCCGTTCTGGGTATTATCTGTGTTGATCACTGTGCTTCAGGATAAATTCGTCCAATCGTTGTTTTGGAACCATGCACAGCTTGATTTGCATTTCTCTGTTGTACGGGTTACAAAGGGAGAAAGAACTGATTGAGTTTGATTTCAGGTTTTGAGTTTAGGGAGTGATGATGGGCTGTCTGGGGTGTGTTTGTTTGTGAGCATTTAAAAAGAGCCCTCATGGTGAAACGTTCAGGTCTTTATATTCGCAATACTGTTCCCTGGTGCATTCCCAATGCATGTCTCATCCAATCAGTGCCCACGTGCCAACCAGTCACACCCTGTTTCTGTTGCTGTATAAATTATTGTTCCTCTTGAAATGTGGCATTTTTGTTTCCATCCTGATACAGTTTGGATATCATATTTTTTTTCAATAATATTCCTTGAATATTATGCAAATCCATCACAGACTAACTACCTTAGTCATTGTCATAAAGATGTACAGCTTTAATTCAACTCATCCATGGTGACCAGATATCCCAACCCAATCTAGTCCCACCTGCCAGCACCCGCCCCATATCCCTCCAAACCCTTCCTATTCATAAACCCATCCAAATGCCTTTTAAATGTTGCAATTGTACCAGCCTCCACCACTTCCTCTGGCAGCTCATTCCATACACGTACCACCCTTTGTGTGAAACAGTTATCCCTCAGGTCCCTTTTAAATCTTTCCCCTCTCACCATAAACCTGTGTCCTCTAGTCCCACCCCAGGCAAAAGACCTATCCATGCCCCTCATGGTTTTATTAACCTCTATAAAGTCACCCCTCAGCCTCCGATGCTCTAAGGAAAACAGCCCCAGCCTGTTCAGCCTCTCCCTAACATTTTTTTACTCTTTTCTGAACCCTTTCAAGTTTCACAACATCTTTCCGATAGGAAGGAGACCAGAATTGCAGGCAGTATTCCAACAGTTGGGTAAAAACAATGACTGCAGATGCTGGAAATCAGATTCTGGATCAGTGGTGCTGGAAGAGCACAGCAGTTCAGGCTCGTCGGATGCTGCCTGAATTGCTGTGCTCTTCCAGCACCACTGATCCAGTATTCCAACAGTTGCCTAACCAATGTCCTGTACAGCCGCAACATGACCTCCCAACTTCTGTACTCAATGCTCTGACCGATAAAGGAAAGCATACCAAGCGCCTTCTTCACTATCCTGTTTCCCTATGACTCCACTTTCAAGGAAATACCTGCACTCCAAGGTCTCTTTGTTCAGCAACACTGTCTAGGACCCCTGGATAGATAATATCAGCTTTTGATATCTTACACAGCATGGAACAGCTTGGGGAAGCTGGGAATCAATGTGCTCATGAGACAAGAACAGGCTGAGACTATGGATCCATGAGAAATGACCTGGTGGTTGATTTTGGGAAAGAGGTGGAAGTAGACTATTTGGGGTTAGGGGACAATGAAATTAGAAGCTTTTCGACTCGGGGTAAATCTCCAGAAAAGATGATATGTCTGACAGAGCAATATCCCTCAACTGGCGATCTGATGATAACCAGACTATCTGCTGTGGTGGTATTGGTTTAGAGAGAAATATTAGCTCAGGAAGAACATTCCTGTGTTTCTCCAAAATGGTGCCCTTTATGTCCATCTGAGTGGCAGATGGGAGGTGGATTTAACAAAACCACTATTGGAAGAGTTTGGAACAGTGTCAACAGGCAGAAACTGTTTGCACTGATGTCGGATTAAGGTATTTAGTAAAAGAACCATAGGTGACTTGGTGGAAGCCTTTTCAACACAGTGAGTGCATCGGGTCTGGAATGAGTTGCCTGGGGATGTGGTGGAGGCCAATGCTGGCTATCAGAAGCACCCGAAGAGAAACCAAAAGGCAGGGTTATTGGGGAAGTGTGTGTTGGGCGGTGGGGGTAATTGGACGAGCTGAGTAGCTCTTGCAAAGCGCCTGGCTGGACCCAACAGGCCCAATGGCCTCCTCCCATGCTGTAACCTTCTGTGCTTTGTTAAGCCCCTGAATAAACAATGCGGGACTGTCCTGGCTGTTCATCCTTTGTGTCCCCTCAGGTCTACAATGTCGAGCTGGAGAAGGTCGAGGCGTTCGAAGGGTTAACAGATTTCTGCCGTACCTTCCCTCTGCATCGTGGGAAGACTCAGGGTGAAGATGAGGATCCTTCAGTGGTGGGAGAATTCAAGGTGAGGGGGCAGGTTCCATACCATCCGCATTTGACGCTGTCCTGCCCCTCAAAGTTGTGTCGTTGGAGAATCCAGGGGTGACCCTATACGGTACTGAAACTAAAAGAGTCAGAGGACCAGCCTCACCAATGTTGTCATGAAAAGTGGGGCCAATTGGATTGTCCCAGGGAGGCACAGTCACTGGTTCAGTCCTTAATCACTCCTGAATTACTAAGGTAAGCAGGTGGTACTTTTGTAACTAACTGGAGAAAGGGAAGCCAGCTGTGGTGACTGCTTCTAGTCACACCTAACCTGTCCTTTATCCTTCCATGGGTTGTGGGCATCCCAGCTGGACCAGCATTTATTACCCAGCCATAACCGGAGAGGAGGGGAGCTACCCTGTGAAGAGATGTTGAGCCCCCGGGGACTGTACTTGCTAGAATTTAGCAGAATGAGAGGGAATCTTACAGAAGCATACAAAATTATGAAATAAGATAAAGGCAGGCAAGTTGTTTCCGTTGGTGGGTGAGACTAAGATGAGGGGACATGGCCTCAAGATGAGGGGGAGTAGATTTAGGACAGAGATGAGGAGGAACTGCTTTTCCCAGAGAGTAGGGAATCTGTGGAATTCTCTGTCCAAGGAAGCTTCACTAAATATATTCAAGACACAGTGGGTCTTTGCATGGTAGAGGAATTAAGGATTATGGGGATGATGCAGGTAGGAGGAGCTGAGGATAGATCATCCATGATCTCAATGAATGGCAGAGCTGGCTCGATGGGCCGAATGGCCTACTCCTGCTTCTATTACTATGATAAACCACCCTGGAGAAGGTGATGGTGAACTACCCAGAGACTTTGATTG
This sequence comes from Chiloscyllium plagiosum, assembly GCF_004010195.1. Classification (NCBI taxonomy): domain Eukaryota; kingdom Metazoa; phylum Chordata; class Chondrichthyes; order Orectolobiformes; family Hemiscylliidae; genus Chiloscyllium; species Chiloscyllium plagiosum. The sequence goes on from NC_057710.1 coordinate 5,046,649, forward strand.
GTGGTAAGTTACACAAGATTTGCCAGAAAACTGCAGTGTGGTCAATTCCACTTGCTGATCAGGGAGGGGAAGGGGAGAACAGTGGGCTACTCACTTTAACATGAGCCGCGAAGAACTCTTCTGATCTCCTGTTGAGTAGATTTGACATAACCTTGCCACTGCATTGCAGGGAATGTGGGAGCTAATTACAGCAGAGCAAGATATAGGACAGAAGACTGATGTAGTTTCTTTACTCAGAGAGTAGTTGGGGGGGTGTGGAACACACTGCCTACAACAGCAGTAGACTCGCCAACTTTAAGGACATTTAAATGGTCATTGAATAGACATCTGGATTAGAATGGAATAGCGTAGGTTAGATGGGCTTCAGATTGGTACCACAGGTCGGCGCAACATCAAGGGCCAAAGGGCCTGTACTGCGCTGTAATGTTCTATGTTCTATCCCACCAACTCCCCAAGCATCAGGGTAAATCCATGGGCCTGACAACATTCAGGATGGTATGTCGTGCGTGAGTACACTGAACAGTGGTCTAACCTACTTAATGCTGTTGATATCTTCAGGGCAGCTTCAAGATCTATGCCCTTCCTGACGACCCCTCAGTGCCTAACCCTCCTCAGCAATTCCACCAACTGCCAGCCAGCGGACTCCAGGAGTGTCTCGTCAGGGTTTATGTCATCCAGGCCTTTGGACTTCAGCCGAAGGACTCCAATGGAAAGGTCGGTGCTCCTTCATGAGAAGCTGTTCCCCATGTCTCTGTTTAATAAAACCTTCACTTTCTGTTTGCTCCACTCATCAGATCTGCTTTCTCTTGGAGGAGTTGCTTGTTTCCTCCATCCAGTTTCATTTGAGGTTTTAAGACCTTTTGCATATCCGCAATATATTTCACTACCTGAGGCATTCCAGAGTAAGGGCCTGATGGCCAATGAAGTATTTTTGAAATATCGTTGCTGTTGAGGTAAAGAAAGCGCAGAAATCAGAAACAAAGCCAGGATTAGCTGGAGAATCTCAGCAGGTCTGGTAGCATCTATGGAGAGAAATCAGACTTAACGTTTCAGGTTCACCGGCCCTTCCTTAGAACTGATGGTAGCCTGGAAACGGTGTGTTTTTCTGCAGAAGAAAGGGTGGTGGTGGGGAGGGGTTAAGGAGTAAATGATAAGTGGAGCTAGAAGAGAGAAGAAGAGTTGGGCAGACAAAGGAGTGGATAAAATTCAGTTTAGGAGAATGAACTCTACTGAGGAAGGCGCTTAGTATGCTTTCCTTTATTAGTCAGAGTATTGAGTACAGGAGTTGGGAGGTCATGTTGTGGCTGTACAGGACATTGGTTAGGCCACTGTTGGAATATTATGTGCAATTCTGGTCTCCTTCCTATCGGAAAGATGTTGTGAAGCTTGAAAGGGTTCAGAAAAGATTTACAAGGATGTTGCCAGGGTTGGAGGATTTGAGTTATAGGGAGAGGCTGAACAGGCTGGGGCGTCGGAGACTGAAGGGTGGCCTTATAGAGGTTTATAAAATCATGAGGGACATGGATAGGATAAATAGACAAGGTCTTTTCCCTGGGGCCGGGGAGTCCAGAAGTAGAGGCCAGAGGTTTAGGGAAGATAAAAGAGGCAGGCTGGGTGGGTTGGCCATGCTACATTGTGCATAATGTCCAGGGATGTGCAGGCTGTGTGGGTTGCCCATGCTAAATTGTCCGTAGTGTCCAGGGATGGGCAGGCTAGGTGGATTGGCCATGCTAAATTGTCCATAGTGTCCACGGATATGCAGGCTGGGTGGATTGGCCATGCTAAATTGTCCATAATGTCCAGGGATGTGCAGGCTGGGTGGGTTGGCCATGTTACACTGTCCGCGGTGTCCATGGATATGCAGGCTGGGTGGGTTGGCCATGCTACATTGTCCGTAGTGTCCAGGGATATGTAGGCTTGGTGGGTTGGCCATGCTAAATTGTCAATAATGTCCAGGGATGTGCAGGCTGGGTGGGTTGGCCTGCTACATTGTCCGTAGAGTCCAGGGATGTGCAGGCTGGGTGGGTTGGCCATGCTAAATTGTCCGTAGTGTCCAGGGATGTGCAAGCTGGGTGGGTTGGCCATGCTACATTGTCCGTAGTGTCCAGGGATGTGCAGGCTGGGTGGGTTGGCCATCCTAAATTGTCCGTAGTATCCAGGGATGTGAGACCTAAGGGGCAACATTTTCACACAGAGGGTGGTACGTGTATGGAATGAGCTGCCAGAGGAAGTGGTGGAGGCTGGTACAATTGCAACATTTAAAAGGCATCTGGATGGGTATATGAATAGGAAGGGTGCTGACAAATGGGACTAGATTAGGTTGGGATATCTGGTTGGCATGGATGGGTTGGGTCGAAGGGTCTGTTTCCATGCTGTACATCTCTATGACTGTATGAATAGCTGCTAATTAGTGGCTAACAATGGGGAGTGTGTGGGGGCTGGAATAAGGACATGGGGCAAAATGCCTTCAGCCCTAAAACTGATGAACTATAGAAAGCTATAGAGTTTCCTCTGTAGAGGAAAATGGGGTGCTGTTCTTTCAGCTTATGCTGAGTTATCCTGGAGCACGGCAACAAGCCTGAGACAGAGATGTTGGCTGGGGAACAGGGTGGGTGTTGATTTGTCAGGCAGCTGGAAGCTCAGGGTCATTTGTATGGGCAGAACGCAGGTGCAGAAATCAATTTGTTCACAACAAGATCCTAGAAACAGCAAAATTGATCACCAGATAATTTATCGTTTGAGCTTGTTTGACAATTAAATAGCTGTGCAAGAAACTTCCCTGCTCTTCTTGAAAGTAATGCCGTCAAATCTTTTGCCTACATGTCTTGTTGGCACGGTGGCCCAGTGGTTAGCACTGCTGCCTCACAGCGCCAGGAACCTGGGTTTGATCCCACCTTGGGTGACTGTGTGGAGTTTGCACATTTACCCCGTCTTGTTTGCTGTGGGTTTCCCCCAAATGCTCTGAGTTCCTCTCACAGTCCAAAGATGTGCAAGTTAGGGAGATTGGCCATGCTAAATTGTCCGTAGTATCCAGGGATGTGCAGGCTGGGTGGGTTGGCCATGCTAAATTGTCCGTAGTGTCCAGGGATGGGCAGGCTAGGTGGATTGGCCATCCTAAATTGTCCGTAGTATCCAGGGATGTGCAGGCTGGGTGGGTTGGCCATGCTACATTGTGCATAATGTCCAGGGATGTGCAGGCTGGGTGGATTGGCCATGCTAAATTATCCGTAGTGTCCAGGGATGTGCAGGCTAGGTGGATTGGCCATCCTAAATTGTCCGTAGTATCCAGGGATGTGCAGGCTGGGTGGATTGGCCATGCTAAATTGTCCGTAGTGTCCAGGGATGGGCAGGCTAGGTGGATTGGCCATGCTAAATTATCCGTAGTGTCCAGGGATGTGCAGGCTGGGTGGGTTGGCCATCCTAAATTGTCCGTAGTATCCAGGGATGTGCAGGCTGGGTGGGTTGGCCATGCTAAATTGTCCATAGTGTCCACGGATATGCAGGCTGGGTGGATTGGCCATGCTAAATTGTCCGTAGTGTCTAGGGATGTGCAGGCTGGGTGGGTTGGCCATGCTACCTTGTCCATAGTGTCCAGGGATGTGCAGGCTGGGTGGGTTGGCCATGTTACACTGTCCGCGGTGTCCATGGAAATGCAGGCTGGGTGGGTTGGCCATGCTACATTGTCCGTAGTGTCCAGGGATATGTAGGCTTGGTGGGTTGGCCATGCTAAATTGTCCGTAGTGTCCAGGGATGTGCAGGCTGGGAGGGTTGGCCATGCTAAATTGTCTGTAGTGTCCAGCGATGTGCAGGCTGGCTGGGTTGGCCATGTTATATTGTCCGTAGTGTCCAGGGATATGCAGGCTGGGTGGGTTGGCCATGTTATATTGTCCGTAGTGTCCAGGGATGTGCAGGCTGGGTGGGTTGGCCATGCTAAATTGTCTGTAGTGTCCAGTGATGTGCAGGCTGGGTGGGTTGTCCATGGGAAATGCAGGATTACAGGGATAGGAGTGTGGATCTGCATGGGCATGCTCTTCAGACAGTCGGTCTGGATTCGATGGGCCGAATGGAGTATCCATACTGTAGGGATTCTATGTCAGCCAGACTTGCTAAGGACAGTAGATTTCCTTCCCTGGGGACTAACTGAACAAAGTGGGTTTTTATAACAATCCGTGGTGCAGCTACATTAGAAGACAAGCTGTTGTCCAATGGAATCCAAACCCAACTTGGGAGACTGTAATGATCTCTTCAACATCTGAACACTTTTACCTTCCATATATTCCGATAGTTTCATAGTTACCCTGACTGAGATTCGCTCTGTGATCCAGATTTATTTTTTAATTACTGTAAGCATTTTTTTTATTTACAATAAGTAGTTTTAAATTCCACTGTGAATGCATTTCCCAGAGGATTAGCCCAGCCCCTACAATTGTCAGTCCAGTGACTTTATCACTAAGCCATAGTTAGACTCTTGAATTTACTCAATGATGACCAGAACCCTTCGGGATCGAGGCTTCCTCAGGTTCAGGACAAAAAAGCTGCAGATGATGGAATGCAAGGATGACAAGCAGGAGGCTAGAAGAACACAGCTCTTGCCCCCTAAGGTTGAAAGCCAGCCAAGTGAAGAAATGCATTTTACTTGCGGTCTGTCTTTTATTCATTTGTGTGATGTGGGTGTCACTGGCTGGGCCCAGCATTTATTGCCCGTCCCTAGTTGCCCCTTGAGAATGTGGGGGTGAGCTGCCTTCTTGAACTGCTGCAGCCCATGTGCTGTGGGTTGACCCACAATGCCCTGAGGGAGGGAGTTCCAGGATTCTGACCCAGTGACAGTGAAGGAACGTTGATATATTTCCAAGTCAGGATGGTGAGTGGCTTGGAGGGGAACTTGCAGGGGGTGGTGTTCCCATTTATCTGCTGCCCTTGTCCTTCTAGATGGAAGTGGTCGGGGGTTTGAAGGTGCTGTCTGAGGAATTTTGGTGAATTCCTGCAGGGCATCTTGTAGATAGTACACATTGTTGCAACTGAGCTTCAGTTGTGGAGAGAGTGGAGTGACCTAAATAGGATCTCAATGTCTATCCTTTCAGATCCTCCCCAAAATACACATTTCATTTTCCAAACTTCAGAGCATTATGCCACTTAAGTTCACTTGATAGGATAACCTCAGCTCTCTTATCCTGGGAATCAGTCTGATGAATGGACTCTATAGATATCCTTCCTGGAGAATTAAGGAGGAATCAAGCTTACATTCAGTTCAGCCCAAAGTACTGCCGTAAGGAGAGCACAAAGTCTGCAAAGTTGCTGTCCCTGTGGTCGGGACAGACTGATGAGTCAGTGCTGCTTAAAGCTCCCCTTAGCAGGAGACACGGGAGTGACGGTTGTGGGTGGAGAGTGGTGTTGGGAATGGGGAAGGGGGAGAAGAAATGGCCTCAGTGGAAAAAGGCCAGGATAAAGAGGGCAAATTACTCAGGATACGTCAGGATGGAAAGAAATTCCCAGACGCAGATAATGAGACAACAGTAGGAAAATTAAATGGCAGCAGAAACAGGGGCCAGTACTTGATATCCGTTTACACACACAGCAGCTCAAAGCCAGCTTCCCGTTTCTCTGGAGTGTCACCGATAAGCTTGAAGCATTGTCAAACAAAATCGACACGTATCAATGAACGGCCCCTGAACAAGGCCAGGAAACCCTGTAACAATTTACAGCCGATGAGGTACGTGGCAGCTGGGCTGTGCACAGCAGGATCCCACAAACAGTTGAGGATCAGATCATTGTGTAAACGGAGGGCGTGAGATATTTGAGGTGGAAGGTGGGGAGAGAATGAGGTTAGTCTGCGATGGGAGACAAGGCCTCAACTGATCGTCGCTTCCAAATGGTGGCACCTCTGACTCCACCAACTCCATGTTGGCATCGCACTGAACCGCTGCGGCCTCTGGGTGTGGGCCTTTACCCAGTGGCTTGGCTGATCCGGGAGGGCCAGAGTGCCCTCTCAGGGGTTTTTAATTCCCTGCTCTCTCTTCCTTTTCCAGTGTGACCCGTACGTGAAGGTTTCTCTGGGCAAGAGGTCCGTCAGTGACCAGGACAACTACATCCCATGCACCCTGGATCCTGAGTTTGGAAGGTACAGTTCCCTCGCTCTCGGGTAACGTTTTCCATCGATGGGATAGGCCGTGCGTGCACTGGCTGGATGCAGACGCGAGCCAGGCAGCAAATGCTGGCTGTTCAGCTGTGCTGGTCATCACCCTGTTCCCCTGCACAGCGGCCTGGTTTGCAGCTGGAGCACGGGCCGAGCCCAGACACACGGGTTACAGAGTGGCTGCAGCTAACGGTGGCAAGGCTGGGCGTCTGAACCCTGGCTGTGGGCCCGATGTGAGGGGGAACCTTCTCCAGTCCATGTGCCAAGTAAAGCCCCACCCACTTCCCTGGCATGGGTCAGTCAGATGGCGAGCATTGGGTTCCGGAGTCAGACCGTGTGAACCAGAACATGCAAAATCCGGCCTCCCGTTCCCCAGGAAGGAGCAATTTACTTGGCCTTTTTCTTTTCCCTTCAAATGTGGAGAGTGTTTAAAATTCAGTGAACACTGTGCCTCCCACACGTAGTGTGTGTACCCCTTGGCTGCACTGTGTGAACTTCAGTACCTGCCAACTCAAACATTCACAGACTCACAAGTTGGCTCGTAAAACAGACTTGGGAGTCTTCGGTTATAAAACTCTCAAACCAATGAGGCACCAACAGACTTATTTAATTATCATAAAGGTTTGAGGGATTTTTTTTTGTTGTTTCCCATTCATTTCATTTTCAACGGGGAGAGAGGAATGGGGTATTTTTAAATCCTTTTGGTTCTCATTAAGGTGCAGATGTTCCTGCTGCACTTTTTCCATTCACAGCTCTCGTTGTCAAACAGTCCCTCGGCAGGTAAAACACAGCGTCAAGCTCCCTCTACACTGTTCCCCATCAAACCTTCCCAGGACAGAGATATCACGAGGTTAGATACAGAGTAAAGCTCCCTCTACACTGTCCCCATCAAACCCTCCCAGGACAGGGACAGCACGGGGTTAGATACAGAGTAAAGCTCTCTCTATACTGTCCCCATCAAACACTCCCAGGAGAGGGACAGCACGGGGTTAGATACAGGGTAAAGCTCCCTCTATACTGTCCCCATCAAACACTCCCAGGACAGGGACAGCATGGGGTTTGGATACAGAGTAAATCTCCCTCTACACTGTCCCCATCAAACTCTCCCAGGACAGGGACAGCACGGGGTTTGGATACAGAGTAAAGCTCCCTCTACACTGTCCCCATCAAACTCTCCCAGGACAGGGACAGCACGGGGTTAGAGATAGAGTAAAGCTCTCTCTACACTGTCCCCATCAATCACTCCCAGGACAGGGACAGCACGGGGTTAGATACAGGGTAAAGCTTCCTCTACGCTGTCCCCATCAATCACTCCCAGGACAGGGACAGCACGGGGGTTAGATACAGAGTAAAACGTGATTGACATGGACCCACCAATGCTCCAAGCTGTGACAGGATGACCGGTTACCTTGAAGTGCTGTGTGTTTTGTGTTCCTGCAGGATGTATGAGTTGACTGGAAACCTGCCCATTGACAAGGACCTGAAGGTCACCCTGTATGACTATGATCTCTTGTCAAAGGATGAGAAAATCGGCGAAACTGTGATTGACTTGGAGAATCGCTTCCTCTCTCGATTCGGAGCTCGCTGTGGGTTACCTCAAACCTACTCCATGTAAGTTGTCTGGCTCTCCATTGAGGCTTGTCCTTTGGTTTCCTGAGGTTTTGTGTGCAGGAGGAGCAGCTCATTAATGGTGTGAACCCTACCTTGTGCCCTACAAGTTCGACACTGAGATAAAGGAGGAAGGCATAGTTGGTCACAGTCATGGAAAACCATGCAGCAAATTGGCTCATGGCTCTTTGATAGAATCCTCCACGCAATCCCACTCACCTGCCCTTACCTAATGCTCCTGCCAATGTCCCTTCGTGTACATTGTGATAAGGCAGGCAGATGGCATATAAGAGTCATGTTGCTGCTTTATAAGACGTTGGTTACACCACACTTTGAGTATTGTGTTCAGTCCTGGTCACCACATTACAGGAAGGCTATGGAGGCTTTGGCGAGGGTGCAGAAGAGATTTCTCAGGGTGCAGCCTGGATTAGATGGTATGAGCTATAAGGAATGGCTAGAAAAACTCAGGTTGTTTCTCTGGAGCGGCAGACGCTGAGAGGAGACTTGATAGAAGACTATATAATTATGAGATGGACAGATAGGGATGACAATCAGAATCTTTTTCCCAGAGTTGAAATGTCTAAAACTAGAGGGCATGCATTTAAAGTGAGAGGGAGAAAGTTCAAAGGAGATATTTTTGCATCATTGTTAGCCATGAGTGAAATCCCGGAAGACTGGAGGGTAGCGAACGTTGTGCCCTTATTCAAGAAGGGCAGCAAAGATAAGCTTGGGAACTATAGACCAGTAAGCTACACATCTGTGGTAGGTAAGTTACTTGAGATGATTCTGAGGGATAAGATATACATGCATTTGGAAAGACAGGGCTTGATTAGGAAGAATCAGCGTGGCTTTGTGAGTGGGAGATCATGCCTCACAAATTTGTTCGAGTTCTTTGATGAAGTGGCCAGGACGATTGATTGTTGGAGTCTTTTTCTTTCAGAGTGGAAATGTCAAATGCTAGGGTGCAGAGGTTTAAGGTGAGAGGGGGAAGGTTTCAAGGAGATGTGAGAGGCAGGATTTTTACACAGAGGGTGGTAGGACTTGGAATGTGCTGCCAAAGGAGGTAATAGGAGCTGTTATGATAGCAACGTTTAAGATGCATTTAGACAGACACATGGACAGGCAGGGGGTAGAGGGACAATGACCATGGGCAGGCAGATAGGGTTAGTTTAAAGTGGCATCATGGTCAGCATGGACATGGTGGGTCGAAGGGCCTGTTCCTGTGCTGTACTGTTCTATGTTCTATCTTTCTCCTGCCCATTGTTGTTAATCTTTAAGTTCTCACTTGTTTTGCTCACTTCTCAATCTGGACTCTTGAACAACCAGGTTCTGTCAGCTTCTGTCCACTCTATCCCATTCTTTTGGAACTTTAAACTCTTCTTTATACGCAGAGGCCTGAACTACAAGGATGCAGACATTACGCTGCAGTTATACAAATCTCTGGTCAGACCCCACTTGGAGCACTGTGAGCAGATCTGGGCGCCACACCTTGGGAAGGGTAGATTGGCCTTGGAGGGTATACAGTGCAGATTTACAAGGATGATCCTTGCACTTTAGGGGTTATGAGGAGAGACTGTACAAAATAGGCCTGTTTTGTCTAGAATTTCGAAGGATAGGGGGTGATCTGATCAAAGTCTTCAAATATTGACAGGAAAAGACAGGGTAGATAAAGATTAAGCATTTCCCCTGGGTGAGGATTCTAGAACCAGGGGCGTACTCTGAGAGTTAGGGCCAGAGTGTTGAGGAGAAACGTTAGGAAACGCTTCGACACACAAAGGGTGGGAGAGGCTTGGAACGCTCTTCCACAAACAGCAGTGGACGCTGGATCAGTTGTTAACTTTGGAATAGATACATTTTTGTGAAGCAAAGGTACGAAGAAACAAATCATGTAACAGGGAGTTAGGCCACAGATCAGCCAGGATCTCATTGAATTGTGGATCAGGCTTGAGGGGCTGAATGGCCTACTCCTGTTCCTGTGTTCCTTTATTCCTTCCTCTCACCCTGCCGTCCAGTGACAACGAATCCTCAGCCAAAGTCTTTGGATTTGTGTTGCTCAGCATTTCCAGCCCAATAACAGGCCACTCCTCCAAGCTAAATGGACCATTTCCTTGACCCAAACTGACCCATATCCTTCTTGAACTAAAGCCGTCTCGTTACCCTGGGTCGCTCCTGTATACTTACTCATTTGCTTCATGTGGCAGTGAATCCACATCCCCCCAAACCCTCTCTGGATTCCGAGAAAGTGAGGACTGCAGATGCTGAGTCGAAAAGTGTGATGCTGGAAAGGCGTAGTCGATCAGACAGCATCCGAGGAGCAAGAGAGTCGACATTTCATACAATCCCTATAGCATTGAAACAGGCCCTTTGGCCCAACAGGTCCACCAGACCCATTCCCCTACCCTATATTTATCTCTGACTAATGCACCTAACCTACATGCCCCTGAACACTATGGCCAATTCACCTAACCTGCACATCTTTAGACTGTGGGAGGAAACCGGAGCACCCGGAGGAAACCCACACGGACACGGGGAGAATGTTCAAACTCCACACAGACAGTTGCCTGAGGCTGGAATCGAACCCAGGTCTCTGGTGCTGTGAGGTAGCAGTGCTGCTTTCAGGCGTGTGCACATTTGTGATGAAGGGCATATGCCCGAAATGTCGACTCTCCTGCTCCTCGGATGCTGCCTGACCTGCTGTGCTTTTCCAGCACCACATGTTTTGACTCTCTGGATTCCATCAAACTGCATTTCATCACCAGCTGGCATCCGAGTGGATCTCCCATCCTCTGTGATCCTCTGGGGAGGTGATGGCCTACTGGTGTTATCACTCGACTGTTAATCCAGAGACCCGGGTAATCTTCTGGGGACCTGTGTTCGAATCCCACCATGGCAGATCAATAAATTCAATAAATATTGGAACCGGGTTCAATTCCCGCCTCAGGCGACTGACTGTGTGGAGTTTGCACGTTCTCCCCGTGTCTGCGTGGGTTTCCTCCGGGTGCTCCGGTTTCCTCCCACAGTCCAAAGATGTGCAGGTCAGGTGAATTGGCCGTGTTAAATTGCCCATAGTGTTAGGTGAAGGGGTAAATGTAGGGGTATGGGTGGGTTGCGGGTCGGTGTGGACTTGTTGGGCCGAAGGGCCTGTTTCCACACTGTAAGCAATCTAATCTAATCTAATGACAATGATAACTCCATTGCCAATTGTTGGAAAAACCGTATCTGGGTCACTAATGTCCTCTAGAGAAGGAAATCTGCCATCCTTACCTGGTCTGGCCTACATGTGACTCCAGGTCTACAGCAATGTGGTTGACTCTCAACTGCCCTCTGGGTAATTAGGGATGGGTAATAAATGCTGGCCTAGCCAGCGATGCCCTCATCTTGTTACAAAATAAAGGCAAAAAAACACACCCACCCCAACAATGTGGAGCCCCCACGGTTCTAATGGAATGTTTGTATCTTTGCAGCTCAGGACCAAACCGATGGCGTGACCAGCTCAGACCAAGCCAGCTCCTTCACATCTACGCACAGAGGCAAGGCTACAAGCTCCCTGTGATCACGGACAGTAAGATCACAATTGCAGGAGAGGAGTTCCTTCTGGCAGATTTCGGTACGTCAGTTACACCCCCCACCCTCCCTTGCTCATCTCCGAGCTCCACCTGCACATGGAGAGAGAGTTCGGTCCCACAATCAACATGGAGGAAACGGTCCGCAACACTTTCAGAAAGCCAGCATCATGAGGTGGGGCTGAATGGCCTCATGCTCTGATGAATGACCCTGACGTGATAGTGTGTGTTATACGCTGGTGTCTGTCAAGGTTTCCACATCCATTCAGCCCGTCCCAACCTGTTCTCTCATTCCATTAGATTGTGGCTGACAGGTATCTCAGCTCATGTGTCTGTTTTTATACTTCATTCTCTGTGATGGCCTTAACGAACATAAATCTCAGGTATGATTGACACAGAATCTAAACCCTTTAATGGGGGTGAGAATGTTACAGCGCTTGATGTGAGGGACTGCGTCTTAATTGCACTCCTGAACAAACAGGCTCGAGATTTAAGATTCTGTCAGAGAGTTCCGCACCATGCATATCTGTCACTCGCTTCATTGATTCCTTTTCATTGTGTTCAACACCGTGACCAGATCACTCCTCAGTATTGTCCTTCCTTTGGAATTCTCAAGGGGTGGGAATCAATGGAAAGGGATCAGTAAAGGACGATTGTAATAGAGTCATAGAGATGTACAGCACGGAAACAGACCCTTCGGTCCAACCTGTCCATGCCGACCAGATATCCCACCCCAAACTAGTCCCACCCGCCAGCACCCGGCCCATCTCCCTCCAAACCCTTCCTATTCATAACCAATTGCATGCAATATTCCAACAGTGGCCTAACCAATGTCCTGTACAGCCACAACATGACCTCCCAACTCCTGTACTCAATACTCTGACCAATAAGGGAAAGCTTACAAAATGCCTTCTTCACTATCCTATCTACCTGTGACTCCACTTTTAAGGAGTTATCAACCTGCACTCCAAGATCTCTTTGTTCAGCAACACTCCTAATGTGGAACAATTCCTACATTTGGATTCCGTGATTCCAGAGAGCTGAGATTCTCGGTCCCTGAGTATGTGCAAGGCTGGGTAGGTTTAGGGGGATGACACAAGTAGGCAGAGTTGAAGTGGAACAAATGAGTTCAGCTCAAGAGTAGCTCTTGAGCCTGCTCCACTGTTCAATAGCATCGGTGGCTCAGCGGTTAGCACTGCTGCCTCACAGCACCAGAGATCGAGGTTCGATTCCACCCCCCAGGCGAATGTGTGGAGTTTGCACATTCTCCATGTGTCTGCATGGGTACCCTCTGGGTACTCCGATTTCCTCCCACAGCACAAAGATGTGCAGCTTAGTGTGGATTGGCCAGGTGAAATTGCCCGGTAGTGTTCTGGGATGTGCAGGCTAGGCAGATTAGCCATAGGGAATGCAGGGTGGCAGGGGATGGGTCGAGGTGGGGTGCTCTTCAGAGGGTCAGTGTGGACTTGTTGGGCCAAATGGCCTGTTTCCGCGCTCTGGGAATTCCGTGATTCTATATCAAGGCTGACTTGATGACTCCATGTTCCCACCTGATCGCTTTCCTCCCTCTGCCTTGAACACTATTCCAGCAATCTGTTTCTCAACGAAGAGAGTCCCAAGGACTCATGACTGAGAATAAAACATGCCATACCCCTGCCGTGGAAGAGGTGGAGAGGGCCAAATGGCCTACCTAGAGTGCAATGGGAGCTCCAGTAGCAGGCAGTGACCGTGAGGTGGAATTGTTGAATGGACTCCCACAGGAAAAAGTAGGCGTGTTTTCAGTGGGATCGTGGGCTGAAGGGAAGGGAGAGCAGACATGCAAAGGAATTCCTCAACCCAATAGCCTGGATCAGTGGCAAATGGAACTCAGTCCAGAGAAATGTGAGACAATACACATGGGCAAGGAAGCTAGGACCAGAGGGATCAGAGGGAACTTGGTGAGCGTGTCCACTGGTCCCTCAAGGTGTCAGGACAAGTGAATGAGGTGGTTAGGAAGATATTAAGGCACAAAGTTTAAGAGCAGGAAGGTTATGTTGGAACGATATAAAATGCTAGTTAGGACAGTTTTCATCGAATCATAGAATCTCAGCAGTGTGGAAACAGTATTGTGTGCAGTTCTTGAGTCTACATTACAGGAGGGATGTGAGTGCACTGGAGAGGGTATAGAGGAGATTTACCAGGACATTGCCTGGGCTGGAGAGTTTCAGTTATGAAGAGAGATTGTCCAAACTCACACAACATCAGGTTATAGTCTGACGGGTTAGTTTGAAAACAAAAGCTTTCAGAGCGCTACTCCTTCATCAGGTGCAAGCCTGAGAGAATGGACAGACTGGGATTGATTTCCTTAGTGTGGAGGAGATTGACAGGGGCCATGATTGGCATGGATAAAGCTGTGAGGGGTCTGGGATAGGGGAGACAGGAAGAAACAATTCCCCTTGATGGAGGGATCAATGATCAGGGAGTATAGATTGAAGGGACGGGGCAGGAGGGTTAGAGGGGATGTGAGGGAAAAGCCTTCGCCCCCAGAGGATGGTGGGAATCTGGAACTGACTGCCTGTAAGGGTGGGAGAGACAGAAACCCTCATAGTATTTAGATGTGCACTTGCAATGCCAAGGCATACAGGGTTATGGGTCAGATGTTGGAAAGTGAGATTAGAATGGTTAAATGGTTGTTTTTGATCTGAATGTAACAGACCAAAGTGCCTTTATCTGTGCTGTAGATCTCTATGACTCTGCCTTAACTTAATTAATTTCTCTTGGACATGGGCCCCAAGATCCCTCTGTTTCGCCCCACTGCCAAGATTCCTGTCCTTATTCCTTCCACTGTACCTATTTGTAAGAGACTGATTCTGTCTGAAATGAAGCTCATTATATTCTCCAGTCCTGGGTTAGTGGTGCTGGAAGAGCACAGCAGTTCAGGCAGCATCCGAGGAGCAGTAAAATCGACGTTTTGGGCAAAAGCCCTTCATCAGGAATAAAGGCACCTCCTCCTACCGCCCCCTCGACCATGACCCCACCCCTCATCACCAAACCATCATCTCCCAGACCATACAGAACCTCATCACCTCAGGAGATCTCCCACCCACAGCTTCCAACCTCATAGTCCGGGAACCCCGCACTGCCCGGTTCTACCTCCTTCCCAAGATCCACAAGCCTCACCACCCTGGCCGACCCATTGTCTCAGCATGCTCCTGCCCAACTGAACTCATTTCTACCTACCTCGACACTGTCCTATCCCCCCTAGTCCAGAAACTCC
>NC_057710.1:5062074-5073155 GCF_004010195.1 Chiloscyllium plagiosum
GTGGCCCAACATTTCAACTCCCCCTCCCACTCTGCCGAGGACATGGAGGTCCTGGGCCTCCTTCACCGCCGTTCCCTCACCACTCGACGTCTGGAGGAAGAACGCCTCATCTTCCACCGCGGAACACTTCAACTCCAGGGCATCAATGTGGACTTCAACAGTTTCCTCATTTCCCCTACCCCCCCATCTCACCCCAGTTCCAAACTTCCAGCTCAGCACTGTCCCCATGACTTATCCTACCTGCCTATCTCCTTTTCCACATATCCACGCCACCCTCCTCTCTGACCTATCACCTTCATCCCCTCCCCCACTCACCTATTGTACTCTATGCTACTTTCTCCCCACCCCCACCCTCCTCTAGCTCATCTCTCCATGCTTCAGACTCTCTGCCTTTATTCCTGATGAAGGGCTTTTGCCCAAAACGTTGATTTTACTGCTCCTCGGATGCTGCCTGAACTGCTGTGCTCTTCCAGCACCACTAATCCAGAATCTGGTTTCCAGCATCTGCAGTCATTGTGTTTCCCTATTCTTCAGTCCTGACAGTCCTTCACCCTGATAAACAGTCAAAGAATTTAACATGCAGGATTCTCACAGGAGAGTGGTGGTGCATCACAGAGACCTCCGATTGTCACGGCTGACTGATTGACTCTTCCTTTTCATTGCAGAGGATGGGAAGCCCCTCGGCACACACCTCGGACCCCCCGATGAGCGCCTGGCTTTGTACGTGCTTCACAAACAGGGCCTGGTTCCAGAGCACGTGGAGACGCGGGCTTTATTCAGCCCACTGCAGCCTGACATTGAGCAGGTAAGTGCTCGGTTCTGTTGTGAATAACCACAAGGAGTTAGATATAGATCCTCAGGGCATACAAACATGCAAGCTTTTTTTTAAAATTCTCTCATGGGACATGGGCGTTGCTGGCATTTATTGCCCGTCCCTAGTTGCCCCTGGAGAAGATGGGGGTGAACTGCCTTCTTGAAACGCTGCTGTCAATGGCTTGGGTCCTCTTGATTGGAGATGCTATCCCAGTGACCAGGTTGTCCCATCACTAGGGGATTCGTTGGCCTAGTGGTATTATCACAAGGTTATTAATCCTGAGTCTCCAGATAATGTTCTCGAGACCTGAGTTTTACTCCTGCCAGGTGGTTGAATCTGCATTCATTAAATATCTGAAGGTAAGAGTCCAATGGTGACCGTGCTGATTGTGAGAAAAAAAACCACGAGGGAAGGAAACTGCCATCCTTACCTGGTCAGGCCTACATGTGACTCCAGACCCAGAGCAATGTGGTTAACTCTTAACTGCCCTCTGGGTAATTAGAGATGGGCAATTAATGAATGAATAAAAAGAAATAACATTGCTGTTGGGAGAGCTTGCTTTGTGCAAATTGGGTACCATATTTCCCAGATTATAACATTTGAAAAATACTCAATTGCCCATTTGGGAAATCTGCCAACAGCGAAGGGTGTCATATAAATGCAAATCTATCATTCTCTGCACTGCCATAGGTACATATCAATACATATCCATAAGAGTACACATTCAAGTAGACCAGAGTCCATCAATCTATATTGCTCCTAACCCATGAACTGTAATTTTGCATTGTACGTTCTTATGTGGTACCTTATTGGTTAAATAGTCTTTTTAAAATATTATAAATTGCTCATTTTTACAGGATCCTTGGTTTCCAATTGGTGTTGGAATTCTTTTGTGTCTATTGTCTAAGGCCTGTGCCTTTCCTTATACCCTATTATCGTGTCTCCTGTCTCTGACTCCAAGGCACCCACATTTACTTTAGCTACTCCCTCCCCCCCCCCCCCCCTCCACCTTCTTGCCTACCCATAGAAAACATTGTGATCTGTCTTTATGTCTCTTATTGGTTTCTAGTTATATTCCGTTCTCTCTTTGAATCAGACATAAAGATAGTTGAAGGGACAGTTACTGCTGAGGAAGTAGGGAGGCTGCAGAAGGATTTGGACAGGCCTGGAGAGTGGGCAATGAAATGGCAGATGGAATACAATGTGGGAAAGTGTGAGGTCATGCACTTTGGTAGGAAGAATAGAGGCATGGACTGTTTTCTAAATGGAGAAAGGCTACCAAAATCTGAAACACAAAGGGACTTGGGAGTCCCAGGTCAGGATTTTCTGAAGGTTAACATGCAGGTTCAGTTGGCAGTTGGGAAGGCAAATACATAGAACATAAAACAGCACAGTGCAGGCCCTTTGGCACCTGATGTTGTGCTGACTTTTAATCCTACTCTAAGATCAGACTAATCTACACACCCTTCATTGTACTATCATCCATGTGCCTATCCAAGAGTCACTTAAATGTCCCTAATGTCTCTGACTCTACTACCACCGCTGGCATTGCAGTCCATGCACATACACCTCTCTGTGTAAAGAACCCACCTCTGACATGTCCCCTAAACCTTCCTCCAATCACCTTAAAATTATGCCCTCTATTGATAGCCATTTCCTATGTGGGAAAATGTCTCTGGCAATCCACTCTATTTATGCCTCTCATCATCTTGTACACCTCTATCAAGTCACCTCTCACCCTTCTTTGCTCCATTGAGAAAAGCCCTAGCTCCCTCAACCTTTCTTCATTAGACATGCCCTCCAATCCAGGCAGCATCCTGGTAAATCTCCTCTGCACCCTCTCTAAAGCTTCCACATCCTTCCTGTAATGAGGCAACCAAAACAGAACACAATATTCCAAGTGTGATCTAACCAGGGCTCTGTAGAGCTGCAGCATACCCTCACGGCTCTTAAACTCAATCCTCTTGTTAATAAAAGCCAACACAACAAATGCCTTCTTAACAACCCTATCAACTTGGGTGGCAACTTTGAGGGATCAATGAACATGGACCCCAAGATCCCTCTGTTCCTCCACACTGCTGATAATCCAGCCTTTAACCTGCTAATCTGCATTCAAATTTGACTTTCCTAAATGAATCGCTTCGCACTTTTCCAGGTTGAACTGCCACTTATCAGCCCAGCTCTGCATCCTGTCAATGTCCTGTTGCATCCTACAACAGCCCTACACTCTACACGCAACTCCACCAACCTTCATGTCATCGGCAAACTTATTAACCCACCCTTCCACTTCCTCATCCAAGTCATTTATAAAAATCACAAAGAGCAGAGGTCCCAGAACCGATTCCCTGCAGAACACCACTGGTCACTGGTCACTGATACTTTCCATCCAATACCACCCTCTGTCTCCTATGGGCCAGCCGATTCTGTAGCCAGACAGCCAAATTTCCCTGTATCCCATTCTTCCTTACTTTCTGAATGATCCTACCATGGGGAATCTTATCAAACGCCTTGCTAAAACCCATATACACCACATCCAATGCTCTACCTTCATCAATGTGTTTTGTCGCGTCCTCAAAGAATTCAATAAGGCTTGTGAGGCATGACCTGCTTCTCACAAAGCCACGCTGACTATCTCTAATCAAACTATGGTTTTCCAAGTAATCATAAATCCTGCCTCTCAGAATCCTCTCCAATACTTTGCCCACCACAGATGTAAGGCTGACTGGTCTGTAATTCCCAGGATTATCCCTCTTCCCTTTCTTGAACAAGGAAATAACATTTGCCACCTTCCAATCATCTGGCACTTCCCCAGTGGACAGTGAGGATGCAAAGATCATCGCCAAAGGTGCAGCAATCTCTTCCCTCACTTCCTGTAGTAACCTCGGGTATATCCCGTCTGGCCCAAGGGATTGATCTATCCTTACATTTTTCAAAATTTTCAGCCTATCCTCCCCCTTAACATCAACCTGTATGAGCATATCAGTCTGTTTCACTCTGTCCTCAGAAATGTCAAGGTTCCTCTCAGTAGTGAATACTTAAGCAAAGTATTCATTAAGGACCTCCCCTACATTCTCCGACTCCAGGCGCAAATTCCGTCCACTATCCCTGATCGGCCTCACCCTCACACTGGCCATCCTCTTGTTCTTAATGTAAGTGTAGAACGCCTTGGGGTTTTATTTAATCCTACCTGCCAAGGCTTTTTCATGCCCTCTTCTAGCTCATTGGTCCATTCTTCAGTTCCTTTCTAGTTCCCTTGTAACCCTCTAGAGCCCTGTCTGATCCTTGCCTCTTCAACCTTAAGTAAGCTTCCTCTTCCTCTTTACTAGATGTTCCACATCCCTTGTCACCCAAGGTTCCTTCACCCTACCATCCCTTCCTTGCCTCAGTGGGACAAACCTTTCCAGCACGATCAGCAAGTACTTCCTAAACAACCTCTTATGCATTTCCTGGAGAACATCTATTCCTAATTTAGGCGACCCCAGTTCCTGCCTGATGCCATTGTAATTCCCCCTCCCAAATTAAATACTTTCCCATACTGTCTGCTCCTATCCCTCTCCATGACTATAGTAAAGGCCAGGGAGTTGTGATCACTATCACCGAAATGCTCTCCCACCAAAAGATCTGACACCTGGCATGGTTAGTTGCCAATCACCAAATCCAATATGGCCTCCACTCTAGTCAGCCTATTGACATATAGCATCAGGAACCCTTCCTGGACACACCTGACAAAAACTGCTCCATCCATACTATTTGAACTAAGGAGGTGACAATCAATATTAGGGAAGTTGAAGTCATCCATGACAACAACCCTATTACTTCTGCATCTTTCCAAACTCTGCCTCCCAATCTGCTCCTCTGTGTCTCTGGGGGGGTCTGTAGGAAACTCCCAATAGAGTGACTGCTCCTTTCCTGTTTCTGACTTCCACCCAGACTGATTGTGGACAAACCCTCCCCGATGACCTTCCTTTCTGCAGCTGTGATACTATCTCTGATTAGCAATGACACTCCTCCACCTCTTTTGCCCCAACACCTATTCCTTTTGAAACCCTGGAACATCCAACAACCATTCCTGCCCCTGTGATATCCAAGTCTCCGTAACGGCCACAACATCATCATTCATGTACTAATCCATGCTCTGAGTTCATCACCCTTATTCCTGACACTTCTTGCATTAAAATAGATACAGTTCAACCCATCCCACTGACTGCACCTTTGCCCTATCAAGTGTGTATCCCTCCTCACAGACTCTCTGCACACTGAGTCTGTCTGTTCACTACCTATTCCATCCTCTGATCCATAGCTCCAGTTCTCATCCCCCTGCCAACCTAGCTCCCGAAGAGCTCTAGCAAACCTCCCGCCCAGGATATTGGTAACCCTCCAGTTCAGGTGCAATCCATCCTCCTTGTACAGGTCCTACCTTCCCCAGCAGGTATCCCAATGATCCACATAACCGAAGCCCTCTCTCCTATACCAGCCCTGCAGCCATCTGTTCAACTACACTTGCTCTCTGTTCCTACTTCACTAGCCCGTGGCACCGGTAGCAGTCCTGAGAATACTATTCTGCTTGCCCTGCCTTTTCGTGCCTGTCATTGGCACTATTATGTACCACGATGTCTGGCTGCTCACCTTCCCTCTTAAGAATCCTATAGACTCGATCCATGTTAGCATTAATTTCGAGAGGGCTTGAATACAAGGACAGTGATATACTGCTGAGGCTTGTTACGAGGCAAAGCCACCCCCCAGCAAATTTACACCAGCAACACAGAGCTGACTTACCTCGTGCAGAAATCTGTGAAAATTCAAGACACCAAGAACTATTCCCAAAAGTCACTATTTAAAGTAAAAAATAACAACTTTATTTTTTAAAGTATAACAGAGAATAATTAATTGACAATTATTTACAACTCCTTCCTCTAACTATCTTTTACCTTCCCCTTCTAAAATACTAGCCCGATAAAAACCCCGATTAAGATTTACCAAAAAATTCAAATTTCAAAACCAGCCAGCTGTCGAATCTTCTCTTTGTATCTCCCTCTGTCTTCTTTTTAGGGATTTCTGTTTCACAGGTCACTGATTGATAAAGGTACCTTTAAGAGAGCTGTGTTTCGGGCAGCTGGTGCATGCTGGTGGCTTGGCAGTTCTCCTCCCAACTGTTCAATTTTTTCACGGTCTTATACCCCAAAGCATCGGATTGTTTCATTGGTTTTAAAATTGTCAATATACTAAGTTTAAACTTGATTGGAAGTTGCTATTTTGGGATATAATTTAAACTGATTGGCTGAATTCAAATTTGTTTTTTTTTATCATAGCAACCCAGCCAGTGCTAGCTGCTGGACCAAATGTCCCATTGTAAATTCTCCAGCATTCTGTGTGCTTGCTAGGTCATTCACTCTCTTAAAGGTACAGTATACTTCTGCACCTTCATAACAGGCTATATAAGGTACTGGTCAGACTGCTTTTGGAATATTGTGAGCAGTTTTGGACCCCGTATTTAAAGAAAGATGTGCTGGAGGAGGTCCAGAAGAGATTTACAACAATGATCCCAGGGATGAAGGGTTTGTCACATCAGGAGTGGTCGAGGACTCTGGTCTCTATTCGATGGAGTTTAGGAAGATGAGGAGGATATGATTGAAACTTACAGAATAATGAGAGGCCTAGATAGAGCGGACGTGGAGAAGATGTTTCCACTAGGAGGAGGGACAAGGACCCAAGGGCACAGGGTGAAGGGGCGACCCTTTAGAACTGAGATGAGGAGGAATTTCTTCAGCCAGAGGGTGGGGAATGTGTGGAACTCACTGCCACAGAGGACTGGGGAGGGTAAGTCATTAAGTGTAATTCAGACAGAGATAGATAGGTTCTTGATTAGTAAGGGGGTCAAGGATTATGGGGAGAAGGCAGGAGAATAGGATTGAGAGACACATCAGCCATGATCAAATGGTGGAGCAAAGTCGATGGGCTTTTATGTTTTGCTATTCTTAAACGCTGACACTTCCTGACTCCCCAAAGCCTGTCCACCATCTACAAAGCACAAGTCAGGAGGGTGATGGAATACTCCCCACTTGCCTGGGTGGGGGCAGCTCCAACAAAACTCAAGAAGCTTGGCACTATCCAGGACAAAGCAGTCCGCTTCATTGGCACCACATCCACAAACATCCACTCCCACCACTACCAAAGCTCACTATCAGCAGTGTATACCATCTACAAGATGCACTGCAGAAACTCACCAAAGATCCTCAGGCAGCACCTTCCAAACCCACAACCACTTCCATCCAGAAGGCCAAGGGCAGCAGATACATGGGAACACCACTTCCTGCAAGTTCCCCTCCGAGCCACTCACCATCCTGACTTGGAAATATATCACCGTTCCTTCACTGTCTCTGGGTCAGAATCCTGGAATTCCCTCCCTAAGGGCATTGTGGGTCAACCCGACAGCACATGGACTGCAGCGGTTCAAGAAGGCAGCTCACCCCCACCTTCTCAAGGGGCAACTAGGGACGGGCAATAACTGCATCCGATGAATGAGTGAAAAAAAAATAATAAAAGATGAGAAATAGGAAAGTGCAGTCAAGGAACCAATGTGGAATCAGATCCTTCTCATGGAATCCTCCCCAGTATGTACTTAATGTTCCACAGAGTGTGTTGTCTGTTCTTTAGGGAAAGATCCAACTTTGGGTGGACATCTTTCCCAAGTCACTTGGACCCCCAGGACCTCCATTCAACATCACCCCTCGCAAAGCGAAACGGTAAGATTCCTGCCCGTTCTCTCACACAGTCAGTATTAAAGTTGCTGTCTCGGTCTTTCTCTGTCTCCTGTTGTCCTGTGGGTGCAGGGACCTCACCTTTCCCAGACTGGCAACAATCACTCTCTCTGGTGTTCGAGACTCACCAGGAGATGGAGCTGACCCACAGATCAGCCAGGGTCGAGTTGATTGACACAACGGTCTTGGAGGGACTATTCTGCTTTGACCTACTCCTGTTATTAAGTTATCGTGCTGCTGTGTAAGGGTTTGCAACATTCCAGTGCGGTGTTCAGACACCAACAAATTTGGGAATGTCAAATTAAAACTTGTCTTAAAGATCTTGAATTCCTGTAGCTTAAACTGTAATTTAATTCATTCAGTCAATGTTCAGACTTAGCTCTAATGAGAGATTATCTCTGCATGTAACCTCATGCTGTCCCTGTCCTGGGAGTGTGGGGCTCATGCCCGAAACGTCGATTCTCCTGCTCCTTGGATGCTGCCTGACCTGCTGCACTTTTCCAGCAACACATTTTCAGCTCTGATCTCTAGCATCTGCAGTCCTCACTTTCTCCTGTCCTGAGAGTGTTTGATGTGGACTGTGTCGAGGGAGCTTTACTCTGTATCTAACCCCGTGCTGTGCCTGTCCTGGGAGTGTTTGATGGGGACAGTGCAGAGGGAGCTTTACTCTGTATCTCACCCCGTGCAGTGCCTGTCCTGGGAGTGTTTGATGGTGACAGTGTAAAGGGAGCTTTACTCTGTAGCTAACCCCATGCTGTCCGTGTCCTGAGAGTGTTTGATGGGGACAGTGTAGAGAGAGCTTTACTCTGTATCTAACCCCGTGCTGTCCCTGTCCTGGGAGTGTTTGATGGGGACAGTGTAGAGGGAGCTTTACTTTGTATCTAACTCTGAGCTGTCCCTGTCCTGTTTGATGGGGACAGTGTAGAGAGAGCTTTACTCTGTATCTAACCCCATGCTGTCCCTGTCCTGGGAGTGTTTGATGGGGACAGTGTAGAGAGAGCTTTACTCTGTATCTAACCCCGTGCTGTCCCTGTCCTGGGAGGGTTTGATGGGGACAGTGTAGAGGGAGCTTTACTCTGTATCTAACCCCGTGCTGTCCCTGTCCTGTTTGATGGGATTGTGAATGGATATGGTTTTCTGGTTGAATGACAAAGTGAACAATCATTCTTCTGAAGTTTCTCTTGTCTGTATTACCTGTATCTCTTTTCCAGGTTTTACCTGCGATGTATCATATGGAACACCAACGATGTAATCTTAGATGACCTCAGTATAACAGGAGAGAAGATGAGTGATATATATGTGAAAGGGTCAGTGCTTTTGTGAAATCATTCTTTTTCAGTGTCTGTTTTCCCGGTGTGTTACATCCGTTTCCATTAAGCTGAGAACACAGAAAGAGCTATTTTAATAACGTGCCTGTTACACACAAATATCCTCCCAACTTTATCCATCTCAGTCCATCGGTGTAGTCTTCCATTGCTTTCCCTGTCACGTGGTTTTCCAGACTTCCCTTCTGTTCACCTCAACTAGTCCCAAAATAGAGCTGCTCGGTCTCAGCAACTTCTGGGTGAAGAGGTTTCATCCACGATTTTCCATCAATTTCTTGAGGACTATCTTACAATTTTGGATGCCATGGTATGTATGTGCAGTTGGGTATTACATCCCACTGGCATCATGACAAACTGTAATGAAGTTGAAATTGGGGAGAGTGCTCCTAATCTTCTTCAAATCAATGCTGAAGCACTCTGGGCCACAGGGAGTACATAATTAAGGCTGAGGTAGATTTGTGGTCAATCAGGGAATCAAGGGGAATGGAGAAAATGCAAGAGAGCGGACATGAGGGATATCAGATCAGCCATGATCCTATTGAATGGCAGAACAGGGTCGAGGGTCTGAATGGCCTACTCCTGCTCCTATTTCTTATAGTCTTAAGGGGGAGGCAAGGTAGCTGCACAAAGGTGACAGAAATTGGAAGATGTGCCAATAAGCTGTAGAGTTTCGCAACATACAACACACCTACGTAGGCTATTCAGCCCATTGAGCCTGCTCTGCTGGGGATCAAGACCTTGGTTGATCAGTTGGTGGCCTCAACTTTCCAGTTAGCCCTGATATCCTTTCACTTGCTTTTGTCACTTTGGACTCGATGGGCTGATGGGTCTCTTCAATACTGTATTATCCTGTAGCCCTGTGACTCCTTTGTCAGTCAGGAATCGACATAGTCCAGCCTTCGAAATATTCAGGAGTGCCACACTTCCACTTTCTGGGGAACTGAGATCCACAATCCCACAGATCCTCCAGAGGAAATCGTTTCTCCTTGTCTTTGTTTGAAATCGGTGTCCCGATGTATCCCTTGTCCTTCTAGATGGACGAGGTCATGGGTTTGGAAGGAACTGTTTAAGGACCTTTAGTGAATTTCTGCAGTGCATCCTGTCGACAGTACACACTGCTGCTCCTGAGCATCGATGATGGAGGGAGTGGATGCTTGTGAATGTGGGTGCCATTCAAGTCCAGGATGGTGGTAATATGGAATAAGATCACCTCTCATTCCTCTGAATGTAAATAGATGCAGATGTGCCTGTTCAAATATTCCTCATAAGACAACCCTTTCATCCCAGGAATCGGGCAACTAAACCTTCCCGGAACTGCTTATAACGTAATTGTATCTATTCTTAGGAAAGGAGACTGAAACTGCACTCCAGAGGATGTCTTACCCTCTGCAATTGTTGAACATTTTCCCTTCTTTAAGATTCCATTTGCCTTGTAATAAGCAACATCTCGTTTGCCTTCTGAATTACTTGTAGTACCTGCACACTAACATTTGTCCCTTACTGCACCAGGTCACTCAGATCCCTGTGAACTGCAAAGTCCTCAATCTCTCTCCGTTTAAATGAAACATTTTCTTTTGTCTGCTCTGCTTGATAACCTCCCTCCCCATCTCTCGACTCCCTTTCCAGCCCCTCCCCCTCATTTCCATTCCTCCCTGCCATCAACTGGATTCATTCCTCCCATTGACCAACCAGCTTGTACCATTTACCTGCCTTCCCCTATCCACACTTCACCACCCTGCACCCCGCCTCCCCCTTTCCCTGCAGCTCTCACCACCCCCGTGCTGAGGAAGGGTTAAACCCGAAAAGTTGACTTCTGCACCTCCTGATGCTGCCTGGCTTGCTGTGTTCACCCAGCCTCCTGCTTGTCTACCTCGGATTCCAGCATAATGTCATAGAGATGTACAGCATGGAAACAGACCCTTCGGTCCAACTCGTCCATGCCGACCAGATATCCCAACCCAATCTAGTCCCACCTGCCAGCACACGGCCCGTATCCCTCCAAACCCTTCCTATTCATATACCCATCCAAATGCCTCTTAAATGTTGCAATTGTACCAGCCTCCAACACTTCCTCTGGCAGCTCATTCCATACACGTACCACCCTCTGCGTGAAAAAGTTGCCCCTTAGGTCTCTTTTATATCTTTCCCCTCTCACCCTAAACCTATGCCCTCTAGTTCTGGACT